>NC_057813.1:482187701-482524400 GCF_018294505.1 Triticum aestivum | reverse complement strand
TGCAGCTAAGCCTCCGAGTGGAAGGTTGGCTTACCACTCGGTAGGATTTTCACAACTTAGGCGAGTGCTTGGACTGCAGCTAAGCCCCCGAGTGAGAGGGTTGCTCTTCACTCGGCAGGATTTTTATAACTTAGGCGAGCACGAGGCTGCAGCTAAGCCTCCGAGTGGAAGGCTGGCTTACCACTCGGTAGGATTTTGACAACTTAGGCGAGTGCTTGGACTGCAGCTAAGCCCCCGAGTGAGAGGGTTGCTCTTCACTCGGCAGGATTTTTATAACTTAGGCGAGCACGAGGCTGCGGCTAAGCCTCCGAGTGAGAGGGTTGCTCTTCACTCGGTAGGATTTTTATAACTTAGACGAGCACGAGGCTGCAGCTAAGCCTCCGAGTGAGAGTCTGGCTCACCACTCGGTAGGATTTTTATAACTTAGGCGAAACGGATTCGCATCTAAGCCTCCGAGTGAGAGTCTGGCTCACCACTCGGTAGGATTTTTACAAACTTAGGCGAAACGGATTCGCGGCTAAGCCACCCACTGGGTGGGAATTTTATGGGGACAAAAATAAAAAGTGACGGAAATTATGGAGGGATTACACTATTATTTTGATGTCCATGAGTTACAGAAGTACTTTATTGCAACTCATCCGAGTGATAAAACTTAAGTGTAAAATGGGCGGAGTAGCTCCGCGTTCCAAGCTCGGGGCTCGTCGATATTATGCTCGACGTTGTAAAGACGGTACGCCCCGTTGTGGAGGACCTTGGTGACGATGAAGGGGCCTTCCCAAGAGGGAGCAAGCTTGTGTGGTTTGTGCTGATCCACTCGGAGAACCAAATCCCCTTCCTGGAAGGCTCGACCTCTCACATTTCTGGCGTGGAAACGACGCAAATCTTGTTGGTAGATGGTCGACCGGATCAGAGCCATCTCCCTTTCTTCCTCTAGAAGGTCGACTGCGTCTTGCCGCGCTTGTTCAGCCTCTGCTTCGTTGTAGATTTCAACTCGAGGAGCATTGTGGAGAAGATCACTCGGCAAGACTGCTTCAGCTCCATAGACCAAGAAGAATGGAGTTCTTCCGGTCGACCGATTAGGCGTGGTCCGCAGTCCCCAGAGTACAGATGGAAGTTCGTCGACCCAAGCTCCAGCCGCGTGTTTGAGATCACGCATCAGTCGAGGCTTCAGTCCCTTGAGAATCAGTCCATTAGCTTGCTCTGCTTGTCCATTCGACTGCGGATGGGCGACTGATGCGTAGTCGACCCGTGTGCCCTGGGAGTTGCAGAAAGCTCTGAATTCCTCTGAGTCAAAGTTCGACCCATTATCCGTAATGATGCTGTGTGGGACTCCATATCTGAATATTAGTTCCCTGATGAAGCTAACAGCAGTACCGGTGTCAAGGCTCTTGATTGGTTTAGCCTCGATCCACTTGGTGAACTTGTCGACTGCCACCAGTACATGCGTGAAGCCACTTCGTCCTGTTCTCAAAGGACCGACCATGTCCAGCCCCCAAACTGCAAAAGGCCAGACGAGTGGGATGGTCTTCAAAGCTGACGCAGGCTTGTGCGACATATTCGAGTAGAACTGACATCCCTCGCACTTATCTACTATCTCTTTTGCCATCTCATTCGCCTTGGGCCAGTAAAATCCGGCTCGGTATGCTTTGGCCACGATGGTCCGAGAGGACGCATGATGACCACAGGTCCCCGAGTGAATATCATTGAGGATGAGTCGACCTTCTTCTGGTGTTATGCACTTCTGACCGACTCCAGTCGCGCTTTCTCTGTATAATTGTCCTTTGATTACGGTAAAGGCCTTAGATCGACGGACGATCTGTCGAGCCTCTTCCTCATCCTCCGGAAGCTCTTTCCTCAAGATATATGCGACATACGGAATCGTCCAGTCGGGAATGACCACCAAAACCTCCATGATCAAGTCGACCACCGCTGGGACTTCAACTTCAGTCGGATCTGTGGCGCTCTTGGGCTGCGGAGTTTCTTCGGTGAAAGGATCCTCTTTGACTGACGGAGTGTGTATATGCTCCAAGAACACACCACTCGGAATGGCTTCTCTCTTGGAACCTATCTTTGCTAGATCATCAGCTGCTTGATTTTTCAGTCGGGGTATATGATGGAGCTCCAACCCCTCGAACTTCTTCTCCAGCTTCCTCACTGCACTGCAGTATCCAGTCATGGCTGGGCTTCTCACGTCCCACTCTTTCATCACCTGATTGACCACTAAATCCGAGTCGCCATAGACCATTAGGCGACGGACGCCGAGTGAAATGGCCATGCGCAACCCATATAGGAGGGCCTCATATTCTGCCTCATTGTTGGAGGAATCAAAGTGAATCTGGAGCACATATCTGAGCTTATCTCCTCTGGGGGAAACCAGGACAACCCCAGCACCGGAACCATTCAACATCTTAGAGCCATCGAAAAACATGGTCCAATGCTCCGAGTGAACTTCAGTCGGCTGCTGTTGTTCAATCCACTCGGCGAGGAAATCTGCTATCGCCTGGGACTTAATGGCTTTCTTTGCCTCAAACTTGATATCAAGGGGAAGAAGTTCAATCGCCCATTTGGCCACTCGACCAGTTGCATCTCTGTTGTGCAAAATCTCTGATAGTGGAGCGTCGCTGACGACTGTGATGGAATGGTCAGAGAAATAATGAGCAACCTTCTTTGTGGTCATGTATATTCCATACACAAGCTTCTGATAATGAGGATATCTCTGCTTGGATGGAGTCAAGACTTCAGACAAATAATACACTGGGCGCTGAACTTTGAGAGCTTTTCCTTCTTCTTCCCGCTCGACCGTTAGCACAGTACTGACGACTTGTCCTGTGGCTGCGATGTAGAGCAACAGAGGCTCTTTGCTGATTGGAGCAGCAAGCACCGGCTGGGTGGAGAGCAGAGCTTTTAGCTCGGCAAACGCTGCATCAGCTTCTGGAGTCCACTCGAACTTGTCAGCCTTCTTCATCAGTCGGTAAAGAGGCAGTGCCTTTTCACCGAGTCGTGAGATGAATCGACTTAATGCGGCCAAGCATCCAGTAAGCTTCTGGACATCGTGCACTCGCACAGGGCGTTTCATTCGGAGAATAGTGCCAATCTTCTCTGGGTTAGCGTCGATTCCCCGTTCGGAAACGAGAAAACCGAGTAACTTGCCACCAGGAACTCCAAATGTGCACTTTGATGGATTGAGCTTGATATCATACCTTCTGAGGTTGGCAAATGTTTCGGCGAGGTCAGCGAGCAGGTCGGAACCTTTTCGTGACTTGACAACAATATCATCCATATAAGCTTCCACATTCCGACTGATTTGGGTGAGTAGACACTTCTGAATCATTCGCATAAATGTGGCTCCGGCATTCTTGAGGCCGAATGGCATGGTGATATAGCAGAAGCACCCGAATGGAGTGATGAAAGCTGTTTTTACCTCATCGGGCCCGTACAGACGGATCTGGTGGTACCCGGAGTAAGCATCTAAAAAAGACAACCTCTCGCATCCCGCGGTCGAGTCAACAATTTGATCTATGCGAGGGAGAGGAAAGTGATCTTTCGGGCAGGCCCGGTTGATGTGCTTGAAATCAATGCACATTCGGAGCGACTTGTCCTTCTTAGGAACCATGACGACATTAGCGAGCCACTCGGAGTGGTATATCTCTCGGATAAATCCTGCCGCCAACAGTCGAGCCACTTCTTCACCGATGGCCTTTCTCTTCTGGACGGCGGACCGCCGAAGATGCTCTTTGACTGGTTTTGCAGACGAGTCGACTCTTAGGCGATGCTCAGCCAGTCCCCTGGGAACACCTGGCATGTCAGCGGGCTTCCATGCAAAAATGTCCCAGTTCTCACGGAGGAACTGGATGAGCGCTTCTTCCTATTTTGGGTCGAGTGTTGTGGAGATGCGGGTCGGAGCTGCTTCGGGGTCGGTCGGGTGAATGTGAACAGGCTTCGTCTCACCGGACGACTGGAATGCAGACTCTGTGGCGGGCTTCTTGGATCGCAGCAAGTCACTCGGATCTGCGTTTTGCTTGTATTCTTCGAACTCGACCGCTGTCACTTGGGAATCGGCAATCTTGGAGCCCTTCTGAAAGCACTCCTCTGCCTTTTTCCTATCACCGGTGACAGTGATCACACCTTTGGGACCGGGCATCTTCAATTTGAGGTACACGTAACATGGTCGAGCCATGAACCGTGCATAGGCTGGTCTCCCCAAAATGGCATGATATGCACTTTGAAAATCCACGACCTCAAACGTCAACTTTTCTTTGCGAAAATGCTTCGAATCACCAAACACTACGTCCAAAGCTATCTGGCCGAGTGACTCGGCCTTCTTCCCTGGTATAACTCCATGGAAGCTCATGTTACTAGTGCTCAGTCGGGACATCGGAATGCCCATACCTTTCAATGTGTCTGCATACAATAAGTTCAGCCCACTTCCACCATCCATCAGCACCTTTGTCAGTCGAGTGCCTTCGACAACTGGATCGACCACCAAAGCTTGCCTCCCGGGGGTGGCAATATGAGTCGGGTGATCAGATTGGTCGAATGTGATGGGTGTTTGAGACCACTTCAGATAATTTGCCTTTGCTGGGGCAACCATGTTCACCTCTCGGTTAATCACTTTCAGTCGACTTCTGCTTTCCACATCTGCAAAGATCATCAGAGTGGAGTTGATATGCGGATATCCTCCCTCACTGTCCTCTTTGTCTTCGGCCTTGTCCGACTCCTTCTCCTTGTCCTTAGACTGTTTTCCCTGAAACTGCTGGATCAGGAGTCGACATTGGCGAGTGGTGTGCTTTGGGTAAATGATATTCCCCTCTTCATCTTTCTTCGTGTGAATGTGACACGGCATATCCATCACGTCGTTCCCTTCTTTATCCTTTACCTTCTTGGGGTTCCAGGATCCTTTTGGTTTCCCCTTAAACTTTCCTTGAGTCACGGCCAGAGCCTCTCCAGGAGCTGCCGGTTCAGCCTTCCGCTTCTGTTTCCGACTGGTGTTTCCTTTTTCCGACTGACTCGGCTTGTGCTTGCCGCTTCGGAGTCGGTCTTCTTCTTCGCCGTTGGCGTACTTGGTAGCAATCTCCATCATCCGACTCAAGGTCATGTCACCGGTTCGACCAAATTTCAAACTCAGTTCTCTGTTCTTGACGCCGTCTTTGAAGGCGCATACTGCCTGATGATCAGAGACATTTTCCACAGTGTGGTGCAAAGTGATCCACCTCTGAATATACTCTCTGAGAGTCTCATTAGTTTTCTGCACGCAGACTTGCAACTCTGTCAATCCCGCTGGTCGCTTGCAAGTCCCTTCAAACGTTCTGACGAACACTCGGGACAGATCTTCCCAAGTGTAAATGCTGCTAGGAGGTAATTGAGTCAACCATGCCCTGGCAGAACCTTCCAACATGAGGGGCAAATGCTTCATGGCCACCTCGTCGTTCCCACCACCGATCTGAACTGCCACTCGGTAGTCTTCAAGCCAAGTTTCAGGCTTAGACTCACCAGTGAACTTGCTGACTCCTGTTGCCAACCTGAAATTGGGGGGGATAACTGCGGCTCTGATAGCTCTGCTGAAACATTCAGGACCAGAAACATGTACTCGACTGCTCGTGGGTACATCTCTGTCGAGTGCGCCTCGATGGGCTCTGTTCCGGTCGACCAACCCTTGCACGATAATGGATCGCGCGTCGAAGCCTGGCTCTCTGGGGTCAACTGGAACCCTACGCCCTGTACTGTACTGACGCCTATCATCTGGCTGCCGAGGAGCGTAAGACCCACCCCTCGGAGGGGAATAGGGCACTCGACGCCTATCATCTCGGTCGAGTCTGTCGCCATATTGATCTCGCCGATTCTCACGCCCTTCGCGCCGCGGAGGCGATCTGGGGCTGTGAGCCGACTGAACCGTATTCACAGTGACAGATCGACTGTGAATTCTGTTGCGCGACTGAGACACGGCTGAATTCTGATCTCCTGCTGCCCGGAGCAGATCCCTGATCTGCAGCAAACCTCTGCCAGCTTCCGACTGCGAAGGC
This sequence comes from Triticum aestivum, assembly GCF_018294505.1. Taxonomy (NCBI): domain Eukaryota; kingdom Viridiplantae; phylum Streptophyta; class Magnoliopsida; order Poales; family Poaceae; genus Triticum; species Triticum aestivum. The sequence goes on along the minus strand of NC_057813.1, from coordinate 482,518,380 downwards.
TGAATGGACTCTGCTATACGGGTCGCAGCTGCTAAATTCTGAATTGGGGTTCGATATACCTGAGTCGGCGGGAAGAGTTGACGTCGACTGGTGTCGGGAACTCGTTGCCGCGCGCGCTCGTCGAGTGCTCGCTGAAGGTTCTCCAGTCGAGTGCGCTCGGCCAAATTGGCCAGACGCGCCTCCTCCAAGGCACGAGCCTCGGGGGTTTCTCCTGCGATGGGAATACGCAGGGGATCCTCGTTCCTGCGGCGAAGCTCTTCTCTTTGCAGAGAGTCGAGTGGCTCGGGCTGGTACTCTTCGTAGTCTCGTGCAGGGTCGCCGCCGTCACCTGCTCCACCACCACGGGCGAAGCCAGGAGGGCTGTGGGGCCCGTCGACCATCAAGATTTCCGCCGCTGGATCACTGCTTCCGCACTCGGATGCAGTCTCTCCGGAGCCAGTCGACTGATCGAACAAGCCGTAGAGAGATTCGTTGGGCTCGATTGCCGCAACTTGTGCAGTAGCCGATTGGCGAGCCACCGCGTGACTCACCCATCGCTGAAGCCTCGACCGGCCTGAGCGCTTGCGCTGGCGGGAGACCGGGAGGGTGGACGATGGAGGAGCCGACCGATACTGGGTCGACGGTTGCCGCAGCAGAACGCCGCGGACACATGCGCGAAAATGCGTCGCACCGCGGACGGGGAGCGCATCTACGTCGAGTGGAGCCTCCTGGAGCCATGCGGAGTCGTCGGCGATGAAGGTGAGAGTGCCGAGACGGATCTCTTGACCCTCGACCAAAACTCCAGCAGACACCATGATGAGAGTACTCGGAAGAATCGCAACTTCTCCACAAAATCGCTAAAACACCTGCCCCACGGTGGGCGCCAACTGTCGTGGTTCTAAGCCTGACAGTAGAGTGGGGGGTAGGTATGGAGAGGCAAGGTCCTAGCTATGGAGAGGTTGTAAGCACAAAGGATGTACGAGTTCAGGCCCTTCTCGGAAGAAGTAACAGCCCTACGTCTCGGAGCCCGGAGGCGGTCGAGTGGATTATGAATGTATAGATTACAAGGTGCCGAACCCCTCTGCCTGTGGAGGGGGGTGGCTTATATAGAGTGCGCCAGGACCCCAGCCAGCCCACGTAGGAGAGGGTTTAAGGTGAGTTAAGTCTGGGGCGTTACTGGTAACGCCCCACATAAAGTGCCTTTACTATCATAAAGTCTACTTGATTACAGGCCGTTGCAGTGCAGAGTGCCTCTTGACCTCCTGGTGGTCGAGTGAGTCTTCGTGGTCGAGTCCTTCAGACCAGTCGAGTGAGTCCTCATCGGTCGACTGGAAGGCGACCTCTTCTAAGGATGTCTTGGGGTAAGTTACTTGGATCAGGTCCATGACCCTACCCTAGGTACATAACCCCATCATCTGGTACACAGCATTGCATACATGATAGAGCCTATGGCTGAAGCATAGGGAACATCTTTCATTTTCTCTCTATCTTCTGCTGTGGTTGGGCATTGAGTTTGACTCAACTTCACACCTTGAAGCACGGGCAAGAACCCTTTCTTTGCCTGATCCATTTTGAACTTTTTCAAAATTTTATCAAGGTATGTGATTTGTGAAATGCTGTGTCTATGTATTCACACATGTATTATGTATTCGATTAATACAATTCTAGCATGAATAATAAACATTTATCATGATATGAGGAAATAAATTATAACTTTTATTATTGCCTCTAGGGCATATTTCCTTCAATATTTCCTTCAGAAGCCATCGCGGCGGCCGCCGCCGCCGCGCAGCAGGAGGTCACCAACGCCCGGCGTCGTGGCGACAACGAGGGAGGCGTCTATATGCTAGGGTTAAACCCTAGCCAGCACGGCCTTGGCAACGCCGCCGTGGCCAGCACAGGCTCATCCGCGTTCCCTCGGATGGTGCTGCCCGACTCGCCCCGTGCGTCGGCTTGCATCCCGATGCCAGGCTTCCACGTCTACCCGCAGGTCTCCCGCCTCTTCGGGGAGTGCTCGCCCGAGGTGAACGTGGTGGCACCTTCCACGCCCGCGCCCATCAACCTAAATGCCACACCGGTGGCTCGTCATCCAGAGGCGGGAGGAAACGCCCGCTGTACATGCCAGCCGATGTGCTACCGGGCGCACGCAACCTGCTCGACGGAATGCCGTCCTCCGGCGACGACGACTACATGCAGAACATCATCTTCGAGGTGGTACGCCGGCCGCTGGCGGTGCCGCCGTAGCTGGCTACAACCTTGACGAGACACAAAGCCAGGACAACTGACGGGTGTTCACGCCGTCCACCTTTGACCAAGATCAGGCGGCCTTCATGCATAATCAGGTCGGCCTGGACCTGGATGGCTTCCCACTCGACCACGAGTTTTCGGAGGACTACGGGCAAGAGGGAGAGGACGAGTGCGACATTGAAGTGGAGCCTTTGTTCGGGGAGGAGCTCGCCAACCAAGCCGTCGGGGCGAGACCAATGCATACACGACAGCCGAGGACAAGCTTCTTTGTGAGTGTTGGAGAGATGTTGGGCAAGACCCCAAGACGAGCGCCGGACAAAAGGCATCAACCTTTTGGATTCGTGTCCACCGTAAGTTCCATGAGCGCAAGAAATTTCCGCCTTACCAAATAGTAAGCACGCGCGGGTGGGTGTCCATTTTGAAGCAATGGAGGGTGATTCAACAAGAGTGCAACAAGTTTTGTGCCACTCTTGAGAGCGTCAAGGCCCGCGCCTTGAGCGACATCGGCATGCAAGACATGGTATGCTAGCAAGCCGCCCTCTTTTGTGTTATTCCGTTTATGCTTGCGTGTTCATTTGCATACCATTTTGCCAGTATGCTTGCATGAAATACATTTGTAGGCATTTCAAGCTTTGAAGGCATTCAAGGTCCAACACAATGGCAAGTCCTTCAACCTCTCCCATTGCTTTAGGGTCATTAAAGATGAGGAGAAGTTCAAGGCGCAATATGCCACCCTCAAGTCGCGTGGGAGGAAGCAAGCCATGGAGGAGGTTGGGGACGGCGAGAAGGCACGGCCGCGGGGGAAGACCAACTCCAAAAAGGAAGACAAGTGGGATGCGGCGTCCAATGCCTTGATCGGTAGCGTGGAGGGCATGATGAGAAAGAAGGACTCAAGGGAGGAGGAGCGCCGACGATACAAAGAAGAACAAATGAACGCCTTCATGAAGATCCAAAGGAGGAGGCTTGAGATGAAGGCGGAGAAGCAAGCCAAGATGCCTGAGATGGAGGCGGAGAAGCAAGCCAAGATGCTAGAGATCGAGGCCGCCAACGCGAAGACCAAGGCGAAAGAAGTGGCTCTTGCGAGCATGATGACCGGGGTGGAGATCATGAAGGTGGATCTCAACACTGTGTCGCCAAGGAAGAGGTCGTGGTTTGATAAGATGCAGGCCGACATGCTCAAGTTCGACGACGATTGCCCTATTGCGGCAAGCGCCATCTTTTTTTGTATGCCGACAGGTGTGCTGGCATGACCACGGGGCCGCGATGGCGTGGTCGAACTCAAGTCCCATCCTTTTTTGTGTGCTGGCATGTGTGCCAGCCGCTAGCGAGTGCGCCAACATGAACTGTGTGGTCTTATTTTGAAGCTGGTATTTGTATGCCGACGCTGGCATGATGCCGGTATGAGCTTCGGGCGGCGACATGACTGCTGAGATGATCTTCGTGCGGACATGAAATGGATCGACGAGTTGCCGACCCAAATCTAAAACAGGACACACGTTAGGCGGACGGTCGATCCAAACAAATAAAAATGGATAAAAGCACCATCCGGTTGGGTTGCCCCCCTTGAAGTTGCTCTTAGCGGAAAACACGGAACTTCGCCAGGAATGAGAAAACCATGCAGCTTCGGACGCGTGGTGCGGGCCTGCAGGCTGCAGCTCTCGTGGTCTCGTGACGACGACGGACGTACGTGATCGAGGCTGGCAGCGCGACGCTCCGACTTGTGAACTGTGCAGCTTCCGACACATTAACGGCGAGAGCCAAATCATTGTACTATTTCTCTAACACCAAAGGCCACGCGTCATCTCAGATGTACTAAGTGTTAATAAAAAGGGTCCCGATAACTGCCACACGTGTGGTGTATCGGGTAGTTGTGCCACACGCCTCGTGTGGCATGGACAGCAACCACCCCACACATCTACGTGTGGGCAAAACAACTAATGCCCACACACCTCTTTTTTTTCCCCCCGAACCCTCTCACATGCGTGTGTGTGGGCGAAGTTGATAACGCCCACACGCCCGTATGTCAGGCCTCGTACCCTCCTGGTCCCGCACGCCACGCGTGACGCCCACCGTGCGCCCGTAGTTGCCATGGTCCAGACCCTCGTCCATGTTCGTTTAACTGCAGTTGCCATGTCGCTGAACTACGGTTGCCATGTCGGACAACTGCAGTTGCCATGGTTGCTCAACTGCAGTTGCCATGTATGGTCTGATCTAATGTAGTTGCCATGATTTCATAATTTTAGGAGTTGCCACATACTAACACTAGGCAGTTGAGAGAGTTGTCATGTGCTCACAAGCATGCTAGGGCAGTTGCCATGTAAAAAGAAAGAGTTGCCATCTGCTTACGTGCACGTTAGGGCAGTTGCCATGTACGTGCACGTTGGGGCAGTTGCCATGTACCATGCAAAAACACATGGCAACTCGGTAAAAGAGAGTTGCCATCTGCTTACGTGCACACTAGGCAGTTGCCGTGCACCCTGCAAAAACACATGGCAACTCGGGTAAAAAAAAAGAGAGTTGCCACCTGCTTATAAAGCACACTAGGGGCAGTTGCCATGTGCGCTGCGAAAACACATGGCAACTAGCAGCTTGGGTGTGGGAGAGGAGACGGACGTGTGGGCGAGATGGCAAATGCCCACACACTAGCCCTTGTGTGCGCGTGCAAAGTGGCGTGTGGCGCGAACTGCTGAACGCCCACACACCGGCCACTCCGTATGGTAAAACGGATGTATGGGCGACCTCTCTCACACACCACACACACGAGTTGTCCTACGTGGCATACAAAATCAGCTAATTCGTGCCAAGATTCGTACAGAAGTTACTGGACGGTGATGGAGACGTGGGGGTGAGTTGGCTAATGCCCACACGTGTGGGCGTTAACATTTCCGAATAAAAATCATAAACTCCATGGCTATCTCATCCGGACCGCACACGTGGGCCGATGTCAGTGTTTTATTAGTACTCAAAATTTTTAAAAATAAAAATCAGCTGCGAGCTGCGGCGCGATGGAGTGCGGCGGAAACTGCTGCTGCCGGTAACAGGAACCGTGAGCCGCGGCTGACTCGGACGGAGAATCTATCCGTTCGGAACAGGACAAGCCGACAAGGTAATCATGCACCGGTGAACGGATTTTTCAGGCCAGCGTGGGCCTTGCGCAATGGTTGCCCGGCGCCACGGCTTGGAGACCCATAGGCAGACCAGCTCGGCTTGGCACGGCAGCTGCTTTGTTCGAAGGAGACGTCATTTGAAATTCGCTTGCTAAACGTTTTGCAGGGATATCGTTTGCTTCAAAACACCGCACGCCTCGTATCATCTCCACTTCTCCATCTGTATCGAGATTTCATTCAAACGTTTGATTGACACAAATCTGTGTCAGATACTGGGTTGCAACCTTACCAAAAAAGAGAGCTTCTGCTAGGCGTATGGTGCAAATAAGATCCAGGAGGATGGCAAGTGGTAAAAACCTTGATAAAATCCATCTTATCCCTTCCCTTGCACCGCCGCCATACCACATACGGATCGCTTACTGCACCACGACACTGTCGTCCCTTTCGCAGACCGCGACGCCGCTAAAAGATCTGGAAGAATCCGCCCCGCGCAAGTACGCGACGATAAGCTCCAAACCGTCCCGGGCCCACACGCACACCCCCAGAAGAGAAGATGAGCAATTCTATCGACTCCTCTGTTTCCTCTGCCGATTTCCTCTGCTCGGCTCCCCAAATACCCCGTATAAATATGGCGCGCCACTCCCGCCACTCGCCGCACACAAGAATATCATCAGCACGCAGCTCTCGCACGGAGCAGATCAAGCAAGCTCTCACTCAATCGTTTCTTGTTGAAATCATTCCGAGTTCATTAATGAGCAGTTGCTTTGAGGCGTCAGCAATGAGCGACCTGATTCCAGGGTTGCCGGAGGAGGTGGCGAGGGAGTGCCTCATCCGGGTGGGCTTCGACCAGCTGCCGGCGGTGCGCCGCATCTCGCGGCAGTGGAAGGAGGAGGTCGAGTCGCCGGACTACGGCCGCCTGCGCCGCGCGGAGGGGCTGGCGCGCCCGGTGGTCGCCATGGTCCAGGCGCAGCCTGAGCACGTCGAGCCGGGCCCGGCGCAGAAGCACGCGTCGGCGTCGGCGGCCAACGGCGGATCCGCGAACAACTACAGGATGGTTCTGCTGGACCCCGTGGAGGGGCGGTGGGCTCCGCTCCCGGTGCTGCCCGGCACGACCGGGAGCCTGCCCCTGTTCTGCCAGGTGGCTGCGGTGGACGGCGCGCAGGGGAGGAAGCGGCTGGTGGTCGTCGGCGGGTGGGACCCGGAGTCGTGGGCGCCGACCGACTCGGTGTACGTGTACGACTTCTTGACAGGCGCGTGGCGGCGCGGGGCGCCCATGCCGGGCCCGCGCCGGTCCTTCTTCGCCACCGCGGCCGTCCGCGGGGTCGTGTACGTCGCCGGCGGGCACGACGAGGAGAAGAACGCGCTCCGGTCGGCGCTGGCATACGACCCGGACGCCGACGCGTGGGCCGCGCTCCCGGACATGGCAGAGGAGCGCGACGAGCCGCGCGGGCTCTGCGTCGGCGGCAGGTTCCTGGTCGTCGGCGGGTACCCGACGCAGGCGCAGGGGCGGTTCGCTGGCTCCGCCGAGGCCTTCGACCCGGCGACGGCGGCCTGGGCCACCGTCCAGGAGAGCCTGCTAGAGGACGGAACGTGCCCGAGAACCTGCTGCGTGGCGCCGGGAGCGGAGCGCATGTACATGCTTCGCGACGGGAACCTCGTGGCTCGCGACGCCGGTGCCTCGGCGGGCTGGCGCACGGTGGCGTCCGTGCCGGAGGACGCCCGTACCGCCTCGACAGTCTCCGCCATCCCCGGCGGACGCGTCGTGGTGATCGGCTCAGGCTGCCACGGAGGCGACCAGACCGTGTACATGCTGCGCGACGAGGCCGGCAAGGCCGCGTCCTGGGCACGCGCCCCCGCACCGCCGGAGTTCTCTGGGCACGTGCAGGCTGCATGCCTCCTAGAGATCTGATCACCTGAGCGTATGTACAGAACCATGAATAGTGTATATAAAGGTATGTGTGCGTCTGCGAGGGCTGCGCCTTTTTGCGCCATGACTCGAGCTTGCATAGCACCCATGTAAGAAAATGATGGTTAAACGAGTCCAGAAAGATCGTTGCAATGAACAAAGCTCAATGATAAGATGCCCGTTCTGTTTTCGATTTTGTCTGCCACGAGACGAGATGTCGATCGCCAGTGAGAGGATTCTGGAGCTGTTTTACACCGACCAATGGGTGCCGTTTTCCCGTTTGTTTTGTTCAGCTAGGACATTGAGATAGGTCTTCTAAACATGTCGGTCCTGTTTGGATTAGTTTGGACTCAACTAATCCAAAAGTATCCAAACAGAAGGATTAATTTGCGTTAGATGCATCTAACTCGTCTAAAAAATCTAACCCACCCAAGAGGTGCTTATTCCGGTTAGTTCTTCTCGGGGCCATTAAAAAACACATTTTTCACTCGCTCTTCCTGCATCATATCCTTCCCACTTTTTCGAAACTTCTCGTCCTCTCCCTCCCTCCCTCTCGCACTGCCCGTAAAAGCGCCTCGCCGTATCCGTGCTCCATCTAACCCTGCCATCCAAACACATTTTTGGTTAGAGTTAGTTCAGGGTTAATTTAAGGTTAGAATCTAACTCTAACCTCTAATTGAGTTAGAGTATCAAAGAGGGCCGTCGTTGCAAATGGAGGCGGTCTGCTTTGCTCTGTGCTGGACAAGACAAGAATCCTTTTGGAGAGTTAAGTCTTGGGAAGCTTCTGCAACGGCTTATCCTAAATTTGGAAGGACGACGACGCCCAATTTCATCATACCTCGAAGACTCGAACCACCTTTTGTCGTCTTCTCACTCCGGATGTGGCCATTGCTCGGTTTTCGGTTCGTGCTCGCGCTGAACCTTGACTTCTGCGAGAAAAATCATATACGACCCGGTCGGCTGGCGTTCATGCTGCGTACTCATTTTCTTTGAAAAAACTTCTGATCTAGTAGTATTTAGCAAACATATCATTGCGAGTGTAAAAAAAAGAGAAGTAAAAGGAACTAATCTATATCTATGTTGGTAGACTGCCTACGACTACAAGCACTGGAATGAGCAAAAGACGTGTCTTCCTCATCGCCCTCTCTCGTCACAGCCCTGCAAATCTTTTGTAGTAGACAGTCGAAAAATTGTCGTGCTAATCCTCCAAACGACCAGCGCACCAGAATAACAACCATAATCAATGAAGAGAAGCGTAGAACGAAAAGATTTAACATGTAGACACATGAACCGAGACAAACGAAAAACAGATCCAAGTAGATCCACCAAAGACAAACATCGACCGGATCCCGTGAGATCCGTCAGAGACACACCTCCATATACCTTCCGACGACGCTAGACGCACCCCTGAGACAAGGGCTAGGCAGGGAGAATTTTATTTCATCTTCAAGGAGTCGTCGGCGCCTCGCCTTTCTAAGCAGAATACAAACCCTAAACAAACTAAAATACACTTAAAAGGGACCAGGAGCCCTTTCATGGACGATGGACGAGATCCACCGTGCCTCCATGGCCCTAAGGCCACAGAACACGAGGTAGATCGGCGCCGATGCCGGCGGGAGGCGGGGAAACCCTAATTGCTGGAGCCGCTCCTAGGAAGGAGAAAAATGTTTCAGACCGACCCAATTGAATACTCTTCTTTATTATAAAAAGAAAAATATTAATATACGAAAACCATGAAACAGGGGTAGCAGCGACATATAGCGTTTGTTTCTACGGTATGCTATGCGAGGGCATCTCCAACGCCGACCTGCAAACCTCCCGCAACCGTCCGGACCGCGCTGTCCGGACCGCGGAAGCCATCCAACATCGACATGCATCGATCCACGGAGCGGTTCATACGTGATTTCTCCCGCAAATCGGAGACAAACATGTGGGAGGTTTGCAGGAGTCTGGACACGTGAAACGCCGTTCTCCCCCTAGCCCACCCAAAAGGAAGGCCGAGCCCACGCTTTTGTAGCGTCCCGCGCTGTTTCCGCGCTAAAACCCCCGACTCTCTTCTTCCACTCCCCGCCACTCTCTGCACAATTCCCGCTCTTTTCTCCCACCCTCTCTTTCCCTCCGCCGCTGACGCATGGAACTGCTGGAGAACCTGTCCGAGATGCAGCTGGCGGAGGTGTCGGAGGATCCGAGCATCATGCTCGCCCGGAAGATCAGCTCTTAGACGCGGCAAAATTGCCGCGTCAAAGCGAAGGCCACAAAGGAGGAGAATATGAAGAAGCGTCTGGATGCTGGTGGGCCTGGTGGTGGCGATGGACGTGGTGGGCGTGGAGGACGGGGCGGTCGGCCAGGCCGTGGCGGCCGCCGCCAGATAGGCGCGCCCACAGTACAGACGACGATGTGGCCGGAGCCTTACAAGCATCCGTACTACTACGCCACCAAGCAAATCGCAACCCCATCGGCACGGTTCCTTACATCGTCGATGTTAATGTGGCGATGCTCTTCTCCGAGTATTCCTTGAAGGAAATATGCCCTAGAGGCAATAATAAAGTTATTATTTTTTCCTTATATCATGATAAATGTTTATTATTCATGCTAGAATTGTATTAACCGGAAACATGATACATGTGTGAATACATAGACAAACTTAATGTCACTAGTATGCCTCTACTTGACTAGCTTATTAATCAAAGATGGTTATGTTTCCTAACCATAGACATGAGTTGTCATTTGATTAACGAGATCACATCATTAGGAGAATGATGTGATTGACTTGACCCATTCCGTTAGCTTAGCACTTGATCTTTTAGTTTGTTGCTATTGCTTTCTTCATGACTTATACATGTTCCTATAACTATGAGATTATGCAACTCCCGTTTACCGGAGGAACACTTTGTGTGCTACCAAACGTCACAACGTAACTTGGTGATTATAAAGGAGCTCTACAGGTGTCTCCAAAGGTACATGTTGAGTTGGCGTATTTCGAGATTAGGTTTTGTCACTCCAATTGTCGGAGAGGTATCTCTGGGCCCTCTCGGTAATGCACATCACTATAAGCCTTGCAAGCAATGTAGCTAATGAGTTAGTTATGGAATGATGCATTACATAACGAGTAAAGAGACTTGCCGGTAACGAGATTAAACTAGGTATTGATATACCGACGATCGAATCTCGGGCAAGTAACATACCGATGACAAAGGAAACAACGTATGTTGTTATGCGGTTTGACCGATAAAGATCTTCGTAGAATATGTAGGAGCCAATATGAGCATCCAGGTTCTGCTATTGGTTATTGACCGTAAACGTGTCTTGGTCATGTCTACATAGTTCTCGAACCCGTAGGGTCCGCACGCTTAAGGTTTTGATGACAGTTATATTATGAGTTTATGAGTTTTGATGTACCGAAGGTTGTTTGGTGTCCCGGATGTGATTACAGACATGACGAGGAGTCTCTAAATGGTCGAGACACGAAGATTGATATATTGGAAGCCTATATTTGGATATCGGAAGTGTTCCGGGTGAAATTGGGATTTCACGGGAGTACCGAGGGGTTACCGGAACCCCCCGGGGGCTTAATGGGCCATAGTGGGCCTTAGTGGAGAAGAGGAGAGGCGGCCAGGGCTGGTCCGCGCCCCCCTCCCCCCTATTCGGAATAGGACAAGGAGAGGGGAGCGGCGCCCCCTCCCCCCTTTCCTTCCTCTCTCTCCCTCCTCTTTCCCCCTTCTCCAAGTCCAACAAGGGAAGGAGGGAGTCCTACTCCCGGTGGGAGTAGGACTCCCCATGGCGCGCCCCTCCCCCCTTGCTCCTTTATATACGAGGGCAGGGGGGCACCTCTAGACACAACAATTGATCTCTTGATCTCTTAGCCGTGTGCGGTGCCCCCCTCCACCATAGTCTTCCTCGATAATATTGTAGCGGTGCTTAGGCAAAGCCCTGCGACGGTATAACATCAAGATCGTCACCATGCCGTCGTGCTGACGGAACTCTCCCTCGACACTCGGCTGGATCGGAGTTCGAGGGACGTCATCGAGCTGAACGTGTGCTAGAACTCGGAGGTGCCGTAGTTTCGCTGCTTGATCGGTCGGGCCGTGAAGACATATGACTACATCAACCGCGTTGTTCTAACGCTTCCGCTTTCGGTCTACGAGGGTACGTGGACAACACTCTCCCCTCTCGTTACTATGCATCATCATGATCTTGCGTGTGCGTAGGATTTTTTTTTGAAATTACTACGTTTCCCAACATTCCTCGCCGTCCTTGCCGCCACCGCTCATCCGGGCGAGGACGGCAGCCGGAGAGCAGATGGGTGCCCGCACGCTGTTTGCTGCGATGCCAAGAGCGGGGGAGCCGAAGTACGACGCAGACATGGAGATGCTCGATATCATCCACGACGGAGGCAAGAGAGGAGGAGGGGGCTATGAGGACGGGAAGGTGGAAGACTTGGACCCCACCTAGTCCAGCAACTACCAACAGTTGCAGTCCAACACCCAGATGACCAGGCAGTAGTCCTACACCTAGGTCGGCGATGGCACACAAAAACTGCAGCATTGGGCCGCTGGAGAGCAGCATTTGGAGGGGGAGGAGGAGGAGGAGGATGGCGACGATGATGATCCGGATGATATAGCCGGTGATCCGAAGAAAAAGGGTAGAGGAGAAAGCTTCAACATGCAGGAGGACGAGTTGTTGTGCGAGACATGCTTGGCCACTAGCCTCGATCCTATCCATGGCATGGAGCAAAAGGGCACAACCTTTTGGAGGAACATCCACATATGGTTCCATGAGCACAAGCATTTCGCGCCTACTCCAACGCGTTGATCCGCAACCGTGAGCGGAAGTCCCTCAACCATCGATGGTACACCATCCAAGAGGCCGTCTCCAAGTATTGCAAGCCCTTGAAGCATCTCATCGCATGGTGGCATAGCAGTGCACAAATCACCGAGCAAGTAAGTTGATCACTATCTAGATATGCTTTAGTTTTGTTGATCACTAGTCGAATATGCTCTAGTTTTGTTGATCACTAGCCGGGCATGCTTTAGTTTTGTTGCTCACTCGCTGCTATGCTTTAGTTCTATTGATCACTAGCCGGATGTGCTTTAGTTTTGTTGATGACTCACCAGACATGTATTGTTTTGTTGCTCACTAGACATATATGCATTGTTTTACTTTTGTAGCCTACTAGTGCTTGTGTGGCATACAAGAAGTTGAAGAATAAGTCCTTCACTGTTATGCGTTGTTGGTTGAAGTTGAATGGGCAGTCGAAGTGGAACCTTTTCATTGCCAAGACCGCCGCCCAAGCCAACAAGAAAGAACCCGGTGACCCTACCGACCCAGCCCAAGAACCGCCGAAGAAGGTTAGAAGAAATCTGCGGGGCAAGAATTGGGCGGAGGAGAGGGCGAAGTGAGAAGGTGCGGCCGCCAAGCTGACGGAGAGGTTCGAGGAAATCATGGAGAAGAAGGAAGAAGCTTGCATGAGGCGCTCAAACATCAAGGAGGAGCGGAAGGCGAAGAGGCTCAAGCAGTTGATGGAGGTGACAGAGAAGAAGATCAAGCTCGAAGAGAGGAGAACCATGATTGAAGAGAGGAAGGCGACACTCGAGGAGAACAAGGCTACGCTTGAGGAAAAGAGGGTGAAGATCGCCGCTAATGCGGAGTACGCCAAGATGTTGACCTTGAATATCGACTCTTTGGATGCCGATGCTAGAATTATTGTGCAATCCGCCCGCTACCAGATGTTGGAGCGGCAGAAAGATGAGTTGGCGACGACGGAAGATGATTGTTGGGGAACGTAGTAATTTCAAAAAATTTCCTACGCACACGCAAGATCATGGTGATGCATAGCAACGAGAGGGAGAGTGTATCTTCATACCCTTGAAGATCGCTAAGCGGAAGCGTTTATCAACACAGTTGATGTAGTCGTACGTCTTCATGATCTGACTGATCCAAGTACCGAACGCACAACACCTCCGAGTTCTGCACATGTTCAGCTTGATGACGTCCTCGCCTTCTTGATCCAGCAAGACGGGCGAAGTAGTAGATGAGTTCCGGCAGCACGACGGCGTGGTGACGGTGTTGGTGAAGAACAATCTCCGCAGGGCTTCGCCTAAGCACTAAGGAAACTATGACGGAGGATAAACTAGAGGGGACGGGGTTGCCGACACACGGCTTGGTGTTTCTTGATATGTCTTTGGTGCTAGCCCCGCCCCTCTATTTATATGTTGAGCCCTGGGGTCGAAACTTGGAGCAAAAGCCTCCTCAAAGTCGGTTTTTCCCGAAAGGCAAGAGTCCCACTCGGACTCCAGGACTAAAGGCCACAATCCTTAGCGTCTGGCCCAGGGCTAGACGCCAGGGTCTCCGGCGTTTAGCCCCCTGGCCTCCACAAAACTCCTTTTGCACCGACTTATAGCCCCGTGGGCCTGACCCCTTGGCCTAACCATATCATCCAATATATGAATCTTTACCTCCGGACCATTTCGGAGCTCCTCTTCATGTCCGTGATCTCATCCGGGACTCCGAACAACATTCGGTCACCAACATACATAAATCATATAATACTATATCATCAATGAACGTTAAGCGTGAGGACCCTACGGATTCGAGAACTATGTAGACATGACCGAGACACCTCTCTGGTCAATAACAAATAGCGGAACCTGGATGCCCATATTGGCTCCTACATATTCTACAAAGATCTTTATCGGTCGAACCGCATAACAACATACGTTGTTCCCTTTGTCATCGGTATGTTACTTGCCCGAGATTCAATCGTCGGTATCTCAATACCTAGTTCAATCTCGTTACCGACAAGTCTCTTTACTCGTTATGTAATGCATCATCCCACAACTAACTCATTAGTCACATTGCTTGCAAGGCTTATAGTGATGTACATTACCGAGAGGGCCCAGAGATATCTCTCCGACAATCGGAGTGACAAATCCTAATCTCGAAATACGCCAACTCAACATGTACCTTCGGAGACACCTGTAGAGCTCCTTTATAATCACCCAGTTACGTTGTGACGTTTGGTAGCACACAAAGTGTTCCTCCGGTAAATGGGAGTTGCATAATCTCATAGTCATAGGAACATGTATAAGTCATGAAGAAAGCAATAGCAACATACTAAACGATCAAGTGCTAAGCTAACGGAATGGGTCAAGTCAATCACATCATTCTCCTAATGATGTGATCTCGTTAATAAAATGACAACTCATGTCTATGGCTAGGAAACTTAACCATCTTTGATTCAACGAGCTAGTTAAGTAGAGGCATACTAGTGACACTCTATTTGTCTATGTATTCACACATGTATCAAGTTTCCGGTTAATACAATTCTAGCATGAATAATAAACATTTATCATGAAATAAGGAAATAAATAATAACTTTATTATTGCCTCTAGGGAATGTTTCCTTCAGTCTCCCACTTGCACTAGAGTCAATAATCTAGTTCACATCACCATGTGATTTAACACCAATACTCACACCTGTATGTGATTAATACCCATAGTTCACATCGTCATGTGATCAACACCCAAAGGGTTTACTAGAGTCAATAATCTAGTTCACATCGCTATGTGATTAACACCCAAAGAGTACTAAGGTAATCATATTTTGCTCGTGAGAGAAGTTTAGTCAATGGGTCTGTCACATTTAGAGCCGTATGTACTTTGCAAATATTCTATGTCTACAATGCTCTGCACGGAGCTACTCTAGCTAATTGCTCCCACTTTCAATATGTACCCAGATTGAGACTTAGAGTCATCTGGATCGGTGTAAAAGCTTGCACCGATGTAACTCTTTACGACGGGCTCTTTTTCACCTCCATAATCGAGAAATATTTCCTTAGTCCTTACTAAGGATATTCTTGACCGCTGTCTAGTGATCTACTTCTAGATCAAAAATTGTACTCCCTTGTCAAACTCAGAGCAAGGCATACAATAGGTCTAGTACACAACATATCATACTTTATAGAACCTATGACTGAGGCATAGGGAATGACTTTTCATTCTTTTTCTATTTTCTGCCATGGTCGGGTTTTGAGTCTTACTCAACTCCACACCTTGCAACACAGGCAAGAACTCCTTCGTTGACTGTTCCATTTTGAACTACTTCGAAATCTTATCAAGGTATGTACTCATTGAAAAATCTTATCAAGCGTCTTGATCTATCTCTATAGATCTTGATGCTCAATGTGTAAGCAGCTTCATCGAGGTCTTTCTTTGAAAAATCTCTTATTCAAGTATCCTTTTATGCTATCCAGAATTTCTATATCATGTCCAATCAACAATATGTCATCTACATATAGTTTTAGAAATGCTACAGAGCTCCCACTCACTTTCTTGTAAATACAGGTCTTCTCCAAAAGTCTGTATAAAACCATATGCTTTGATCAACTCATCAAAGCGTATATTCCAACTCCGAGATGCTTGCACCAGTCCATAGATGGATCGTAGGAGCTTGCACATTTTGTTAGCACCTTTAGGATTGACAAAACCTTCTGGTTGCATCATATACAACTCTTCTTTAATAAATCCATTAAGGAATGCAGTTTCTACATCCATTTGCCAGATTTCATAAAATGTGGCAATTGCTAACATGACTCGGATAGACTTAAGCATCGATATGAGTGAGAAAATCTCATCGTATTCAACACCTTGAACTTGTCGAAAAACTTTTTTTTGCGACAAGTCGAGCTTTGTAGATAGTAACACTACTATCAGTGTCCGTCTTCCTCTTGAAGATCCATTTATTAACTTGGCTTGCTGATCATCGAGCAAGTCAACAAAAGTCCACACTTTGTTCTCATACATGGATCCTATCTCAAATTTTATGGCTCAAGCCATTTCGCGGAATCTGGGCTCATCATCGCTTCCTCATAGTTCGTAGGTTCATCATGATCTAGTAACATGACTTCCAGAACAGGATTACCGTACCTACTCTGGTGCGGATCTTACTCTGGAAGACCTACGAGGTCCGGTAGCAACTTGATCTGAAATTTCATGATCATCATCATTAACTTCCTCACTAATTGGTGTAGGAATCACTGGAACTGATTTCTGTGATGAACTACTTTCCAATAAGGGAGAAGGTATAATTACCTCATCAATTTCTACTTTCCTCCCACTCACCTCTTTCAAGAGAAACTCCTTCTCTAGAAAGGATCCATCTTAGCAACGAATATCATGCTTTTGGATCTGTGATAGAAGGTGTACCCAATAGTTTCCTTTGGGTATTCTATGAAGATGCACTTCTCCGATTTGGGTTCGAGCTTATCAGGTTGAAACTTTTTCACATAAGCATCGCAGCCCCAAACTTTAAGAAACGACAACTTTGGTTTCTTGTCAAACCACAGTTCATAAGGCGTCGTCCCAATGGATTTTGATGGTGCCCTATTTAAAGTGAATGCAGCTGTCTCTAATACATAACCCCAAAATGATGGTGGTAAATCGGTAAGATACATCATAGATCACACCATATCCAATAAAGTGCGGTTACGACGTTCGGACATACCATAACGTTGTGGTGTTCCAGGTGGCGTGAGCTGTGAAACTATTCCATATTGTTTTATATGAAGGCCAAACTCGTAACTCAAATATTCTCCTCCACGATCAGATCGTAGAAACTTTATTTTCTTGTTACAATGATTCTCCACTTCACTCTGAAATTCTTTGAACTTTTCAAATGTTTCAGACTTGTGTTTCATTAAGTAGATATACCCATATCTGCTCAAATCATCTGTGAAGGTTATAAAATAATGATACTTGCCACGAGCATCAACACTCATTGGATCGCATACATCGGTATGTATTATTTCCAATAAATCAGTAGCTCATTCCATTGTTCCGAAGAACGGAGTTTTAGTCATCTTGCCCAAAAGGCACGGTTCGCAAGCATCAAATGATTCATAATCAAGTGATTCCAAAAACCCATCAGCATGGAGTTTCTTCATGCGCTTTACACCAATATGACCCAAACGACAGTGCCACAAATAAGTTGCACTATCATTATCAACTTTGCATCTTTTGGCATCAATATTATGAATATGTGTATCACTATGATCGAGATCCAACAAACTATTTTCATTGGGTGTATGACCATCGAAGGCTTTATTCATGTAAACAGAATAACAATTATTCTCTGACTTTAAATGAATAACCGTATTGCAATAAACATGATCAAATCATATTCATGCTCAACGCAAACGCCAAATAACATTTATTTAGGTTTAACACTAACCCCGAAAGTATAGGGAGTGTGCGATGATGATCATATCAATCTTGGAACCACTTCCAACATACATCGTCACTTCACCCTCAACTAGTCTCTGTTTATTCTGTATCTCCTGTTTCAAGTTACTAATTTTTAGCAACCGAACAAGTATCAAATACCCAGGGGCTACTATAAACACTAGTAAGGTACACATCAATAACCTGTATATCAAATATACCCTTGTTCACTTTGCCATCCTACTTATCCACCAAATATTCAGTGAGTTTCCGCTTCCAGTGACCACTTCCTTTGTAGTAGAAGCACTCAGTTTCAGGCTTTGGGCTTCTTCACGGGAGTGACAACTTGCTTGTCATTTTACTTGAAGTTCCCTTTCTTTCCCTTTGCCCTTTTCTTGAAACTAGTGGTCTTGTCAATCATCAACACTTGATGCTCTTTCTTGATTTCTACCTTCGTTGATTTCAGCATCACGAAGAGCTCGGGAATAGTTTTTGTCATCCCTTGCATACTATAGTTCATCACGAAGTTCTAGTAACTTAGTGATGGTGACTACAGAACTCTGTCAATCACTATCTTATCTGGAAGATTAACTCCCACTTGATTCAAGTGATTGTAGTACTCAAACAATCTAAGCACTTGCTCACTAGTTGAGCAATTCTCCTCCATCTTTGAGGCGAAGTATTTGTCAGAGGTCTCATACCTCTTGATACGGGCATGAGTCTGAAATATCAATTTCATCTCATGGAACATCTCATATGTTCTGTGACGTTTCAATAACGTTTTTGTAGTCCCGGTTCTAAGCCATAAAGCATGGTGCACAAAACTATCAAGTAGTCATCATATTGAGATAGCCAAACATTCATAACGTCTGCATCTGCTCCTGTAATAGGTCTGTCACCTAGCGGTGCATCAAAGACATAATTCTTCTGTGCAACAATGAGGATAACCCTCAGATCACGGACCAAGTCCGCATCATTGCTACTAACATCTTTCAACTTAGTTTTCTCTAGGAACACATATAAAAGCATAGGGAAGCAACAATGCAAGCTATTGATCTACAACATAATTTGCAAAATACTATTACGACTAAGTTCATGATAAATTAAAGTTCAATTAATCATATTACTTAAGAACTCCCACTTAGATAGACATCCCTCTAATCATCTAAGTGATCACGTGATCCAAATCAACTAAACCATGTCCGATCATCACGTGAGATGGAGTAGTTTTGAATGGTGAACATCATTATGTTGATCATATCTACTATATGATTCACGCTCTACCTTTTGGTCTTAGTGTTCCGAGGCCATATCTGTATATGTTAGGCTCGTCAAGTTTAACCTGAGTATTCCGCGTGTGCAACTGTTTTGCACCCGTTGTATTTGAACGTAGAGCATATCACACCCGATCATCACGTGGTGTCTCAGCACGAAGAACTTTCACAACGGTGCATACTCAGGGAGAACACTTATACCTTGAAATTTAGTGAGAGATCATCTTATAATGCTACCGTCAATCAAAGCAAAATAAGATGCATAAAGGATAAACATCACATGCAATCAATATAAGTGATATGATATGGCCATCATCATCTTGTGCTTCTGATCTCCATCCCCGAAGCACCGTCATGATCACCATCGTCACCGGCGCGACACCTTGATCTCCATCGTAGCATCGTTGTCATTTCGTCACCTATTGCTTCTACGACTATCACTACCGCTTAGTGATAAAGTAAAGCAATTGCAGGGCGATTGCATTGCATACAATAAAGCAACAACCATATGGCTCCTGCCAGTTGCCGATAACTCGGTTACAAAACATGATCATCTCATACAATAAAATATAGCATCACGTCTTGACCATATCACATCACAACATGCCCTACAAAAACAAGTTAGACGTCCTCTACTTTGTTGTTGCAAGTTTTACGTGGCTGCTACGTGCCGAGCAAGAACCGTTCTTACCTACGCATCAAAACCATAACGATAGTTCGTCAAGTTAGTGTTGTTTTAACCTTCTCAAGGACCGAACGTAGCCACACTTGGTTCAAAGTTGGAGAAACTGATACCCGCCAGCCACCTATGTGCAAAGCACGTCGGTAGAACCAGTCTCGCGTAAGCGTACGTGTAATGTCGGTCCGGGCCGCTTCATCCAACAATACCGCCGAATCAAAGTATGACATGCTGGTAAGAAGTATGACTTGTATCGCCCACAACTCACTTGTGTTCTACTCGTGCATATAACATCTACGCATAAAACTAGGCTCTGATACCACTGTTGGGGAACATAGTAATTTCAAAAAAATTCCTACGCACACGCAAGATCATGGTGATACATAGCAACGAGAGGGAGAGTGTATTTTCAAACCCTTGAATATCGCTAAGCGGAAGCGTTTATCAACGCGGTTGATGTAGTCGTACGTCTTCACAATCCGACCGATCCAAGTACGGAATGCACGGCACCTCCGTGTTCTGCACACATTCAGCTCGATGACGTCCTCGCCTTCTTGATCCAGCAAGACGGGCGAAGTAGTAGATGAGTTCCGGCAGCACGACGGTGTGGTGATGGTGTTGGTGAAGAACAATCTCCGCAGGGCTTCGCCTAAGAACTAAGGAAACTATGATGGAGGATAAACTAGAGGGGACAGGGTTGCCGGCACACGGCTTGGTGTTTCTTGATGTGTATTTGGTGCTAGCCCCGCCCCTCTATTTATATGTTGAGCCCTGGGGTCGAAACTTGGAGCAAAAGCCTCCTCAAAGTCGGTTTTGGCAGAAAGGCAAGAGTCCTACTCAGACTCCAGGACCAAACGCCACAATCCTTGGTGTCTGGCCCAGACACCATGGGCCTCGACGTCTGGCCCAGGGCCAGACGCCAGGGTCTCCGGCGTTTGCCCCCTGGCCTCCGCAAAAATCTTTACCTCCGGACCATTTCAGAGCTCCTCATCATGTCCGTGATCTCATCCGGGACTCCGAACAACATTCGGTCACCAACATACATAACTCATATAATACTATATCATCAACGAATATTAAGCGTGCGGACCCTATGGGTTCGAGAACTATGTAGACATGACCGAGACACCTCTCTGGTCAATAACCAATAGCGGAACCTGGATGCCCATATTGGCTCCTACATATTCTACGAAGATCTTTATCGGTCGAACCGCATAACAACATACGTTGTTCCCTTTGTCATCGGTATGTTACTTGCCCGAGATTCGATCGTCGGTATCTCAATACCTAGTTCAATCTCGTTACTGGCAAGTCTCTTTCCTCGTTATGTAATGCATCATCCCGCAACTAACTCATTAGTCACATTGCTTGCAAGGCTTATAGTGATGTACATTACCGAGAGGGCCCAGAGATATCTCTCCGACAATCGGAGTGACAAATCCTAATCTCGAAATACGCCAACTCAACATGTACCTTCGGAGACATCAGTAGAGCTCCTTTATAATCACACAGTTACGTTGTGACGTTTGGTAGCACACAAAGTGTTCCTCCGGTAAACGGGAGTTGCATAATCTCATAGTCATAGGAACATGTGTAAGTCATGAAGAAAGCAACAGCAACATACTAAACGATCAAGTGCTAAGCTAACAGAATGGGTCAAGTCAATCACATCATTCTCCTAATGATGTGATCTCGTTAATCAAATGACAACTCATGTCTAGGCTAGGAAACTTAACCATGTTTAATTCAACGAGCTAGTTAAGTAGAGGCATACTAGCGACACTCTATTTGTCTATGTATTCACACATGTATCAAGTTTCCGGTTAATACAATTCTAGCATGAATAATAAACATATCATGAAATAAGGAAATAAATAATAACTTTATTATTGCCTCTAGGACATATTTCCTTCAATGATGACGGAGTAGAGGCGGGGGTGGACACAGCCACGGAGACTGCCTACGCGGCGGCGATGTCACCTCCTTGATCGGGAAGCATCTTGCTGGGATGGCTGGTCCGACAAGGCAGAAATGCACTGCTACTTCTTGAGCTTGTGTTGGTTTTTCCCTTGAAGAGGAAAGGGTGATGCAGCAAACTAGAGATAAATATTTCCCTCAGTTAAGAACCAAGTGATACATCTCCAACATATCTATAATTTTTGATGGTTTCAGAATATTATATTATCCATCTTGGATATTTTATATGCATTATTATGTTGTTTTATATCATTTTTTTGGACTAACCTATTAACCTAGTGCCTAGTGCCAGTTGCTGTTTTTCCTTGTTTTTTCTTTTACAGTAAATCAATACCAAACGGAGTCCAAACGGAACGAAACTTTTGGACGATTTTTCTTGGGCCAGAAGGCATCTAGGAAGCTTCGGCAGGAGGCCAGAAGGTCCAGGGTAACCAGGCGCGCCCTATGAGATTGTGGGCCCCCTGTGGCTCCTCTAACCCTGTCTCAGCTCTAAAATTACCCAAATATTCCCCGTATACCAGAGGCACACCAAAAACACTTTTTCACCGTTGCAAGCTTCTGTTCTCGTGAGATCCCATCTTGGGGCCTTTTCGGCACTCTGGCAGAGGGGGATTTGATCAAGGAGGGCCTCTACACCAATCTTGATGCCCTTCCAATGATGTGTGAGTAGTTTACCACAGACCCGCGGGTCCATAGCTAGTAGCTAGATGGCTTCCTCTCTCTCTTTGATTTTTAATACAATGTTCTCCTCGATGTTCTTGGAGTTCTATTCGATGTAATCTTCTTTTGCAGTGCGTTTGTTGAGATTCGATGAATTGTGGAGTTATGATCAGATTATCTATGAATATTATTTGAGTCTTCTCTGAACTCTTTTATGCATGATTAAGATAGCTTTGTATTTCTCTCTGATCTCTTGATTTGGTTTGGCTAACTAGATTGATTTTTCTTGCAATGGGAGAGGTGCTTTGTAATGGGTTCAATCTTGCGGTGTACTCACTCAGTGAGATAAGGGGTAGCAAGGCACGCATTTGTATTATTGCCATTAAGGATAAAAAGGTGGGGTTTATTTCATATTGATTGGATCCATCCATCTACATCATGTCTTCTTGCTTAAGGCGTTACTCCGTTCTTGTTAACTTAATACACTAGATGCATGTTGGATAGCGGTCGATGTGTGGAGTAATGGTAGTAGATGCAGGCAGGAGTCGGTCTACTTGTCACGGACGTGATGCCTATATTCATGATCATTGCCTTAGATATCGTCATAACTTTGCGCTTTTCTATCAATTGCTCAACAATAATTTGTTTACCCACCATAGGCGTTCTTTCAAGACAGAAGCCTCTAGTGAAAACTATGGCCCCCGGGTCTATTCTTATCATATTATTTTCAGATCTACAAAACCAAAAACCCAAAAAATCCTTGCTGCAATTTATTTACCTTTACTTTATTTTTCACTTTTATTTTTCTTTTATACCTATCTCTATCAGATCTCATCCTTGCAATTATCCGTGAAGGGATTGACATCCCCTTCTACCGCATTGGGTGCAAGTATTTGTTTGTTTATGTAGCTGCAACCATTGGAGACTTGTGTTTTCCTCCTAATGGATTGATACCTTGGTTCTCAAACTGAGAGAAATACTTATCTCTCCTTTGTTGCATCACCCTTTCCTCTTCAAGGAAAAAACCAACGCAAGCTCAAGAAGTAGCTGGAAGAATTTCTGGCGCCGTTGCCGGGGAGGATGTACATCAAGCCTACCAAGTACCTATCATAAACTCTCATCTCTTGCACTTACATTATTCGCCATTTTCCTCTCGTTTTCCTCTCCCTCACTTCTAAATCGCTTTCAGAAAAACACAAAAATATTCACCTTTTTTATTTGCCTAATTCCCGGTTGTGTTTTCGTTTGCTTTTTGTTTGCTTGTGTGCTAGATCGTTTGCTTAGCTATCATGGCTAGTCCTTCTATCATAGTTGGTACCCCGGAGTGTGAGGTTCTTAATTTTAAACAAAGAGGAGGATAGAATTTAAAAGATGCTTGTTATAGGATTTGCGATGCTTAGAATAGATATACCCGTAAGCAATCCACTACAGTTCTTCTTCAAAAAATTTATGTGGGTGTTACTACTTGGTATAGATATGTGCTAGACACTATTTCTGGGGGTAATTTCTTGGGGAGTCACCCTATGGATGCTTTTAATGCCATGGGAAATTTGGTTGGATCACCACCAATCATGATTAATGAAATAGCATTAACTTTGGAACATGTGATGCAAAGGCTTGATATTATTGAGAATAACATTTCTACCATAGAGCATATTGAATATTTGGATAAAAAGATTCTTAATCACATTACTCAATTGGATCAAAGGCAGGAATCACTCTAAAAACCCTAAAGGAGAAGGATCCTATAATTGCTGAGAGGGTAGAACAAGGCTCCGCTAGAATCGATAAGTTAGAGGATATTATTACCAATTTGGGTTCTGCTTTTGCCGCTTTCAAGACTACTCCAAAGTTTCCTCCTAATAGAACTACTAAGTTTATTTATGTTCCTAAAAACAAGGGTGGATCTTTTTGTAAAGAAAAGGAGGATTTTAAGATGATAAGTATTTGCCCTAGTTTTATCAATATTATTAGGGAACATATTCTTACGAACAAATTTGTTGATTCTCTACCTAGGAAAGTTATCATCAACAACTCTAATGAAATCCATAGGAGTATGAGATGAGCATGGACGATCTCCCTCACTTTTATTACAATACCTAGATCTATGCAATATGCCTAGCTAGGGGCGTAAAATAATAACGTTTGTGGGAGGCAACCCAATTTTATTTTATGTTTTTTTGCTTCTGTTTTTCAATAAATATGCAATTATACTTATGTTATGATTGTGTTTTAGTATTTTAATTAGTGTTTGTGCCAAGTAAGACCTTTGGGATGATCTTGGGTGATAATTGATTTGATTTTGCTGAAAAACAGAAACTTTTGCGTCCAGTAGCATAATTGTTAAAATTCACTGGAGCGTGATAAAATTCTGATTTTTTACAGAAGATTTATATACAAATTTACTATGTTTTCCTAATTGTTCGGAATTTTTGGAGTTGCAGAAGTTTGGCTAAAGTCCAGATTACTACAGATTGTTCTATTTTTGACAGATTATGTTTTCATTTTTGTTGTTTGCTTATTTTGATGAATCTATGGGTAGTATCGGGGGGGGGGGTATGAACCATGGAGAAGTTAGAATAGAGTAGATATAACACCAATATAAAACTAAAAATGAGTTTACAACGGTACCTAAAAGTGGTTATTTGCTTTGTTTCACTAACGGATCTCACGAGTTTTCTGTTGAGTTTTGTGTTGTGAAGTTTTCAAGTTTTGCGTGAAGTTTCGATGGAATAGGAATATAAGGAGTGCCAAGAGCCTAAGCTTGGGGATTCCCAAGGCACCCCAAGGTAATATTCAAGAAAAACCAAGCATCTAAGCTTGGGGATGCCCCGGATAGCATCCCCTCTTTTGTCTTCAATCCATCAGTAAATTACTTGAGGCTATATTTTTATTCACCACATGATATGTGTTTTGCTTGGAGTGTCTTGTATTATATAAGTCTTTGCCTTTTATTTTGCCACAATCGTCCTTGTTGTACACAGCTTTTGAGAGGGACACACTTTAATTGTGAATTTATTAATACTCTATGTGATTCACTTATATCTTTTGAGCTAGGTAGTTGCTCTAGTGCTTCACTTACATCTTTTTAGAGAAAGACGGTGGTTTTATTTTGAAGAAATTGATGAACTCTCATGATTCACTTATATTATTTTTAGAGTCTTAAAAATAGTATGGCAATTTGCTTAGGTTATGAATTTAGTCCTAATATGATTGGTATTCAAGAGGGATATGATAAAAACTTTCATGAAGATCATTGAATACATTAGAAGTTTGATTCCTGGCATTTGTTGTGAGATATAAAGATGGTGATATTGGAGTCATGCTAGTGAGTAATTGTGGTTTAGTAAGAATATTTGCGGTAAGGTTTGTGATTCCCGAAGCATGCATGTATGGTCTCCCGTTATGCGATGAAATTGGAGCATGATATGTGTTTTGCTTGGAGCGTCTTGTATGATATGAGTCTTTGCTTTTTAGTTTTCCACAATCATCCTTGCTATACACACCGTTTGAGAGGTACACACATTAATCGTGAATTGATGAGAATACTCTATGTGCTTCACATATATCTTTTGAGGTAGGTAGTTTCTCTAGTGCTTCGCTTATATCTTTTTAGAGCACATCAATGGTTTTATTTTGTAGAAATTGATGAACTCTCATGCTTCACTTATATTATTTTGAGAGTCTTTAAACAACATGGTAATTTTTTTAGGTTATGAATTTAGTCCTGGTATGATGGGCTTCCAAGAGGGATATAATTAAAACTTTCATATAAGAGCATTGAATAATATGAGAAGTTTAATTCCATGCATTTGTTTTGAGATATAAAGATGGTAATATTAGAGTCATGCTAGTGAGTAATTGTGGATTGGTAGAAATACTTGTGTTAAAGTTTGTGATTCCCGAAGCATGCACGTATGGTGAACTGTTATGTGATGAAGTTGGAGCATGATTTATTTTTTGATTGTCTTCCTTATGAGTGGCGGTCGAGGACGAGCGATTGTCTTTTCCTACCAATCTACCCCCCTAGGAGCATGCGTATCAGTACTTTGTTTCGAGGGCTAATAAACTTTTGCAATAAGTATGTGAGTTCTTTATGACTAATGTTGAGTCCATGGATTATACGCACTCTCACCCTTGCATCATTGCTAGCCTCTTCGGTACCGTGCATTGCCATTTCTTACCTTGAGAGTTGGTGCAAACTTCACCGGTACATCCAAATCCCGTGATATGATCGATACGCTCTTTCACTAATACTTCTCCAACGTATCTATAATTTTTCCATGTTGTTATATTATCATTCTTGGATGTTTTACAATCATTTTATAACAACTTTATATCATTTTTTGGGACTAACCTGTAGACATAGTGCCCAGTGCTAGTTGTTGTGCTTTGCTTGTTTTTTACTTCGCAGAATATCAGTACCAAATGGAGTCCAAACGCAGCAAAACTTTTTGGAGAATTTTATGGACCAGAAGAAACAACATGGGCCAAAGAAGTACCAGAGGGGTGCCCCGAGGGGGGCACAACCCGCCTGGGCACACCTGGTGGGTTGTGCACACCCCGGTGGCCTCCCGCACCGCCTCTTCACCCTATGAATACCCAAATATTCTAGAAACCCTAGGGGAGTCAGGAAAACACAATTCCAGCTGCCGCAAGTTTCGGAACCACGAGATCCAATCTAGACACCATCACGGAGGGGTTCATCATCCTCATTGTTGCCTCTCCGATGATGCGTGAGTAGTTCATTGTAGACCTACGGGTCCGTAGGCAGTAGCTAGATGGCTTCTTCTCTCTTTTTGATTCTCAATACAATGGTCTCTTGGAGATCTATTTGTTGTAACTCTTTTTGCTGTGTGTTTGTTGGGATCCGATGAACTTTGAGTTTATGATCAGATCTATATCCATGAATATTATTTGAGTCTTCTTTGATCTCTTATATGCATACTTATAAGCTTCTTTCGTCCATAACGGTTGTTGCTTCTGCCATTTTATGCACCTCTATGACTTAAGTTTTTGCCAAGCTGGGTTGCCTTGCTCCTGTGTTTGTACCCTACGTTCCCGATTGTTCGGCTAGGGTGTAAAGGGAGTACCTCTGCGATTGCTACAACCGGGTTATCTGGACCAGTACCTCAGACGGGTGAAGCCGAAAGCTAGCGTTCTTAAGGGAATAATTGGTCAGCACATATAGAACAGACTATTTTTGTAAAAACTATGGAATTGGTTGCCTGTACTTCGGATACGAGCCTAGGCATGCATCATTTAGCATGCTAGCCCAAGGAAAGGAACCCCTAACGGAACTATTTTTCTTGGAAGATGTTTCTTATGTTAAATAGTAATATAACATAACTCTCCGAACATATTTTGTCTGTTCGAGCAATATGACCGGATTGCCTGGTTTCCGAAAATACTAAATGTTTCTTGGTTACACACGGTATATGGAAACACTCCAACTTCTTGGTTCGGAGGTGGAAACCGAAGGTCTGCGATGACAAAAAAATTATAAGTTCGGTAGGAGATAAGTTCGGTCATAAAGTACATTGATAAATAGAATCGAACACCTACTCTCTTTCTACGCCATCTAATAGGCTATCTAGCTAACAATATTGTTGCGAATATTTTGCCTCTATCATTACTTGGTTATATACCAAGCTTACAGGAATTTCCTTCCCATCGGGTCCTTGAGGTCCAATGATGACCCACAAGTATAGGGGATCTATCGTAGTCCTTTCGATAAGTAAGAGGGTCGAACCCAACGAGGAGCAGAAGGAAATGATAAGCGGTTTTCAGCAAGGTATTCTCTACAAGTACTGAAATAAGTGTTAACAGATAGTTTTGTGATAGGATAAATTGTAACAAGCAACAAGTAAAAAAAGTAAATAAAGTGCAGCAAGGTGTCCCAATCCTTTTTGTAGCAAAGGTCAAGCCTGGACAATTTCTTATAATAGGAAAAGCCCTCCCGAGGACACATGGGAATATCGTCAAGCTAGTTTTCATCACGCTCATATGATTCGTGTTCGGTACTTTGATAATTTGATATGTGGGTGGACCGGTGCTTGGGTACTGCCCTTACTTGGATTAACCTCTATTGCAAGCATCCGCAACTACAACAAAAGTATTAAGGTAAACCTAACCATAGCATGAAACATATGGATCCAAATCAGCCCCTTACGAAGCAACGCATAAACTAGGGTTTAAGCTTCTGTCACTCTAGCAACCCATCATCTACTTATTACTTCCCAATGCCTTCCTCTAGGCCCAAATAATGGTGAAGTGTTATGTAGTCGACGTTCACATAACACCACTAGAGGCTAGACAACATACATCTCATCAAAATATCGAACGAATACCAAATTCACATGACTACTAATAGCAAGACTTCTCCCTTGTCCTCAGGAACAAACGTAACTACTCACAAAGCATATTCATGTTCATAATCAGAGGGGTAATAATGTGCATAAAGGATCTGAACATATGATCTTCCACCAAATAAACCAACTAGCATCAACTACAAGGAGTAATCAACACTACTAGCAACCTACTAGCACCAATCCCGGACTTGGAGACAAGAATTGGATACAAGAGATGAACTAGGGTTTGGCGATGAGATGGTGCTGGTGAATATGTTGATGGAGATTGCCCTGTTCTGATGAGAGGAGCGTTGGTGATGACGATGGTGATGATTTCCCCCTCCCGGAGGGAAGTTCCCCGACAGAACAGCTCTGCCGGAGCCCTAGATTGGTTCTGCCAAGGTTCCGCCTCGTGGCGGTGGAGTCTCGTCCCGAAAGGTTGCTTCTATTTTTTCCTCATCGAAAGACTTCATATAGGAGAAGATGGGCGTCGGAGAGCCACCAGGGGGCCCACGAGGTAGGGGGGCGCGCCCCAGGGGGGGGGGGCGCCCCCACCCTCGTGAGCAGGGTGTGGGCCCCCTGGCCTTCATCTTTGGCGACGATTTTTCTTTATTTATTTTAAGATATTCCGTGGAGTTTCAGGACTTTTGGAGTTGCGCAGAATAGGCCTCCAATATTTTCTCCTTTTCCAGCCCAGAATTCCAGCTGTCGGCATTCTCCCTCTTCATGTAAACCTTGTAAAATAAGAGAGAATAGCCATAAGTATTGTGACATAACGTGAAATAACAACCCATATTGCAATAAATATTGATATAAAAGCATGATGCAAAATGGACGTATCAACTCCCCCAAGCTTAGACCTTGCTTGTCCTCAAGCGAAAAGCCGATAACAATAAATATGTCCTCATGTTTAGAGGTAGAGGCGTCGATAAAAATAAAATACGGTCATCAAGGCATCATGATTATTTCCATAACAGCAACATGTAGAGATTTTGTCATATGATTACTTATGTTCTAGTGATGATCTTTTCACAAAGCAAACAGTATGAATTAGAAACCTTATTGAGAACCAACAAATTATAACCTCAGTCATTGAAGCAATTGCAATTTAACATAACATCGGAAGAGTCTAGGTCAGAGCTTAAAAGCAAGTCCACATACTCAACTATCACTTAGTCCTTCATAATTGCTAACACTCACGCGATACTTGTGGTTACAGAGTTTAATCAGACACAGAGAAAGATAGGGGCTTATAGTTTTGCCTCACAACCTTTTACCTCAAGGGTAATGTCAACAATAATAATTCATGCTCCCCTACATCCAATTATATATATATATATATATATCATGTTCTTTCCAACATGTTGAGCTTGCCAAAGGATAAAATGAAAAAGGAAAGGTGAAGATCACCGTGACTCTTGCATAAGGTAGAGGATAATAATAAAAGATAGGCCCTTCACAGAGGGAAGCAGAGGTTGTCATGCGCGTTTAGGGTTGATGCACAAAATCTTAATGCAAAAGAACGTCACTTTATATTGCCCCTTGTATGTGGACCTTTATTATGCAGTCCGTCGCTTTTATTACGTCCACAACAAGTTCGTACAAAGCTTATTTTCTCTGCACTAATAAGTCATGCATATTTAGAGAGCAATTTTTATTGCTTGCACCGATGACAACTTACTTATAGGATCTTACTCAATCCATAGGTAGATATGGTGGACTCTCATGGCAAAACTGGTTTAAGGGTATTTGAAAGCACACGTAGTATTTCTACTTGGTGCTGAGAATTTGGCTAGCATGAGGGGGAAAGGCAAGCTCAACACATTAGAGGATCCATGACAACATACTTTATCTCAGATATAAGAAAACATAACTCATTATGTTGTCTTCCTTGTCCAACCTCAACTCTTTAGCATGTCATATTTTAATGAGTGCTCCCAATCATAAAAGATGTCAATGATAATATATCTATATGTGAAACCTCTCTTTCCTTATTACTTCCTATTAATTGCAACGATGACCAAAGCTATATTTGCCAACTCCCAACAACTTTTAATCATCATACTCTCTCTATGTGAAGTCATTACTTTCAATAAGATCAATATGGACTCTTTGATTCTTTTTATTCTTTTCTTCTATTCACCCAAGATCATGGCAAAATAATCAAGCCCTTGATTCAACACTAATCTTTATTATATAGCTCACGGACTCGATTACAAAGAAGGATCGTAAAGCAAAACTCAAAACTAGATCATGCCATGACTTTATTCTACTAAATCAAGATACTACTAATAGGATCGAACTAAGAAAAACGGTAAAGATAGGAGTTGTGATGGTGATACGATACCAGGGCACCTCCCCCAAGCTTGGCAGTTGCCAAGGGGTGTGCCCATACCCATGTGATTATTTCTTCGGAGGTGGTGAAGTAGGAGTTGTTGCACTTTTCTTCTCTAGCTTACGCCTGAGGTTAAAATTTTCCTCCCTCAGATCCTCATTCTCGAGCTCAAGTTTCATTATCTTCTTGCATAGTGTTGCCTTGCTGTCCTGCAAAAAACGTGGTGGGATAGATTGGACCTTAGGGAGGCTTGACTTCTTGAACTCCACATGCATATCACCAGGTTGAGGCAGTGGGTAGTCCTCTTCATCAGAGCTTGTCTCCTCCTTCCTCTTTGGATCATAGTCTTCTTCTTCCTCTGTGGTCCAGCCATAGTGTTCCACATCCCCATATACTCTTGGATTTGCAATATAATCAGCTATGTAGCTCTCTCCCTCCAAATCTTGGGATGACATCTTGTTCAAATCTACAGCAGGAACATCTCGAAACAAAAACAACCGATATTTGCGTGATACGAGAGTCAAAACCTTCGGGAGTATATATAATGAATTTTTACTGACCAAAATACGTATCCTGCAAGAAAACGGAGTCCGGAGAGCACACGAGGTGCTCACGAGGTAGGGGGGCGCACCCAGGGGGGTAGGGTGCGCCCTCCACCCACGTGGAGGCCTCGTGTCCTTCCCGGACTGCCACTTATTTTTCTATTCTTCTAAATATTCCAAAACGGAGAAATATTGCCTTAAAAATGTTTTGGAGTCGGTTTACTTACCGTACCACATACCTATTCCTTTTCGGAGTCTGAAACGGACTGGAAAGTGTCCCTTATGTATTCCTCCGGGGTTACGGTTTCAATAATATTGGTTTCAACATTTATAGGATTACCTGAGATATAGTGTTTGATCCTTTGACCGTTTACCACCTTCGGATTTGTGCCTTCGAAGTTGTTGATTTTTATGGCACCGGAACGATAGACCTCCTCGATAACGTAGGGACCTTCCCATTTAGAGAGAAGTTTCCCTGCAAAAAATCTTAAACGAGAGTTGTATAGCAATACATAATCACCTACATTAAACTCACGCTTTTGTATCCTTTTGTCATGCCATCTTTTAACTTTTTCTTTAAACAACTTGGCATTTTCATAAGCTTGGGTTCTCCATTCATCAAGGGAGCTAATATCAAATAACCTCTTCTCACCGGCAAGTTTGAAATCATAATTGAGCTCTTTAATAGCCCAATATGCCTTATGTTCTAGTTCGAGAGGTAGGTGACATGCTTTTCCATAAACCATTTTATATGGAGACATACCCGTAGGATTCTTATATGCAGTTCTATAGGCCCATAATGCGTCACCCAGTTTCTTGGACCAATTCTTTCTAGACCTATTGACAGTCTTTTGCAAAATTAATTTGAGCTCTCTATTGCTCAATTCTACTTGACCACTAGACTACGGGTGATAAGGAGATGCAATCCTATGATTAACGTCATATTTAGCAAGCATTTTACGAAAAGCACCATGAATAAAATGTGAACCACCATCAGTCATAAGATATCTAGGGACTCCAAACCTCGGAAAATAACTTCCTTAAGCATTTTAATAGAAGTGTTATGATCAGCACTACTAGTTGGAATAGCTTCTACCCACTTGGTAACGTAATCAACAACAACTAAAATATGTGTGTATCCATTAGAGGCAGGACAAGGTCCCATATAATCAAAGCCCCAAACATCAAATGGTTCAATAACAAGTGAATAATTCATAGGCATTTCTTGACGTCTACTAATATTACCAATTCTTTGACATTCATCGCAAGACAAAACAAACTTACGGGCATCCTTGAAGAGAGTAGGCCAATAAAAACCAGATTGCAATACCTTATGTGCAGTTCTATCTCCAGCATGGTGTCCTCCATAAGCTTCGGAGTGACACTTGCGTAGGATCTGTTCCTGTTCATGCTCAGGTACAC
Organism: Triticum aestivum; assembly: GCF_018294505.1. Taxonomy (NCBI): domain Eukaryota; kingdom Viridiplantae; phylum Streptophyta; class Magnoliopsida; order Poales; family Poaceae; genus Triticum; species Triticum aestivum. The sequence continues at coordinate 482,485,684 of NC_057813.1, read as the reverse complement.
AACGTCTAATGACACCATCTACTCCTTCTTTATAAAGATGTGGGTCATCCCAAAAGTAATGTCGCAAGTCATAGAATTTTTTTTCTTTTGTTGGTATGTGAAGCTAGGTGGTATAAATTTAGCGACAATATAATTAGCATAATCAGCATACCATGGAGTGCTACGAGAAGTGCTTATGACATTTAATTGCTCATCAGGGAAGCTATCATCAATAGGTAGTGGGTCATCAAGAACATTCTCTAACCTAGATAAGTTGTCTGCAACGGGGTTCTCAGCTCCCTTTCTATCAACAATATGCAAATCAAATTCTTGTAGCAAGAGAACCCATCTAATGAGTCTAGGTTTTGCATCCTTCTTTTCCATGAGATATTTAGTAGCAGCATGATCAGTGTGAATAGTTACTTTAGAATCAACATATAGGGTCTGAATTTATCACAAGCAAATACAACTGCTAAAAGTTCCTTTTCGGTAGTAGCATAATTTCTTTGAGCATTGTCTAGAGTCTTACTAGCATAATGGATAAAATTTAATTTCTTATCAACTCTTTGCCCTAGAACAGCACCTACAACATAATCACTAGCATCACACATAATTTCAAAGGGTAAATTCCAATCAGGTGGCTGAACAACAGGTGCAGAGACTAATGCTTTCTTAAGTATTTCAAATGCTTCTACACAATCATCATCAAAGACAAATGGTACATCTTTTTGTAATAAATTAGTCAGAGGCCGAGAAATTTTTGAGAAGTCCTTAATGAACCTCCTATAAAATCCGGCGTGACCAAGGAAACTTCTTATACCTTTGATGTCCTTGGGACATGGCATCTTTTCAATAGCATCAACCTTGGCTTTATCAACTTCAATACCTCTTTCAGAAACTTTGTGCCCCAAGACAATACCTTCATTAACCATAAAGTGGCACTTTTCCCAATTCAAGACAAGATTAGTTTCTTCACATCTCTGCAAAACTCGAGCAAGATTGCTCAAGCAATCATCAAAAGAGGAACCATAGACGAAAAATCGTCCATGAAAACCTCACAAATTTTTTCACAAAAGTCAGAGAATATAGCCATCATGCATCTTTGAAAGGTAGCAGGTGCATTACATAAACCAAAAGGCATACGTCTATAAGCAAAAGTACCAAAAGGGCATGTAAAAGTAGTCTTTGATTGATCTTTAGCCGACACAGGTATTTGAGAGAAACCAGAATAACCATCTAGAAAGCAATAATGTGTATGTTTGCATAATCTTTCTAGCATTTGATCAATAAAAGGTAAGGGGTAATGATCTTTCTTAGTAGCTTTATTTAATTTGCGGAAATCAATTACCATCCTATAACCTGTGATAATTCTTTGCGGGATCAATTCATCTTTATCATTAGGGACAACAGTAATACCTCCCTTCTTAGGGACACAATGGACAAGACTTACCCACTGACTATCAGCAATGGGATAAATTATACCTGCCTCCAGAAGCTTGAGTATTTCTTTTCTTACCACTTCTTTCATTTTAGGATTCAAACGTCGTTGAGGATCACAAACTGGTTTGGCATCCGCTTCCAAATTTATTTTATGTTGACATAGAGTGGGACTAATGCCCTTAAGATCATCAAGTGTATATCCAATAGCGGCACGGTGCTTCTTCAGAGTTTTCAATAATCTTTCTTCTTCATGCTCTGAAAGGTTAGCACTAATAATAACATGATGTATTTTCTTTTCATCAAGATAAGCATATTTAAGATTATCAGGCAACGGTTTAAGCTCAAACACGGGATCACCCTTGGGTGGAGGAGGACCCCTAGAATTTCAACAGGCAAATTGTGTTGCAGAATAGGTTCCTGTTTAAAGAATACTTCATCTATTTCCCTTCTTTCATTCATGAACATATCATTTTCATGGTCTAGAAAATATTGTTCTAAAGGATCACTAGGAGGTACGGCAATAGAAGCAAGACCAATAATTTCATCCTTACTTAGTGATTCTTCCTCATGATGTTGTTTACTAAATTTAGAGAAATTAAACTCATGAACCATATCATCCAAGCCAATAGTAACAACATTCTTTTTGCAGTCTATCTTAGCATTAACAGTATTCAAGAAGGGTCTACCAAATATAATGGGACAAAAGCTATCTTGTGGAGAACCAAGAACAAGAAAATCAGCGGGATATTTGGTTTTTCCACACAAGACTTCAACATCTCTAACAATTCCCATTGTAGATATAGTATCTCTATTGGCAAGTTTAATTGTAACATCAATATCTTCTAACTCAGCAGGTGCAATATCATGCATAATTTCTCTGTATAAGTCAATGGGTATTACACTAGCACTAGCACCCACATCACATAAGCCATGATAACAATGATCTCCTATTTTAACAGAAATAACAGGCACGCCTACCACAGGTCTATGTTTATCTCTATCACAAGGTTTAGCAATTCTAGCAGTTTCACCCTGGAATTGAATAACATGCCCATCGATATTATCAGACAAGAGATCTTTAACAATAGCAATATTGGGTTCTACTTTGACTTTCTCAGGAGGTGTATAAGTTCTAATATTGCTTTTACGAACAACAGTTGAAGCTTTAGCATGATCCTTCATTCTAACAGGGAAAGGCGGTTTCTCAACATAAGAAGTGGGAACAATAGGATCATTATAAGTGACAGTCTTTTCTTCAACTTTAATAGGTGCAGCTACTTTTACTTCTATGGGAGGATGATATTTAAACCACTTCTCCTTGGGGAGATCAACATAAGTAGAAAAGGATTCACAGAAAGAAGCTACTATCTCAGAGTCAAGTCCATATTTAGTGCTAAACTTATGAAAAATATCGGTATCCATAAAAGATTTAACACAATCAAACTTAGGTGTCATACCTGACTCCTTACCTTCGTCGAGGTCCCAATCTTCAGAGTTGCGTTTAATTCTATCCAATAAATTCCATTTAAATTCAATAGTCTTCATCATAAAAGAGCCAGCACAAGAAGTATCGAGCATGGTGCGATTGTTATCAGAAAGCCGAGCATAAAAACTTTGCATAATTACTTCTCTTGAGAGCTCATGATTGGGGCATGAATATAACATTGATTTAAGCCTCCCCCAAGCTTGAGCGATGCTTTCTCCTTCGCGAGGCCAAAAATTATATATATAATTGCGATCACGATGAACAAGATGCATAGGGTAATACTTTTGATGAAATTCCAATTTCAATCTTTTATAGTTCCATGATCTCATATCATCACATAGCCTGTACCATATCAATGTGTCTCCCTTCAAAGATAAAGGGAAGGCCTTCTTCTTAACAACATCATCGGGTATACCTGCAAGCTTAAATAGTCCACAAACGTCATCCACATAGCGTAGATGTTCATCAGGATGCCTTGTTCCATCTCCTGTAAAAGTGTTAGCTAGCAGTTTTTCCATCATACCCGAAGGAATCTCAAAAGGAGTTTCATTTTCAATAGGTTCAGTAGGTTTAGTAGGTTGAGGAGCAACTCTTTGATCTACTGGACGGGGTGAAGATACCCCGAACAAGCCCCTCAGAGAATTACTTTCCATAGTAAAAAGTGACAGAAAATTTCAGCACACTAAATAAATTTTTCCTTACCAAATTCCACCTACCAAAGGCGCTTCACTCCCCGGCAACGGCGCCAGAATAGAGTCTTGATGACCCACAAGTATAGGGGATCTATCATAGTCCTTTCGATAAGTAAGAGTGTCGAACCCAATGAGGAGCATAAGGAAATGATAAGCGGTTTTCAGCAAGGTATTCTCTGCAAGTACTGAAATAAGTGGTAACAGATAGTTTTGTGATAAGATAAATTGTAACGAGCAACAAGTAACAAAAGTAAATAAAGTGCAGCAAGGTGGCCCAATCCTTTTTGTAGCAAAGGACAAGCCTGGACAAACTCTTATAATAGGAAAAGCGCTCCCGAGGACACATGGGAATATCGTCAAGCTAGTTTTCATCACGCTCATATGATTCGCGTTCGGTACTTTGATAATTTGATATGTGGGTGGACCGGTGCTTGGGTACTGCCCTTACTTGGACAAGCATCCCACTTATGATTAACCTCTATTGCAAGCATCCGCAACTACAACAAAAGTATTAAGGTAAACCTAACCATAGCATGAAACATATGGATCCAAATCAGCCCCTTACGAAGCAACGCATAAACTAGGGTTTAAGCTTCTGTCACTCTAGCAACCCATCATCTACTTATTACTTCCCAATGCCTTCCTCTAGGCCCAAATAATGGTGAAGTGTTATGTAGTCGACGTTCACATAACACCACTAGAGGCTAGACAACATACATCTTATCAAAATATCGAACGAATACCAAATTCACATGACTACTAATAGCAAGACTTCTCCCTTGTCCTCAGGAACAAACGTAACTACTCACAAAGCATATTCATGTTCATAATCAGAGGGGTAATAATGTGCATAAAGGATCTGAACATATGATCTTCCACCAAATAAACCAACTAGCATCAACTACAAGGAGTAATCAACACTACTAGCAACCTACTAGCACCAATCCCGGACTTGGAGACAAGAATTGGATACAAGAGATGAACTAGGGTTTGGAGATGAGATGGTGCTGGTGAAGATGTTGATGGAGATTGCCCTCTCCCGATGAGAGGAGCGTTGGTGATGACGATGGTGATGATTTCCCCCTCCCGGAGGGAAGTGTCCCCGGCAGAACAGCTCTGCCGGAGCCCTAGATTGGTTCCGCCAAGGTTCCGCCTCGTGGCGGCGGAGTCTCGTCCCGAAAGGTTGCCTTCTATTTTTTTCTCATCGAAAGACTTCATATAGGAGAAGATGGGCGTCGGAGAGCCACCAGGGGGCCCACGAGGTAGGGGGCGCGCCCCCCACCCTCGTGAGCAGGGTGTGGGCCCCCTGGCCTTCATCTTTGGCGATGATTTTTCTTTATTTATTTTAAGATATTCCGTGGAGTTTCAGGACTTTTGGAGTTGCGCAGAATAGGCCTCCAATATTTGCTCCTTTTCTAGCCTAGAATTCCAGCTGCCGGCATTCTCCCTCTTCATGTAAACCTTGTAAAATAAGAGAGAATAGCCATAAGTATTGTGAAATAACGTGAAATAACAACCCATAATGCAATAAATATTGGTATAAAAGCATGATGCAAAATGGACATATCATCCAAGTTGGGCCATATGATTCGGATCGAGTCCGATGTAACGTGTCTTCACCATGGCCCATGCCTCTCGTGCACCTTCAGGCATGCAGACGTCTTCCACAGCTCGAAACGACCCCGAGCACCCTTGAACAGATTTGCCAACCCCTCCATACTTTCTGGAGGGGCGTCGGATGGCCATAAGGCTTTGGCCATATTCTTCATGGCCTTCTGGGCACGCTCGTGTAGTTTTGATAGTTCCTTTAGAACATAGCACTACAAAAAAATACACTTTCGTGACGATACGTGTTTGTCATAGTAGGTCACGTTTTTTGTCATGCATGTACATCCATGACGATTTTATGACAGAATCAAGATAGTCATACATGTGCTGTCGTAGAAGTGTTCCATGACATTACCAAAATTATCATCACGGAAGTGTCCACTTCCATGATGATAAATCGCACGTCACAGAAGTGCTTTCGTCAAGGGTGACCGACACGTGGCATCTGCCGTAATGGAATGTCGTTAAGCTATCGGGTTGGGTTTTGGATCCGATTACCCGTTAACAGCCCCGACCAATGGGGATTTTCCACATGTAAAATCGTCATTGGCTGGAGGAAACACGTGTCGGCTCATCGTTGGGACAGATGTCATCCATTCAATGGACATAAGGCGCCTATGATACGTCGACACGTGGCACGGCCCAACAGTGGCCCATTCCTGTGAAAAGGCTGGCCCATTTGACTTGGTCAAAAGGTGGCGGGCCGGCCCATGGAAAGCCTGTTAATGGCATGTTCGCATATAGCCCATTTACAGCCCGCTAACCCAAGGCCCATTACGCCCTATCTGAATTAGGCCCAATAGCGTCATCTGGGCCATCCAATATGATTCCAGCCCGTTTTCACTTCTGGCCCATGTATGGCCCATGACGTCTTTCGGCCCATATGAGGCCCTTTGTAACTATTGGCCCGTTAACGGCCCATGGTGAAACTGGCCTGTAATGAACAATGTATCACTTTACACCCATAAAAGGCCCGTGGTGAAACTGGCCCGTAATGAACAGTGTATCACTTTATACCCATTAACAGCCCATTATTCCATTGGGCCGTTTCCAGCCCAAGTTATCTTTCGGCCTTCTGAGGGCCCATTTATTCTTGGGCTCATTTGCAGCATTTGGTTACTTACAGCCTGTTACTGTCATTTTCTGCTCGTGGGCCAAATTCAGCCCGTCGTTACAGTCGGCCCGTATGTGGACCGTTAATCTGTTGGGCCATTTTCATAGCATCACCAAATACGGCGTATTAACGGCCCGTTATGGTCAGCCCATAAAACGTACGATTTCCATTAAAGGCCCGTCTACGGCCCATTAAAGGCCCATACAATACCCATAAATGAGTCGGCCCTTACAAGGCCCATGGATCCTACGAGACGTAGAAGGCCCATGGATCCTACGAGACGTAGAAGGCCCATGGATCCTACGAGACGTAGAAGGCCCATGGATCCTACGGCCCATTGAAGGCCCATGGATCCGACGGCCCGTTGAAGGCCCATGGATCCGACGGCCCGTACGTGACCCATGGATCGTACGGCCCATGAAGGGCCATGGTCGGGCGAGTTGGCCACCGTGTGAACAATATAGCATATTCAAAGAATTATCCTACTCAATACTATCACCTCTAAAAAGCATACACTATACAACAAAGAGATCAAGGCATAGAAAGGTAGAATAATCCTACACTATACAATAAAGAAATTACAGCCGATTATACCCACTGGGCATTATGGTTCGGCACAAGTGTTAATAAAGCATACACAAACAATAAATTACATACATTGGGCAAATACAACTCATACATCATGGACGCGCATCAACTTAACTCCATTTGAACTATAATCGACTGGCCGGATTCATGTAGCACAAATTTCAGTCTGCAAAATCTCCAATTCCTTCATGGTTAGCTCAGTATCTTGTTACATTTTTTGACTCCTGCATCTAATACCTGCATGTCCAGTCTCAACTTGTTGATTAAATGTTGACAATCATGTACACGTTGTCTTGCCACCTCTAGTTGATGCTCGAGAACATCAACACATTCCAATTCCAATCCATAATCATTCGGTAACGGCCATGCCGCACTGCTCGCAGATCGTTGTGTTGATGTCACTTCATCCTGAAATGTTTCTATAAGTACACATGACTAGGGCAAAACTATAGTTACAACAGTGAAGCGAGCAAGACACTATTTTGTACTACATGGCAAAATAGGACTAACAATAATGTTACACGTCACTTTCAAAAAAAAATGTTACACATCATGAAGCATAAGCAGGTGATATTTTAAAAATTATAAAAAAGATAGTCTATGCAGCCTGCATACAGAAATCCCTCTTAGTTCACCAGAGGAGCATGATGTTGGGGCCCAATCGAAAACACAGACAAGTTACAAATTTAGACAGCACGTTGCGTATAAGCAAGCAGTTGGCAATTCCGTATCTCAATTAATGTCTTAGGGAGCACAATGAACAACAGAGGGTTTCATACAAACATACTACAGCAGGCAAAACTATGCAACCATTAGCGTAGTATAAACTAGATTGTGAGCCTCATGCAATAATAGTTGGTTAATAGACTTCAAAGCTTCAGGCACACTTCGGCAGAGTAATTAAATGGTAAGGCCTTTAATTATGTCAACTAATAGTTATACAAGTACCGAACATTAGGCATGATTATTTGGGCATCTCATTAACTAAGGACAAATAAAGCAATTGAAAAGAGCAAATTAACTATGCCTGAAACAAACAAGGAATTGAACTGTTGAGTTGCATACAGTGACTTACCTTAGCAGGTTGAAGAGGCTCAGCGCAGCTCCTACTTCTCTTGCAAGGCTCCTTCCTAACATCTTGTACATGGAAATCCTCAATCTTATCTTCATTGCACCCCCTCTGCAAGGTGACACAAACTAGTTACTCGTCTCCTTAGAAGATAAATATGCATACTTTCTAGTCCATGAACACAAAAGGATGAGATTATAACAAAACAACACCACATAATGAAACATGCCGCAACTCCTGCACTTGCACACAATGAAATGAGCATTTACTATGTCTGCACTATGTAAAAACTAGGCATACCTTCGAACTGGATCTCCAGGTACTCTTGGAGAGCCTACTGTAGTGTACAGCCAAACCTTTATGTCACCTATGATTTAGACAAGGCCCCCACTACAACAACCCTTAGTGTTTAAATCATTGACAAGCTCTGTTAGAGTGTTAGGTCAAGAACAACAAGTAATCAAAGCAAGCAGTCCTAGTATGGCTGGCTGATGCAAACAAGCAATTGAACAGATGTGTGAGCAAATCTTACATATCAAGAAAAGAAGCAAAGAAGGAGGCTTAAAGAACATCACTTGACTGACCAGATTTAAGGGGCATTTAAACATCATGTGCAACGTATGAACTAACATAAACATTGCATATTCCAGATTCTACAATGGAATGCACATGTATTAGGTTATGCCATGTATGATGATGCCTAAATGTACAGATAGCAGGCAAGAGTGATTCATCATTGCATGCACAATTGAATTGCAGGTTAAGGGCCAGTTCGATTCCGCCTTTTCAGGGCATATTGTCAAAATAAGCCATAAAAGATGTAAAGAAGTCATTTTTGAGTTATGGGCTTGGGCTTAACTAATTTCACTTTGGAGGGGGGTGTTTCGGGTAGAACCTCACTAAAAAATGAAGGGAAGGGGAATAGCGAAATGACTCTGTTGTCTGCCTATATTACACTCAAAATGCAACTGCTGACGCCTGTGTCACACCTGACCCTCAAGTAAAAATAAACACGCAACCATTCATTGCCTGCCCGCTTGCATCTCCTCCCCCCTTTCCCTCTACCTCAATCCCCTACCTGCAGCACTAGGGTTCCTCCAGCGAGCCGTTGCCACTGGTCCCATCTGGCCTGGTCCTCGATGATGCTATGTCCAGCTAGGCTACATGGCCGGTGGGTAGGGGCAAATCTCCTTGGCTGCTCCTCCCTCTGGCCCCGCCCCTCATTCTCATGGTCTCCAGCATCTGCTCCACTGTGGTTCGTCCAACGCACTACTCCAGCGGGCGCTGCACAACTACGACTGATGCCACACTACAGCAGAAGGCACCTTATTCCCCCTCCCCTCCTCCCAAGCCATGGCCTTGAGGTGCTGTTGAAGGATGATCTCATCCAACAAGGTGATGATCTCCTCTAATTTTTTGCCAAATTTTCATTCTGATCCACTATACGATGAATTGCTATGAGCTGCTTCTGCTGTTGCTATATGATGCATTGCTATGAGCTGCTCCTGCTGCTGCTATACGATGAATTGCTATGAGCTGCTGCTGCTGTATGATGAGTTGATATGAGCTGCTGCTGCTGCTATATGATGAATTGCTATGAGCTGCTGCTGCTGCTATATGATGAGTTGCTATAAGCTGCTCCTGCTGCTGCTATATGATGAATTGCTATGAGCTGCTCCTGCTACTGCTATATGATGAATTGCTATGAGCTGCTCCTGCTACTGCTATATGATGAATTGCTATGAGCTGCTGCTGGTATATGATGAATTGCATACTGTTGCTGCTGTATGATGAGTTGCTATGAGTTGTTGCTGCTGCTATATGATGCTTTCAGGTGGTGCTGCTATATGATAATAATCAGCCACTTGGTGTCAGGACCCCGACTCAATGCCACATCGATCTAGCATGTAACACCTCATATCACTTTGCGGCCTCACGCACGGTATTCCCACGGGTGTCGCCTTACCTTTGCCCGGGACCGTTTGCGCCTTTTGGCACACGTATATGACAGTGTCGCTAGCATCTACATGATAAGGAGTCCGGGCTGACATGGCTAGTCGTAAACCCAAAGTGGCACAGACTTACCGGGACATGCATCCATGACCCAGCATCGAACGTGTCGGTCATCAGCGAGTGAATCCAGGCTGTAGCACTGGGCTAGCAGGACTCCGGTGAACCGGGCTGTAGCAGGCTAACAGGACTCCGGTATTCATCGCGTGACATTTCCCCGAAGGGACAGACACAGGAACGAAGAAGGACACATGCCGGCCAGCCTAAGTGTTCCGGAGCAGTAGCAAGCTACCATGGCTCGGTGGAAACACTAGGAGACATTTCCCGGTAAGAGAGGCTACTAAAGATAAACAACTAGATGGTCAGATCCCACACATACCAAGCATTTCAATAACATACACACAATATGCTCGATATGTGCAAATACACCATGGCATCACAACATGACTCTATGACTCAAGTAATTATCAATAGGCTCCGAGGAGCGAGATATTACAAACATGGGTCTCATGACCCAACATTCAGAGCATACAAGTCAAAGCACAAGCGGAAGCTATCATGTCTGAGTACAGACATCTATAAATGAAAAAGGCTGAGAAGCCTGACTATCTACCAATCCTGCCGAGGGCACAAGATCGTAGCTGAGGTAACAAGCTAAACGTCGAAGTCCACGCGGAACTACTAGTGAGACCGAAGTCTCTCTGCAAAAACATAAAATAGGCAAACGTGAGTACAAATGTACCCAGCAAGACTTACATCAGAACTAACTACATATGCATCATTATCAACAAAGGGGTGGTGGGGTTTAACTGCAGCAAGCCAGCTTTGACTCGGTGGCTATCCTGAACTACGACTGCAAGTAACTCTTTTGAGGTGGCGCACACGAGTCCACATATTCACCATATCAATACACCACTATGGATCCGCTCCCGTCTCCCTACGAGAACGCCATCCATAGCACTCACGCTTATCTTGCGTATTTTAGAGTATCCACTTTCACTTGTCTATGAACTGATATAAGCAACCCAGAAGTCCTTTACCGCGGACACGGCTATCCGAATAGATGATGTTAACCCTGCAGGGGTGTACTTCTTCATACATGTTTCCACCACTTAGCGTCTGCACACGACATGTGCTCGGCAGACTTCAAGCGAAAGCCGACGTGGGTGTAGACCACGACCTACCTAAACACCTAAGTCTCTAGTCCAGGTTTATCGCCTATTCGGGTTCCATCCATGAGGAGATCCGGCCGGAGTTTCGCTCACAGCCCCAAACGATGTGAACAGGGTTCCCGAGATACCAAACGGGCATCCGGTACACCATGCCACGTACCTACCGCATCACAGCCCACCCCTACGGTCAGCGCTGTCCACGGCCTCCAGTAAGCTACAAACACCAGAAACTACTTGCAACTCCTGGACAGAGGACAAGGGTGAATAAGAAGTCGAGCGGGGTCATATTTCAGGGCCCAATGTATGGTAGTAGCTGAATCATGGATCACAAACACAGAACTCAGTTCCTGAGGACGGCTGCAATGAGACAACCCACCATGTACTCCTACATGGCCTCTCACCGCTACCTTTACCAAATCGTGTTCACACACTTAGCTCACATACAGTAGGACATGTTCACACACCTCTGATTCATCCCGGATGAATCAGACCTGACACAACTCTAAGCAGTAGCAGGCATGACAATAAGCATGAATGAGTAGGCACAACAGGGCTCAAACAACTCCTACTCATGCTAGTGGGTTTCATCTATTTACTGTGGCAATGACAGGTCATGCAGAGGTTAAAGGGGTTCAGCTATCGCAGCAAGTAACAGATGAATCGGTGTTGTCCTAATGCATTAAAAGAGAGCAGGGGCGAGAGAGTAGGATTGTATCGGAATGAACAAGGGGGTTTTGCTTGCCTGGCACTTCTGAAGATAACATTGAGTCTTCATCAGTGTCAACGATCACAACGTCGGAACATCGTCTACCGGGAGGGAACAGATACCGGCAACAAAGAAGAAATACAATCAATGCAATGCACAATATGATGCATGCTCATGACATGGCAATATGAATGTGTTTTGAGCTAATGCAACTAGCAACAGATTAAATGAAGTTGGTTTGAATACAAGATTCAAATTCAAACTCCATATGTGATTATTCAAATGCCATTTAATTGTTTTGTCCAAAACAGAGGACAAACATTGTTCAAACATGCATGAAAATGATACAGATGGATTCCTTGAATTTTTCTGATAATTTTTCATATATAATTTATTTAATTTGGAGTTACGGTTGAATTTCTATGAATTTTTGAAGTTTTAGCTATTTTCTGGAATTTCCTGAATTATAATAAAATAAACTAAATTCCAGAAAAGGAATATTGCGTCAGCATGACGTCATGCTGACCTCAGCAGAGTCAACAGGGGCTGGTCCGGGTCAAACTCTGACCAGTGGGGTCCACACGTCAGTGTCTCAGACTGGTTTGTGTCGCTGACAAGTGGGCCCAGTCAACGGCCACGTCAGCGCGGTCAAAACTGACGCGTGGGGCCACTGCAATTAGATTAACCCTAATCTATTTTAGTTAGCCGGTTGGTTAGGCCGTGGGGCCCGGCTGTCAGTGGCTTTGGGGGGGGGGGTTAGCTGGCCGTAATTAACACTAATCACGCGGCCACGTCGGACACACCGGCGGCTAGCCGCCGACGACCAAGCAGAGCGGCGGAGACGCTCGGGTTTGCATCTCCGGCAACCAAAGGGGCGGATGAGGGCGTCTACGTGGAGCTGGGAGTCGCCCGTATCCATCTGTGCAAACGGCAGGGGCTGAGGTGGCCCGAGCTCACCGGAACGGGGCCCGCGGCAGCGACCGGAGTTCGGGCGAGCGCGGGTTCGGAGTTCTGGTGCATGGCAGGTCCAGCTGGTGGTCGGGGTCATCTCCTGGGAGCAAACCGAGTACTATGACGCGCCCAGGCACGAGCTACGGCGTCTGTAGCCACGACGGCGACATGGCCGGCGGCGGTGAGCTTTCGGGCTCGGCGACATACGCGACTATAGAGCGCTATCGAGTGCGGTAATAGGGGGAAACGGATCATGAGCTCACAGTGGTCACGTCGAGATGGTCAACGAGCTCGGGGAAGCGACGACGGCGACGAATCGACGATGACGGCCTTCGGTGCCCGAGGAAGAAGAAGATGATGGCGTCGACATTGCAGGGCTTCCGGTGATGCTTGGTTTGGCGAGGATGACGCTGGAGGCGATACGGATCTCGGGAACACGGAGAGGGAGCGAGGGAGTGGCTGGCCGCGGTGTTTCTCAGCGGAGTGGACATGGCGGCTTCGGCCATGAGGGGAAAAGAGCAGGGGAGTGAGAGGAAGAGAGCAGGGAGGCAAGGGAGCGGACGAGGGGGTTCCAGGGGGGGTGTCGTGGCATCCTTAGCCGATCCGGGGCGGGGCGGCAAGCAGGAGGTGGCTCGGGCGCGTGCGCGCGCGCTCTGGCCACGCGCCTGCGCCTACTGGCGCGAGGAGGAAGATGACAAGGGGGAGGAGGTGGGCTGGGCCGGCCAGGAGGGGGAGCTGGGCCGGCTGGGCTGGACAGGTAAGCGCCAGGTAAGTCTCTGTTTTATATTTTTTTGTTCTGTTTTATTTTATTTAATCTGTTTTGCCACTGTTTTGAATTTAAAAATAATTCAAACAATGCCAAAAACTCCTCTGAAAATATTTATGCTGCTTAATGGATTTTTCCAAAAGCACATAGAAATGTTTCAGGGTATTTGGAAATATATTCTATATAAGTTATGAATATAGTTCCAAATGCAAATAAAGTAATGATTTAGATTCAGTGCTCAAAATATTCCTCAAAAATGTTCATTATTTTTGGTTTGGTGCAAAACCCTTGCCAAAATATAACCAACATTATTTAAGGCCATTTTGAAAACATTGAATGCATTTTCCAAGGTTCTTTGCCCCTCTTTTATTCAAGTTTTTGAGGCTTCCAAAATTCCCTCAGTTCAAATTTCAGAATTTAAACATGATGCACACATGACTAGCTAGCTCAGAGCAAACCAGAGGCTAGGGATGTGACAACTCACCCCCACTAAACAAGAATCTCGACCCGAGATTCAAGGGTAGGGTAAGACGAAGGGAAAACGCAAACTAGTATAATCTTCATGATCCAGGGTGCACTTCAAATGAACGTTGATTTGAACACCATCATTGTCTTGAAGTCCTGCTCTGAGAAATCCTGTCAACATGACATGGAGGGAAAAAGGAGACTCTAGAAGGGTCGATCTTCTCGAAGATCGAACAACTCACGGAATGAGACATAGGACCATCTCTCGGGTTGAGACACGAGATACACATCAAGAGGGGTGGGAAGAAACGGATGACGAAGGTTCACTAGGTAGACAACAATTTCACGTTTAAGAAGGTGGTAAACGATTGTCAACGTAGCGAGGAGTTGAGTTGCCATGATACCATAACGATACACCTTAGGGAAGGTGACTCGTAGAGATATTCCCTTAAGTGGCAAAAAGAATTACTTTTGATTCAGAGATCATTGAAACTCTTTAAACCAGCCTAAGACAATTCTCGAGCGATCGTTTGGAGGGGGTCGGTAGAATGGCATACTCAAACTTGGATGATGTGGATTACCTTGTTGAAGACAACGTAATGGATGAATTTGCTTATCACCGGAAATGGAAGAGACCCATGGTAGAATGACACATTGGCGGTGCAAGCTGGGAACAAAATGCAAATGTTGGGAATGATTCTGGTAACTCGGGAGAGGCTCAACAATAGAGAGTGAATTCACTGTTTGAAAAGGTCATAGCATTGCCGAGGAAACTGAGAGCAAACCCAGTTAGTGCCGATGATAACACGTAGCGCTTGTGCGTGCTCTCAAGAACTTGAGCATTTCCACATTCATCAAGGTTTTACCAATATCCGTGTCAAGGATCCTGGCAACACAACTTACTACCATGATGAATAGCGATGGGCGATGCAGATGCAAAGGAGGATAACACTTTCTCAGATTTCACCTTAGCGAGGCCAAGGAAAAAAAATCTGGATGATCGACCGAGAGACATTTAGCACTCCGCTTCTAATGTTCTCCTTGATGTGCTAGTGTAACCCATTCATAGATATGGTTTGATATCTAGAACATCAAGTAAAAAAGGTCGGACTTCGGGAACACAGGAATCCATAAGGAATAACTACGGAGGTAAATCCTACGAAGTCCTCATGGGGAGGTGGCCAACTTCCTCAATCATGATGTTATAATAACAGGTCTTCCGGCTGGGTGTGTTGGCCACGACATCCACCTTACCGGTTATCGAGGGACCAATATTATAGTTCTTGGGAAATGTTCCAACCATCATATCTGCCTGAGATTCAGATCTGGTTGGTGTCAGGATATTCCAGACTCATTGAGTCTAGGAAGAAAAATGAAAGTTTGCAACACAAATCGATGAGATGACGTCGCGGGATTCTCGGGGAATGAACTACGATAGTAAGCTCCAAAACATGAGCTAGTTCTGCTACAAACATGTGAACACGTTGTCCCAGACAAGCATGACCACGTGGTAGTCTTATAATAAAACACTACCGAGTTCAGGTGGGGAACCATCAACGAGGATATCAAAATCCTTGCATAAGGCATGCTCTTAAGAAGGAACTTCTTCTCCTTGAACAAATCAATCAGTGGCTTGGTGTGCTAGGGATACATATAGATTGAAGGTTGCAAGTCTTCAAACCACAGAATTCTTCGCACATGTGCATGACTGATTTGGGATGATTCCAACGGAAACAAAACAATCTTTCTCAAATTCACGGCGGCAACTTTCACCAAATGCACGTGTATAAGAGGAAGTCACTCCTTTCATCAAACAAATACTTCATGAGCTAGCATGAAGAAAATGCTTTCAAAAGTTTCCAACACTAACTTAATGTTCAACAACATCATGGAGGAGATAAGGATGTTGTCAATGGGCTCAACAACAACTCATCGTAATTTCCATATCACTGGACTTCCACCATCATGTGAACACGGTGATAGCATTGGTCAAACCCAAAAGATATAATGGTGTATGCTCGAGGGATCAACCACGAGTAAGACAACATTACGAACATCGTTGGTTCTGACTTGATTTGACGATAGCCCACACTCAAATCAAAGGATTGATAAGACAATAGGTCCAGCAACTGATCACAGGGACCAATCGATGAAGATATCATCTTTCTTCAACACACACTACACAGGAATATCCCTTTGGAACGAACTAAGTCAGGCAGGCTTTTATCTTCCAACCCTCCAAGTTGTCGTTTAGCTTAACCAACTAGCTCAGGGATATCTAACACCGATTCTTGGAGAGAAGGTGGTTCACAGGAATAAACCAACTTGATCACGAACTCAACATAGCGGTCAGGTGACAACCTGGTAATACTTCTGAGAAGATATTCAGAAAATCACGAACCACCGGTATGTTACTAAGCTCGAGAACAATCTTGCTTTTCAGGGCAGGACGATATGATCAATAGAGCAAGGATTTGAAATAATCCTAACTCATCGATCGAGGAGTGAACCAGGAGAATGGACTAGGTAGCACGATCAATCTTAGAATGATGATTCAATAACCAACACACTAAGAATGAAATTATTGTCCTTTAACTACCCAGCAACGAGGTTGCTAGGCGTATTGATTTCACACATCACAATTCATTTGTCGGTATTCCGATTGCATCAACACGAAGACCGAGGAATGACTAATGATGGCAAGAAGTATCACTGTACCAAGAGTTCATAGGATGGTGTGCAATTCCTATAACAATCCCAATATAAAGATGGTAATACTCCAAGGTAGAACAGAACAAAAGCTGGATTAGCAATTTGATCTGCGGAGCACAACTTCTTTGACCCAATCCTGGATATGGAAGAGGTACTGGAGTTTGTTTCTCCTAGTCATTCTGCGATAGAATGGCTTGACGGACCACAAGGGTAATAGGCATCGATAAACGAATGCATGCATACCCTTGACTATCAATTGATAGACGAGGGTCAGAATGCAACTAAAGAGAACAACTCAAAGGAACATATAATTTTCTAAATTGTGGAGGCATAGATTAGTATGTCGAACCAAGTTCAACATATTTCTTCCGGATAACCCATGCAGAAGGGTAGAACTGGCAGAGTCACGATTTATGAATGGAGAACTCCTCAAGAATAATCCTGTTGTGATATTTCAGTTCAACGAGGAACTTCTGCCATAAGTAGTTCATGGTATTTGGAAGAAGAAGATACCACGGGCTTCAAGGACTATCGCAAAGGTTACTAATATCCTAAAGGCACTAGCAATTACTATCAACATGAAGTAGGTAGAGTGAATCTCGGGTTCAAGAACCCAGGAACAGAATACCTATTACTAAGTAGCATCACGGGATGCTTTCGAGAATGATGGCCAGAATCATCACACTGGGAACACAAATCATGGCTAAATTACTAGATGATCCCCTAAGACACCTAGGGTCATAATAATATCTCCAACATATATGTCAAGGTAACGGAGTACCTCAACTCACTGATTAGTGTGGTTAATCTGGCCCATGGGAGCATTGAAACGGGAAGAAAGGATTTGCAAATGCATCAGACTACTTAGAAACCTGGGATGACTCGGACAGCATAACGGCTGTAAATGCTCAGAAAAGATTTGAGACATTCACAAAAATGGTGGCATAACCACTCAGAAGCACAATATCAAGGTTTCGAGATCAACAATTAACATACAGAAGTAGTAGGAACTGAAACGAGGCTTAAGTCCAACAATCTATAAGTCTACGGATTAGTAACACGTGATCCTGATAGAAAGAAGAGATAGCCTAGTTCTTAATCCCCGTAGGAAAGATAAGATGACTCAGATCAGAAGGGCATAAAGTATAAGGAGTAAAAGAGCCTTACGTTTCATCCCACAATCAATTCCCCTACATAACTAAAGAATTTCTAGACTCAACTTCGACCAGTTTGGCTTGGTAATCCTACAGGCAGTCAAGCTCTGATACCAACGCTGTCAGGACCCCGACTCAATGCCACATCGATCTAGCATGTAACACCTCATATCACTTTGCGGCCTCACGCACGGTATTCCCACGGGTGTCGCCTTACCTTTGCCCGGGACCGTTTGCGCCTTTTGGCACACGTATATGACAGTGTCGCTAGCATCTACATGATAAGGAGCCCGGGCTGACATGGCTAGTCGTAAACCCAAAGTGGCACAGACTTACCGGGACAGGCATCCATGACCCAGCATCGAACGTGTCGGTCATCAGCGAGTGAATCCAGGCTGTAGCACTGGGCTAGCAGGACTCCGGTGAACCGGGCTGTAGTAGGCTAACAGGACTCCGGTATTCATCGCGTGACATTTCCCCGAAGGGACAGACACAGGAACAAAGAAGGACACATGCCGGCCAGCCTAAGTGTTCTGGAGCGGTAGCGAGCTACCATGGCTCGGTGGAAACACTAGGGGACATTTCCCGGTAAGAGAGGCTACTAAAGATAAACAACTAGATGGTCAGATCCCACACATACCAAGCATTTCAATAACATACACACAATATGCTCGATATGTGCAAATACAACATGGCATCACAACATGACTCTATGACTCAAGTAATTATCAATAGGCTCCGAGGAGCGAGATATTACAAACATAGGTCTCATGACCCAACATTCAGAGCATACAAGTCAAAGCACAAGCGGAAGCTATCATGTCTGAGTACAGACAACTATAAATGAAAAAGGCTGAGAAGCCTGACTATCTACCAATCCTGCCGAGGCACAAGATCGTAGCTGAGGTAACAAGCTAAACGTCGAAGTCCACGCGGAACTACTAGCGAGACCGAAGTCTCTCTGCAAAAAACATAAAATAGGCAAACGTGAGTACAAATGTACCCAGCAAGACTTACATCAGAACTAACTACATATGCATCATTATCAACAAAGGGGTGGTGGGGTTTAACTGCAGCAAGCCAGCTTTGACTCGGTGGCTATCCTGAACTACGACTGCAAGTAACTCTTTTGAGGTGGCGCACACGAGTCCACATATTCACCATATCAATACACCACTATGGATCCGCTCCCGTCTCCCTACGAGAACGCCATCCATAGCACTCACGCTTATCTTGCGTATTTTAGAGTATCCACTTTCACTTGTCTATGAACTGATATAAGCAACCCAGAAGTCCTTTACCGCGGACACGGCTATTCGAATAGATGATGTTAACCCTGCAGGGGTGTACTTCTTCATACATGTTTCCACCACTTAGCGTCTGCACTCGACATGTGCTCGGCAGACTTCAAGCGAAAGCCGACGTGGGTGTAGACCACGACCTACCTAAACACCTAAGTCTCTAGTCCAGGTTTATCGCTTATTCGGGTTCCATCCATGAGGAGATCCGGCCGGAGTTTCGCTCACAGCCCCAAACGATGTGAACAGGGTTCCCGAGATACCAAACGGGCATCCGGTACACCGTGCCACGTACCTACCGCATCACAGCCCACCCCTACGGTCAGCGCTGTCCACGGCCTCCAGTAAGCTACAAACACCAGAAACTACTTGCAACTCCTGGACAGAGGACAAGGGTGAATAAGAAGTCGAGCGGGGTCATATTTCAGGGCCCAATGTATGGTAGTAGCTGAATCATGGATCACAAACATAGAACTCAGTTCCTGAGGACGGCTGCAATGAGACAACCCACCATGTACTCCTACATGGCCTCTCACCGCTACCTTTACCAAATCGTGTTCACACACTTAGCTCACACACAGTAGGACATGTTCACACACCTCTGATTCATCCCGGATGAATCAGACCTGACACAACTCTAAGCAGTAGCAGGCATGACAATAAGCATGAATGAGTAGGCACAACAGGGCTCAAACAACTCCTACTCATGCTAGTGGGTTTCATCTATTTACTGTGGCAATGACAGGTCATGCAGAGGATAAAGGGGTTCAGCTACCGCAGCAAGTAACAGATGAATCGGTGTTGTCCTAATGCATTAAAAGAGAGCAGGGGCGAGAGAGTAGGATTGTATCGGAATGAACAAGGGGGTTTTGCTTGCCTGGCACTTCTGAAGATAACATTGAGTCTTCATCAGTGTCAACGATCACAACGTCGGAACATCGTCTATCGGGAGGGAACAGATACCGGCAACAAAGAAGAAATACAATCAATGCAATGCACAATATGATGCATGCTCATGACATGGCAATATGAATGTGTTTTGAGCTAATGCAACTAGCAACAGATTAAATGAAGTTGGTTTGAATACAAGATTCAAATTCAAACTCCATATGTGATTATTCAAATGCCATTTAATTGTTTTGTCCAAAACAGAGGACAAACATTGTTCAAACATGCATGAAAATGATACAGATGGATTCCTTGAATTTTTCTGATAATTTTTCATATATAATTTATTTAATTTGGAGTTACGGTTGAATTTCTATGAATTTTTGAAGTTTTAGCTATTTTCTGGAATTTCCTGAATTATAATAAAATAAACTAAATTCCAGAAAATGAATATTGCGTTAGCATGACGTCAAGCTGACCTCAGCAGAGTCAACAGGGGCTGGTCCGGGTCAAACTCTGACCAGTGGGGTCCACACGTCAGTGTCTCAGACTGGTTTGTGTCGCTGACATGTGGGCCCAGTCAACGGCCACGTCAGCGCGGTCAAAACTGACGCGTGGGGCCACTGCAATTAGATTAACCCTAATCTATTTTAGTTAGCTGGTTGGTTAGGCCGTGGGGCCCGGCTGTCAGTGGCTCTGGGGGGGGGGGTTAGCTGGCCGTAATTAACACTAATCACGCGGCCACGTCGGACACACCGGCGGCTAGCCGCCGACGACCAAGCAGAGCGGCGGAGACGCTCGGGTTTGCATCTCCGGCGACCAAAGGGGCGGATGAGGGCGTCTACATGGAGCTGGGAGTCGCACGTATCCATCTGTGCAAACGGCAGGGGCTGAGGTGGCCCGAGCTCACCGGAACGGGGCCCGCGGCGGCGACCGGAGTTCGGGCGAGCGCGGGTTCGGTGTTCTGGTGCATGGCAGGTCCAGCTGGTGGTCGGGGTCATCTCCTAGGAGCAAACCGAGTACTATGACGCGCCCAGGCACGAGCTACGGCGTCTGTAGCCACGACGGCGACATGGCCGGCGGCGGTGAGCTTTCGGGCTCGACGACATACGCGACTATAGAGCGCTATCGAGTGCGGTAATAGGGGGAAACGGATCATGAGCTCACAGTGGTCACGTCGAGATGGTCAACGAGCTCGGGGAAGCGACGACGGTGACGAATCGACGATGACGGCCTTCGGTGCCCGAGGAAGAAGAAGATGATGGCGCCGGCATTGCAGGGCTTCCGGTGATGCTTGGTTTGGCGAGGATGACGCTGGAGGCGATACGGATCTCGGGAACACGGAGAGGGAGCGAGGGAGTGGCTGGCCGCGGTGTTTCTCAGCGGAGTGGCCATGGCGGCTTCGGCCATGAGGGGAAAAGAGCAGGGGAGTGAGAGGGAGAGAGCAGGGAGGCAAGGGAGCGGACGAGGGGGTTCCAGGGGGGGTGTCGTGGCATCCTTAGCCGATCCGGGGCGGGGCGGCAAGCAGGAGGTGGCTCGGGCGCGGGCGCGCGCGCTCCGGCCACGCGCCTGCGCCTACTGGCGCGAGGAGGAAGATGACAAGGGGGAGGAGGTGGGCTGGGCCGGCCAGGTGGGGGAGCTGGGCCGGCTGGGCTGGACAGGTAAGCGCCAGGTAAGTCTCTGTTTTATATTTTTCTGTTCTGTTTTATTTTATTTAATCTGTTTTGCCACTGTTTTGAATTTAAAAATAATTCAAACAATGCCAAAAACTCCTCTGAAAATATTTATGCTGCTTAATGGATTTTTCCAAAAGCACATAGAAATGTTTTAGGGTATTTGGAAATATATTCTATATAAGTTATGAATATAGTTCCAAATGCAAATAAAGTAATGATTTAGATTCAGTGCTCAAAATATTCCTCAAAAATGTTCATTATTTTTGGTTTGGTGCAAAACCCTTGCCAAAATATAACCAACATTATTTAAGGCCATTTTGAAAACATTGAATGCATTTTCCAGGGTTCTTTGCCCCTCTTTTATTCAAGTTTTTGAGGCTTCCAAAATTCCCTCAGTTCAAATTTCAGAATTTAAACATGATGCACACATGACTAGCTAGCTCAGAGCAAACCAGAGGCTAGGGATGTGACACTTGGATCATCGAATTTCAATATATAATTGTTCTTCATTTAAATGTGGGTCATGCGTTCTTCGTTTAAATTAGGCAATGAGATCTCTATGGAAAACATTGACCAAAGTAGACTGTGCCAAGTAGATGGTATCTTTGTATTTGCATTTTGACCAAATAGTGATGGTCTGTTTTCCCATCATATTAATTAATGCATTGGGTTCAATTTGTGATGTTTGCAAGTCAAATTAATTTCCATATGGGCAGCAAAATGAAAAAAATCTAATGCAATCTAGACTTTCCACTGATCATACCAAAGATAAGCTGAAAACGCAATGAAAAAAACTGGTTGGCTTATTACATGGAGCTTATATTCACAGGTGCTTATTTTTATACGATAACTCGTAATAACTGTCCCTAAGAAACTTGGCTAATAGAACTAGCATACAAATAACATGTCATGATGATTGCAATGGAGGAGTGACGTACCATAGCACACTGTATAGGCTCACCGCCGCCTCTCCTTTTTTTGCGATGTTCCATGAAATTGCCACATACATCTTGTACTTTTTCATTGTGTAACCCTATTTGCAAGTTGACACGGCTAATTTCCGACATCTCTACATGATACTACATTGCATATCCCTTGCGCATATTGAAACCACCAATTAACGATTGTGTGCGTACCATAAACTAGCCATGACTCTGTATGCTGGACTAGCAGGCACTCTAAGGGAGCCTAATGTAGTGCACTGGAATTCCTACATGCCACCTACGATTTTCTGTAATGTACTGCCCCTGTTCCAAAATATATGTCTTTGTAGAGATTCCAGTATGGACCACATACAGATGTATATAGATGCATTTTTGAGTGTAGATTCACTCATTTTGCTCCTTATGTAGCCTATAGTGGAATCTCTAGAAAGACTTATATTTAGGAACGGAGGTACGAGGTAGTATCATGTATGGCATCTACATATCTAATTTAGCAGCCAGTAGTAGAAATCATTGTCTGCACAAAGAGATTACTGGTCGAAAATCCTAGCAAAGCATGCTGGCAGGCACAGAACAATACAAGAGAGAGAGAGAGAGACGCGCTTACAAGATCATAGCAATGCCTCAGTTCAGGATCTTGGTTGGCCAAGCTGTTAGATCCAGAAGAAACATCGTACTTTTAGTTTTTGCCAGCTGCATAACAGGTAACAGCGACCGGTTAGTATATTTGAAGTACATCGGGCAGGTGATGCTGGACGAGTTTAAAGGTGACAAGTACCTAGGCCGTGGTGGGTGCTTGGCATCTCTCCAGACGGTGGGAATCAGGTTAGAAACGTTAAGGGTGATGATGCTGCGCTGGCTGTCTGATACGTCTCCAACGTATCTATAATTTTTGATTGCTCCATGCTACTTTATCTACTGTTTTAGGAAATATTGGGCTTTATTATCCACTTTTATATTATTTTTGGGACTAACCTATTAACCGGAGGCCCAGCCCAGATTTGCTGTTTTATGCCTATTTCAGTGTTTCGAGGAAAAGGAATATCAGACGGAGTCAAAACGAAACGAAATCAACTGGAGAAGTTATTTTTGGAAGGAAAGCAACCCAGGGAACTTGGAGTGCACGTCAGGGGAGATACGGGCTTCCCACGAGGGAGGGGGGCGCGCCCCACCTGGGCGCGCCCCCTGCCTCGTGGGGCCCCAGTAGCTCCTCCGACATACCCCCCGCACCCATATATACTCTTGTACCCTAAACTTCCAGAACAGAAGATAGATCGGGAGTTCCGCCGCTGCAAGCCTCTGTAGCCACCAAAAACCAATCGGGACCCTGTTCCGGCACCCTGCCGGAGGGTGATCCCGTCACCGGAGGCCATCTTCATCATCCCGACGCTATCCATGATGAGGAGGGAGTAGTTCACCCTCGGGGCTAAGGGTATGTACCAGTAGCTATGTGTTTGATCTCTCTCTCTCTCTCTCTCTCTCGTGTTCTCTCTCATGTTCCTTCTATGGCACGATCTTGATGTATCCCGAGCTTTGCTATTGTAGTTGGATCTTATGATGTTTCTCCCCCTCTACTCTCTTGTGATGAATTGAGTTTCCCCCTTTGAAGTTATCTTATCGGATTGAGTCTTTTATGAGAACACTTGATGTATGTCTTGCCGTGATTATCTGTGGTGACAATGGGATATCATGTGCCACTTGATGTATGTTTTGGTGATCAACTTGCGGGTTTCGTGACATTGGGAACCTATGCATAGGGGTTGGCACACGTTCTTGACTCTCCGGTAGTAGCTTTGGGGCACTCTTTGAAGTACTTTTATGTTGGTTGGATGAATCTGAGATTGTGTGATGCATATCGTATAATCATGCCCATGGATACTTGAGGTGACAATGGAGTATCTAGGTGACATTAGGGTTTTGGTTGATTTGTGTCTTAAGGTGTTACTCTAGTACGAACTCTTTTATAGATCGATCCGAAAGAATAACTTTGAGGTGGTTTCGTACCCTACCGTAATCTCTATGTTTGTTCTCTGCTATTAGTGGCTTTGGAGTGACTCTTTGTTGCATGTTGAGGGCTTGTTATATGATCTATATATGTTATTATTGTTGAGAGAACTTGCACTAGTGAAAGTATGAACCCTAGGCCTTGTTTCCTATCATTGCAGTACCATTTACGCTCACTTTTATCGCTCGTTACCTTGCTGTTTTTATCATTTCAGATCACAAAAACCTATATCTACTATCTATTTTTCACTTGTATCTTCATCTCTTCGCCGAACTAGTGCACCTATACAATTTACCATTGTATTGGGTGTGTTAGGGACACAAGAGACTCTTTGTTATTTGGTTGTAGGGTTGCTTGAGAGAGACCATCTTCATCCTACGCCTCCTACAGATTGATAAACCTTAGGTCATCCACTTGAGGGAAATTTTCTATTGTCCTACAAACCTGTGCACTTGCAGGCCCAACAACGTCTACAAGAATAAGGTTGTGTAGTAGATATCAAGCTCTTTTCTGGCGCCGTTGCCGGGGAGGTGAGTGCTTGAAGGTATATCTTTAGATCTTGCAATTGAATCTTTTTATTTCTTGTTGTAGCACTAGTTTAGTTTATAAAAGAAAACTACAAAAAATGGAGTTGAGTTTGTCTCATACACTTCATCTTTTCAATATCTTTCGTGAGTATGATGGAAAAGAAAATTGTGCTCAAGTACTAGAAGAAGAATTACATAGAATTCTTGGCATAAAATATGTGAATGATGAGCATGATTGCAATGTTGTTAGTATGAATTCCTTGAATACCCATGATGTTAATGATATGCAAAGCCACAAGCTTGGGGAAGCTATGTTTGATGGAGATGATATTTTTTGTCCCCCAAGCTTTGATGAGCAAATTTACTATGATGAAAGCATGCCTCCTATCTATGATGATTATTGTGATGACACGTATGCTTTAAATAATAATGATAACCATGAAACTTGTCATCTTGATCTTAATTTTCAATCATATGATAGTTATTTTGTTGAGTTTGCTCCCACTACTATTCATGAGAAGAAATTTGCTTATGTTGAGAGTAGTAAATTTTCTATGCCTGTAGATCATGAAAAGAATGCTTTAGGTTCTGGTTATATTGTTGAATTCATTCATGATGCTAGTGAAAATTATTATGAGAGAGGAACTTATGCTTGTAGGAATTGCAATAATGTCAAGTTTCCTCTGTATGTGTTAAAAATCTTGAAGCTATGCTTGTTTTGCCATCCTATGCTAGTTGATTATTGTTCCCATAAGTTGTTTGCTCACAAAATCCCTATGCATAGGAAGTGGGTTAGGCTTAAATGTGCTAGTCATATGCTTCATGATGCTCCCGTTATGTTTCAATTCTTATCTTTTATGTGAGCATGGCATTAAAGAAAAGCGCTTGTTGGGAGACAACACAATATTTATCCTTACTGTTTTTGTGTGTCCACATGATTATGATACTGTAGTAATCATGTTTTATAGCTTTTGTTTCAATAAAGTGCCAAGTAGAACCTTTGGGAAGACTTGGGTGAAGTTTATATGACCCGGCTGTGAAAAACAGAAACTTTAGCGCTCACGAGATTAGCTGCCATTTTTTACTGGAGAGTGCTTTTAGGTTGATTCTTTTTGCAGATGATTAATAGACAAATTTCCCAGGTCCAGTAATTTATTTCATAATTTTTGGGGTTCCATAAGTATACGTTTTATACAGATTACTACAGACTATTCTGTTTTTGACAGATTCTGTTTTCTATGTGTTGTTTGCTTATTTTGATGCATCTATGGCTAGTATTAAGTGGTATGAACCATAGAGATGTTAGAATACAGTAGATATTACACCAATATGAATTTAGAATGAGTTCATTACAGTACCTAAGTGGTGGTTTTATTTTCTTATACTAACGGAGCTTACGAGTTTTGTGTTGAGTTTTGTGTGGTTGAAGTTTTCAAGTTTTGGGTAAAGATTCGATGGACTATGGAATAAGGAGTGGCAAGAGCCTAAGCTTGGGGATGCCCAAGACATCACAAGGTAATATTCAAGGACAACCAAGCAACTAAGCTTGGGGATGCCCCGGAAGGCATCCCCTCTTTCGTCTTCGTTCATCGGTAACTTCACTTGGAGCTATATTTTTATTCGCCACATGATTTGTGTTTTGCTTGGAGCGTCATTTTATCTTATTAGTGTTTGCTTGATGTTATTTAGAATAGTGTTTTTCATCTTTAGGTTCAATAAAAAGGTCAAGGATAGCCTTTGCCATGCTTATTTTGCTAATTTGCATGTTGCTGTTTGAAAACAGAAACTTTACCGCTGTTCCAAAAATTCCCTAGAAAAGTCAGAGCATGTTCTAACGTTGAATCTTTTTGCACATTGAGCTCTGATAAATTTATTACAGTGGGAATTTTAGTTTATAATTTTTAGGGCCAGGTAAGTATTGATACTCTTGCATTCTTTACAGACTGTACTTTTTGGCAGATTGCTGTTATGTTTGCATTGTTTGCATATGTTTGCTTGTTTAATGATTCTATTTGATGATAGGAGTATTAAATATGCAGAGGCATTTATTATTCAATGTGGAATAATAATTTTAGTGATTTGTTATAGTAGAAAATGATAAGGTTTTGCATTGGTTTATACTAACCTATCTCACGAGTTCTTGTTGAGTTTGTTGTGAATGAAGCTTTTGATAAAAAGAGAAACTAGGATATCAGAGGAATTAAGGAGACACAAAAGTTCAAGCTTGTGGATTCCCAAGGCACCCCAAGATAATATTTCAAGAAGTCTCAAGCATCTAATCTTGGGGATGCCCCGGTAGGCATCCCACCTTTTTTCTTCAACAACTATCGATTAGTATCGGTTGAGCCTAAGTTTTTGCTTCTTCACATGAGTTGTGCTATCCTTGCATTGTAGTTTTCTTTAGCTTTGCTTGCTGTTTGAATGAAGTATCAAGATCTGAAATCCTTTAATGAGAGAGAGCCATACGCAAATTGGAATTTGCTAGAATACTCTATGTGCTTCACTTATATCTTTTGAGCTTGATATTTTTTGCTCTAGTGTTTCACTTATATCTTTTAGAGCACGGTGGTGGATTTGTTTTAAAGAAACTATTGAACTCTCATGCTTCACTTAGATTATTTTTAGAGTCATTAATAGCATGGTAATTTGCTTAATGTTAATATACTTGGTATTCAAGATATGTGAAACTTTCTTTTGAGTGCGTTGAATACTAAGATAAGTTTGATGCTTGATAATTGTTTTGAGATATGGAGGTGATAATATCAAAGCAATGCTAGTTGGGTGATCATTAATTTAAAGAATGATTGTGTTGAAGTTTGTGATTCCCGTAGCATGCACGTATGGTGAACCGCTTTGTGATGAAGTCGGAGCACAATTTTATTTATTGATTGTCTTCCTTATGAGTGGCAGTCGGGGACGAGCGATGGTATTTTCCTACCAATCTATCCCCCTAGGAGTATGCGTTTAATGCTTTGGTTTTTGATGACTTCTAAATTTTTGCAACAAGTGCATGAGTTCTTTTGATTAATGTCGAGTCCATGGATTATACGCACTCTCACCCTTCCACCATTGCTAGCCTCTCTAATACCGCGCACTTTTCGCTGGTATCATACACCCACCATATACCTTCCTCAAAACAACCACCATACCTACCTATCATGGCATTTCCATAGCCATTCCGAGATATATTGCCATGCAACTTTCCACCGTTCCGTTCATATGACATACATTACTTTTGTCATATTGCTTTTTGCATGAACATGTAGTTGACATTGTATTTGTGGCAAGGCCACCTTCAAAATGTCACTCATGATTCATTGCATATTCCGGTACACCGCTGGGGGCATTCATATAGAGTCATATTTTGTTCTAGTATCGAGTTGTAATTGTTGAGTTGTAAGAAAAATAAAAAGTGTGATGATCATCATTATTAGAGCATTGTCCCAGTGAGAAAAGGATGATGGAAACTATGATTCCCCCATAAGTCGGGATGAGACTCCGGAGTTTATGAAAAATAAAAGAGGCCAAAGAAGCCCAAATAAAAAAATAGAGGCCAGAGAAGCCCACCAAAAAAAGAAAAAAAAAGAAAAAAATGAGAGAAAAAGAGAGAAGGGACAATGCTACTATCCTGTTTCCACACTTGTGCTTTAAAATAGCACCATGATCTTCATGATAGAGAGTCTCATATGTTATCACTTCCATATACTAGTGGGAATTTTTCATTATAGAACTTGGATTGTATATTCCAATGATGGGCTTCCTCAAAAGTACCCTAAGTCTTCGTGAGCAAGCAAGTTGGATGCACACCCACTTAGTTTCTTTTTTTGAGCTTTCATATACTTATAGCTCTAGTGCATCCGTTGCATGGCAATCCCTACTCACTCACATTGATATCTATTGATGGGCATCTCCATAGCCCATTGATACGCCTAGTTGATGTGAGACTATCTTCTCCTTTTTGTCTTCTCCACAACCACCATTCTATTCCACCTATAGTGCTATGTCCATGGCTCACGCTCATGTATTGCGTGAAAGTTGAAAAAGTTTGAGATTTCTAAAGTATGAAACAATTGCTTGGCTCGTCATCGGGGTTGTGCATGATTAAATACTTTGTGTGATGAAGATAGAGCATAGCCAAACTATATGATTTTGTAGGGATAACTTTCTTTAATCATGCCATTTTGAGAAGACATGATTGCGTTGATTAGTACGCTTGAAGTATTATTACTTTTATGTCAATATGAACTTTTGTCTTCAATCTTTCGGATATGAATATCCATGCCACAATTAAGAAGATTTACATTGAAATTATGCCAAAGTATCACTCCGCATCAAAAATTCTTTTTTATCATTTACTTACTCGAGGACGAGCAGGAATTAAGCTTGGGGATGCTTGATACGTGTCCAACGTATCTATAATTTTCGATTGCTCCATGCTACTTTATCTACTGTTTTAGGCAATATTGGGCTTTATTATCCACTTTTATATTATTTTTGGGACTAACCTATTAACTGGAGGCCCAGCCCAGATTTGTTGTTTTATGCCTATATCAGTGTTTCGAGGAAAAGGAATATCAGACGGAGTCAAAACGGAACGAAATCAACTGGAGAAGTTATTTTTGGAAGGAAAGCAACCCAAGGAACTTGGAGTGCATGTCAGGGGAGATACGGGCTGCCCACGAGGGTGGGGGCCCCCCCTGGGCGCGCCCCCTGCCTCATGGGGCCCCCATAGCTCCTCCGACGTACCCCCTGCACCCATATATACTCTTGTACCCTAAACTTCCAGAACAGAAGATAGAACGGGAGTTCCGCCGCCGCAAGCCTCTGTAGCCACCAAAAACCAATCGGGACCCTGTTCCGGCACCCTGCCGGAGGGGGATCCCATCACCGGAGGCCATCTTCATCATCCCGGCGCTATCCATGACGAGGAGGGAGTAGTTCACCCTCGGGGCTGAGGGTATGTACCAGTAGCTATGTGTTTGATCTCTCTCTCTCTCTCGTCTCTCTCTCTCGTGTTCCTTTCCTCTATGGCACGATCTTGATGTATCCCGAGCTTTGCCATTGTAGTTGGATCTTATGATGTTTCTCCCCCTCTACTCTCTTGTGATGAATTGAGTCTCCCCCTTTGAAGTTATCTTATCGGATTGAGTCTTTTATGAGAACACTTGATGTATGTCTTGCCGTGATTATCTGTGGTGACAATGGGATATCATGTGCCACTTGATGTATGTTTTGGTGATCAACTTGCGGGTTTCGTGACATTGGGAACCTATGCATAGGGGTTGGCACACGTTCTTGACTCTCCGGTAGTAGCTTTGGGGCACTCTTTGAAGTACTTTTATGTTGGTTGGATGAATCTGAGATTGTGTGATGCATATCATATAATCATGACCACGGATACTTGAGGTGACAATGGAGTATCTAGGTGACATTAGGGTTTTGGTTGATTTGTGTCTTAAGGTGTTATTCTAGTATGAACTCTTTTATAGATTGATCCGAAAGAATAACTTTGAGGTGGTTTCGTACCCTACCATAATCTCTACGTTTGTTCTCCACTATTAGGGGCTTTGGAGTGACTCTTTGTTGCATGTTGAGGGCTTGTTATATGATCTATCTATGTTATTATTGTTGAGAGAACTTGCACTAGTGAAAGTATGAACCCTAGGCCTTGTTTCCTATCATTTCAATACCGTTTACGCTCACTTTTATCGCTCGTTACCTTGCTGTTTTTATTATTTCAGATTACAAAAACCTATATCTACTATCTATTTTGCACTTGTATCTTCATCTCTTCGCCGAACTAGTGCACCTATACAATTTACCATTGTATTGGGTGTGTTGCGGACACAAGAGACTCTTTGTTATTTGGTTGTAGGGTTGCTTGAGAGAGACCATCTTCATCCTATGCCTCCTACGGATTGATAAACCTTAGGTCATCCACTTGAGGGAAATTTTCTACTGTCCTACAAACCTGTGCACTTGCAGGCCCAACAATGTCTACAAGAAGAAGGTTGTGTAGTAGACATCAAGCTCTTTTCTGGCGCCGTTGCCGGGGAGGTGAGTGCTTGAAGGTATATCTTTAGATCTTGCAATCGAATCTTTTTGTTTCTTGTTTTAGCACTAGTTTAGTTTATAAATTAAAACTACAAAAAATGGAGTTCAGTTTGTCTCATACACTTCATCTTTTTAATATCTTTCGTGAGTATGATTGAAAAAAAATTGTGCTCAAGTACTAGAAGAAGAATTACATAGAATTCTTGGCATAAAATATGTGAATGATGAGCATGATTGTAATGTGATTAGTATGAATTCCTTGAATACCCATGATGTTAATGACATGCAAAGCCACAAGCTTGGGGAAGCTATGTTTGATTGAGATGATATTTTTTGTCCCCCAAGCTTTGATGAGCAAATTTACTATGATGAAAGCATGCCTCCTATCTATGATGATTATTGTGATGACACGTATGCTTTAAATAATAATGATAACCATGAAACTTGTCATCTTGATCTTAATTTTCAATCATATGATAGTTATTTTGTTGAGTTTGCTCCCACTACTATTCATGAGAAGAAATTTGCTTATGTTGAGAGTAGTAAATTTTCTATGCTTGTAGATCATGAAAAGAATGCTTTAGGTTCTGGTTATATTGTTGAATTCATTCATGATGCTACTGAAAATTATTATGAGAGAGGAACTTATGCTTGTAGGAATTGCAATAATGTCAAGTTTCCTCTCTATGTGTTAAAAATCTTGAAGCTATGCTTGTTTTGCCATCCTATGGTAGTTGATTATTGTTCCCATAAGTTGTTTGCTCACAAAATCCCTATGCATAGGAAGTGGGTTAGGCTTAAATGTTCTAGTCATATGCTTCATGATGCTCCCGTTATGTTTCAATTCTTATCTTTTATGTGAGCATCATTGCCATCATCATGCCTAGCTAGAAAGACATTAAAGAAAAGCGCTTGTTGGGAGACAACCCAATATTTATCCTTACTGTTTTTGTATGTCCACATGATTATGCTACTGTAGTAATCATGTTTTATAGCTTTTGTTTCAATAAAGTGCCAAGTAGAACCTTTGGGAAGACTTGGGTGAAGTTTATATGATCCGGCTGTGAAAAACAGAAACTTTAGCGCTCACGAGATTAGCTGCCATTTTTTACTGGAGAGTTATTTTAGGTTGACTCGTTTTGAATATTATTAATAGACAAATTTCCCAGGTCCAGAAATTTATTTCATAATTTTTGGGGTTCCAGAAGTATACGTTTTATACAGATTACTACAGACTGTTCTGTTTTTGACAGATTCTGTTTTCTATGTGTTGTTTGCTTATTTTGATGCATCTATGTCTAGTATTAAGTGGTATGAACCATAGAGATGTTAGAATACATTAGATATTACACCAATATGAATTTATAATGAGTTCATTACAGTACCTAAGTGGTGGTTTTATTTTCTTATACTAACGGAGCTTACGAGTTTTGTGTTGAGTTTTGTGTGGTTGAAGTTTTCAAGTTTTGGGTAAAGATTTGATGGACTATGGAATAAGGAGTGGCAAGACCCTAAGCTTGGGGATGCCCAAGGCACCCCAAGGTAATATTCAAGGACAACCAAGCAACTAAGCTTGGGGATGCCCCGGAAGGCATCCCCTCTTTCGTCTTTGTTCATCGGTAAGTTCACTTGGAGCTATATTTTTATTCGCCACATGATATGTGTTTTGCTTGGAACGTCATTTTATTTTATTAGTGTTTGCTTGCTGTTAGTTAGAATAGTGTTTTTCATCTTTAGGTTCAATAAAAAGGTCAAGGATAGCCTTTGCCATGCTTATTTTGCTAATTTGCATGTTGCTGTTTGAAAACAGAAAGTTTACCGCTGTTGCAAAAATTCCCTAGAAAAGTCAGAGCATGGTCTAACGTTGAATCTTTTTGCATATTGATCTCTGATAAATTTATTACAGTGGGAATTTAGTTCATAATTTTTGGGGTCAGGGAAGTATTGATACTCTTGCATTCTTTACAGACTGTACTGTTTTGGCAGATTGCTGTTATGTTTGCATTGTTTGCATATGTTTGCTTGTTTAATGATTCTATTTGATGATAGGAGTATTAAATATGCAGAGGCATTTAGTATTCAATGTGGAATAATAATTTTAGTGATTTGTTAAAGTAGAAAATGATAAGGTTTTGCATTGGTTTATACTAACCTATCTCACGAGTTCTTGTTGAGTTTGTTGTGAATGAAGCTTTTGATAAAAAGAGAAACCAGGATATGAGAGGAATTAAGGAGACACAAAAGTTCAAGCTTGGGGATGCCCAAGGCACCCCAAGATAATATTACAAGAAGTCTCAAGCATCTAAGCTTGGGGATGCCCCAATAGGCATCCCACCTTTTTTCTTCAACAACTATCGGTTAGTATCGGTTGAGCCTAAGTTTTTGCTTCTTCACATGAGTTGTGCTATCCTTGCATTGTAGTTTTCTTTAGCTTTGCTTTCTGTTTGAATGAAGTATCAAGATCTGAAATCCTTTAATGAGAGAGAGCCATACACAAATTGGAATTTGCTAGAATACTCTATGTGCTTCACTTATATCTTTTGAGCTTGATAATTTTTGCTCTAGTGCTTCACTTATATCTTTTAGAGCACGGTGGTGGATTTGTTTTACAGAAACTATTGAACTCTCATGCTTCACTTAGATTATTTTGAGAGTCATTAATAGCATGGTAATTTGCTTAATGTTAATATACTTGGTATTCAAGATATGTGAAACTTTCTTTTGAGTGCGTTGAATACTAAGATAAGTTTGATGCTTGATAATTGTTTTGAGATATGGAGGTGATAATATCAAAGCAATGCTAGTCGGGCTGATCATGAATTTAAAGAATGCTTGTGTTGAAGTTTGTGATTCCCGTAGCATGCACGTATGGTGAACCGCTTTGTGATGAAGTCGGAGCACAATTTTATTTATTGATTGTCTTCCTTATGAGTGGCAGTCGGGGACGAGCGATGGTCTTTTCCTACCAATCTATCCCCCTAGGAGTATGCGTTTAATGCTTTGGTTTTTGATGACTTCTAAATTTCTGAAACAAGTGCATGAGTTCTTTTGATTAATGTCGAGTCCATGGATTATACGCACTCTCACCCTTCCACCATTGCTAGCCTCTCTAATACCGCGCACTTTTCGCTGGTATCATACACCCACCATATACCTTCCTCAAAACAACCACCATACCTACCTATCATGGCATTTCCATAGCCATTCCGAGATATATTGCCATGCAACTTTCCACCGTTCCGTTCATATGACATACATTACTTTTGTCATATTGGTTTTTGCATGAACATGTAGTTGACATTGTATTTGTGGCAAGGCCACCTTCATAATTTTCGTACATGTCACTCATGATTCATTGCATATTCCGGTACACCACCGGAGGCATTCATATAGAGTCATATTTTGTTCTAGTATCGAGTTGTAATTGTTTAGTTGTAAGAAAAATAAAAAGTGTGATGATCATCATTATTAGAGCATTGTCCCAGTGAGAAAAGGATGATGGAAACTATGATTCCCCCATAAGTCGGGATGAGACTCCGGACTTTATGAAAAATAAAAGAGGCCAAAGAAGCCCAAATAAAAAAAAGAGGCCAGAGAAGCCCACCAAAAAAAGAAAAAAAATGAGAGAAGGGACAATGCTACTATCCTCTTTCCACACTTGTGCTTTAAAATAGCACCATGATCTTCATGATAGAGAGTCTCATATGTTATCATTTCCATATACTAGTGGGAATTTTTTATTATAGAACTTGCCTTGTATATTCTAATGATGGGCTTCCTCAAAAGTGCCCTAAGTCTTGGTGAGCAAGCAAGTTGGATGCACACCCACTAAGTTTCTTATTTTGACCTTTCATATACTTATAGCTCTAGTGCATTCGTTGCATGGCAATCCCTACTCACTCACATTGATATCTATTGATAGGCATCTCCATAGCCCATTGATACGCCTAGTTGATGTGAGACTATCTTCTCCTTTTTGTCTTCTCCACAACCACCATTCTATTCCACCAATAGTGCTATGTCCATGGCTCACGCTCATGTATTGCGTGAAAGTTGAAAAAGTTTGAGATTTCTAAAGTACAAAACAATTGCTTGGCTCGTCATCGGGGTTGTGCATGATTAAATACTTTGTGTGATGAAGATAGAGCATAGCCAGACTATATGATTTTGTAGGGATAACTTTCTTTAATCATGCCATTTTGAGAAGACATGATTGCTTTGATTAGTACGCTTGAAGTATTATTACTTTTATGTCAATATGAACTTTTGTCTTGAATCTTTTGGATCTGAATATCCATGCCACAGTTAAGAAGATTTACATTGAAATTATGCCAAAGTATCACTCTGCATCAAAATTCTTTTTTATCATTTACCTACTCGAGGACGAGCAGGAATTAAGCTTGGCGATGCTTGATACGTCTCCAACGTATCTATAATTTTTGATTGCTCCATGCTACTTTATCTACTGTTTTAAGCAATATTGGGCTTTATTATCCACTTTATATTATTTTTGGGACTAACCTATTAACCGGAGGCCCAACCCAGATTTGCTGTTTTATGCCTATTTCAGTGTTTCAAGGAAAAGGAATATCAGACGGAGTCAAAACGGAATGAAATCAATTGGAGAAGTTATTTTTGGAAGGAAAGCAACCCAGGGAACTTGGAGTGCACGTCAGGGGAGATACGGGCTGCCCACGAGGGTGGGGGGCGCCCCCTGGGCACGCCCCCTGCCTCATGGGGCCCGCGTAGCTCCTCCAACGTACCCCCTGCACCCATGTATACTCTTGTACCCTAAACTTCCAGAACAGAAGATAGATCGGGAGTTCCGCTTCCAAAAACCAATCGGGACCCTGTTCCGGCACCCTACCGGAGGGGGATCCCATCACCGGAGGCCATCTTCATCATCCCGGCGCTATCCATGATGAGGAGGGAGTAGTTCACCCTCGGGGCTGAGGGTATGTACGAGTAGCTTTGTGTTTGATCTCTCTCTCTCTCATGTTCTCTCTCGTGTTCCTTCTATGGCACGATCTTGATGTATCCCGAGCTTTGCTATTGTAGTTGGATCTTATGATGTTTCTCCCCCTCTACTCTCGTGTGATGAATTGAGTTTCCCCCTTTGAAGTTATCTTATCAGATTGAGTCTTTTATGAGAACACTTGATGTATGTCTTGCCATGATTATCTGTGGTGACAATGGGATATCATGTGCCACTTGATGTATGTTTTGGTGATCAACTTGCAGGTTTCGTGACATTGGGTACCTATGCATAGGGGTTGGCACACGTTCTTGACTCTCCGGTAGTAGCTTTGGGGCACTCTTTGAAGTACTTTTATGTTGGTTGGATGAATATGAGATTGTGTGATGCATATCGTATAATCATGCCCACGGATACTTGAGGTGACAATGGAGTATCTAGGTGACATTAGGGTTTTGGTTGATTTGTGTCTTAAGGTGTTATTCTAGTACGAACTCTTTTATAGATCGATCCGAAAGAATAACTTTGAGGTGGTTTCGTACCCTACCATAATATCTACGTTTGTTCTCCGCTATTAGTGGCTTTGGAGTGACTCTTTGTTGCATGTTGAGGGCTTGTTATATGATCTATCTATGTTATTATTGTTGAGAGAACTTGCACTAGTGAAAGTATGAACCCTAGGCCTTGTTTCCTATCATTGCAATACCGTTTACGCTCACTTTTACCGCTCGTTACCTTGCTGTTTTTATTATTTCAGATCACAAAAACCTATATCTACTATCTATTTTGCACTTGTATCTTCATCTCTTCGCCGAACTAGTGCACCTATACAATTTACCATTGTATTGGGTGTGTTGGGGACACAAGAGACTCTTTGTTATTTGGTTGCAGGGTTGCTTGAGGGAGACCATCTTCATCCTACGCCTCCTACGGATTGATAAACCTTAGGTCATCCACTTGAGGGAAATTTTCTACTGTCCTACAAACCTGTGCACTTGAAGGCCCAACAACGTCTACAAGAAGAAGGTTGTGTATTACACATCACTATCGGGGTCCGGTAAGGAGATCTAGAACCATCGAGTAGGGTGTTTGTGGAGCGGCTCTGGTAGGGTGGACTACGGTGTGGGCGAATCAGATCTGTGGCCGTGGACGAGGGCATAGGTGAAGCTGCTCCGGTGGTTGGGTTAAGGATGGTGTCGACGATGCGGATCCGCGGTCGTGGACGGGGCGTCAGAAGCTGCTTCGGTGGTTGGGTTAAGGATGGTGTCGATGATGCAGATCTGCGGCCGTGGATGGGGCGTCAGAAGCTGCTCTGGTGGTTGGGTTAAGGGTGGTGTCGATGATGCGGATCTGCGGCCGTGGACGTGGCGTCAGAAGCTGCTCCGGTAGGTTGGATGAGGGTACGAGGAAGCGGATCTGAGGCCGTGGACTTGTGAGTTGGCAAAGCGGCCCCGGTAGGGTTGATAATGGTATAGGCGTAGCTACTCCGGTAGGGTTGACGATGGTGTTGGCGAAGCGGCTCCGGTAGGGTTGAGGAAGGTGTCGGTGAAGCGGCTCCGGCAGGGTTGAGGAAGGTGTCGGTGAAGAGGATCAGAGGCCGTCGACGGGGGTGTCAGTGGGGCGGCTTCGGGGGGTGTGGACGAAGCGTCTCCGGTGGGGAGTACGAATGAGCTGCTGCAGAAGCACTATGGTTGACGAGAGTATCGGCGAAGCAGATCCGGTGCCGTGGACAAGGCCGGTACTGAATGGGCTATGGTACAGTGTTGGATGAGCAGTATACTTGTTTCTAGGGGAGGTGGGAGGGGTAGATGCGACCGCAGAAGCAGATCCAGCGAGGTGGACGCCGCTGGCAGTGAATGGGCTATGGTATGCTGGTGGATAAGCAGTCTAGGGTTTTGAGAGGGGAGGGGAGAAAGGGCGATGAAGTATGGACGGTGTGATGTAAGATGCTCTGGTGCTGTGAGTTAGTCGTTTTTGCGGGAGGGGGAGAGGAAATGGGGGTGCCGTGTAGTGGGGGGAACCGGAAGTTACCAAAGCAGCCCCGACCTATCATGTAGATGAGGGCGGTATTATAACTGTTGGTCTCCATGCACCAAGGACAAAAGGGGGATTTCGCATGCTAAAGACTAAGGTGGCGGAAATTTTAGAAGGAGGCGGGTGTGACGCCCGGATAATTAAGCTATAGTAAACCTCTACTAATGATGCCACGTCACCTCGATTACTGTTACTAACCTCGCGTTAGATCGAAACCGATTCGAATTCAATTTCAAAATCAAGCAAACAATAAAAGTTTTCAAATATTAAAACTAAAATGTTCGGAGTGAGCCAAATAATGCATAGGTAATTATGGCGGAGAAACCATATTTTTATAAAAGGGTTACATGCACTTAAGTGGTTAAAACGGTAGGTAAAACTATTAAATAAATGTCTTTTGTATATTATAAAATGTTAAACTATTTGGATCAGGGGTAAAACTTTTTGTAAGAGTAGTTGGACTTGTAACCCTATCTTAGGCGTTTTAGTTTTGTAAAACTATAAACTACTAAGTAAATAAAAGAAAACAGAAAAGAAAAAGTAAAAATAAAAC
Organism: Triticum aestivum; assembly: GCF_018294505.1. Classification (NCBI taxonomy): domain Eukaryota; kingdom Viridiplantae; phylum Streptophyta; class Magnoliopsida; order Poales; family Poaceae; genus Triticum; species Triticum aestivum. The sequence goes on along the minus strand of NC_057813.1, from coordinate 482,446,818 downwards.
AAAACAAAAGAAAAGAAAAGGATTCCCCCTGGCCCAACTGGGCCTCGACCCACTAGGCCACTAGGCCGCCAGGCCGACCCAGGCCATCCCCTACCTATACCCCCCCACCACGGTAACCCTAGCCCGCTAACCACCCACAACCCCCACTCCCTCATCTCTCCCCTCTCCCCTCTTGCTCCCGATCTGGATCGGGAATGGGGGAACAACCCCATCGTCCCTGGCGCCGCCGCCCGTCACCCTGCCTCTACCTCGCCGGCGCCGCTACCCCGCCGAACCTTCCCATGGTGCCCCGACCCCGTCGACCACCCCCCCTGCCTCAACGCCGCGTGGAGCGCCTCCGCAACGGCCACCTTGCCGTCCTCTCCGTCGTTGCCTCGTCCCCATCTTCCTCCTCAACGGCTCCAATGAGCCTCGCCGCCCTAGATCCCCTGCAACGGGGGTGAGCAACGACCCCCCTCTCCTCCTCTTCCCCTCTATCCCGACGCACTTGCCGCCACGGTGACCGTGTTCGCGTCCCCATGGCTGGGCAAGAGCCCCGCCATCGCTGATGGCCCCTCCTCACGCTCGCTCGCGCAGGCCTGCGCGCCTCCGCTCGCCGAACAAGCGCGTCTACCCCCTTCTCCGACCGGCGCTGCTCACCGGAGCTCCCCGTCGCGAGCCGCCCGCGGCCTTTTCCTCGTGCCCGCGTCGCCGCCTGATGCCGTGGCCGTCGCCCCCCCCCCCATCATTGGTCTGAGCAAAGTGCCCAATTGGGCTGGCGCCTGCGCGCCCAATACCCATGCCCATTCGCCCGCTATGGTCCATGGACCATTGACAGCTGGGCCCCGCCCCTGGGGCCTATGACACGGGGGCCCCACGCCCAGAAACATTTTTATATATAGAAAAAGAGTTTTAGAAAATAATAATAGTAAAAATAATAAAAATATTAATTAATTAATTAAAGAATTATTTAACTTAACTAAACATAATTGGATTAATCTAATCACTAATTAACCTAATTAATTGTTAGTTAATTAATCAAGTCTATGACATGCGGGACCCTCACGTCAGTTTGATCCAGTCAACGCCCCGTTGACTGCTGACGTCATGATGACGTCTGCATACAGTATTCTGGATAATGTTAGAATTAAATAGATAAATAAATTCAAGAAATGATTAAAACTTTAGAAAAACATAGAAAATAAACCGTAGCTCAGATGAAAATGTTTTCTACATGAAAGTTGCTGAGAACGACGAGACGAATCTGAATACGCAGCTCGTTCGTCCGCCACACATCCCTAGCATAGCAAACATGCAACTTTCCCCCTCCGGTTCATCTGTCCGAAAACACGGAACAACGGGGATACTTTCCCGGATGTTTCCCCCCTTCGCTGGTATCACATATCCCTGTGTTATGTCACCCCTAGCAAAATGTATTGCCGCGTCTTGCTTTGTGTCATATTTGATTGCTCTGTTATTTATTGTGTTCCCCCTCCGTTACTTCTTTCCAGTAGACTCCGAGACTACTGCAGATGTTCGTGTGTTCGACTACATTGAAGATGACCCCTCCTTGCCAGAGCAACCAGGCAAGCCCCCCCTTGATCACCAGATATCGCCTATTCTTCTCTATACTGCTTTCATTAGAGTAGAGTAGCATGTTACTGTTCGGTTACTCCTATTCTGTTGCATAGCCTGTCATTGTTGCTACAACCATTGATACCTTACCCGCAATCCTAAATGCTTAGTATAGGATGCTAGTTTATCATCATTGGCCCTACATTCTTGTCAGTCTGCCTTGCTATACTATCGGGCTGTGATCACTCGGGAGGTGATCACGGGTATATACTATACATATATACATACTATACAGATGGTGACTAAAGTCGGGTCAGCTCGTTGAGTACCCGCAAGTGATTCCGATGTGGGGGCTGGAAGGACAGGTGGCTCCATCTCGGTAGAGGTGGGCCTGGGTTCCCAACGGCCCCCGACTGTTACTTTGTGGCTGAGCGACAGGGCAGTTTGAGACCACCTAGGAGAGAGGTGGGCCTGGCCCTGGTCGGTGTCCTTGGTTACTTCATAGTAACACGCTTAATGAGATCTTGGAATTTGATCTGAGTCTGGCCACTGGCCTATACGCACTAACCAACTCCACGGGAAAGATATGGGCACTCGACATCGTGGTATCAGCCGAAGCCTTCTTGACGTCAGCGACGGAGCGGCGCGCGCCGGATTGGACTGGAACGCCTACTCTTGTATAAGGGAGGCTAGGTCTTCTTCCGGCCGCCCTCGCAACGTGCAGGTGTGCAATGGGCGATGGGCCCAGACCCCTGCGCGCATAAGATTTAGACCGGCGTGTTGACCTCTCTGTTGTGCCTAGGTGGGGCTGCGATGTGTTGATCTTCCGAGGCCGGGCATGACCTAGGAAAGTGTGTCCGGCCAAATGGGATAGAGCGTGTTGGGTTATGTGGTGCACCCCTGCAGGGAAGTTTATCTATTCGAATAGCCATGTCCCTCGGTAAAAGGACGACCCGGAGTTGTACCTTGACCTTATGACAACTAGAACCAGATACTTAATAAAACACACCCAGATAAGTTCCACAGACAACCCGGTAATCGTTTTTCCATAGGGCGACGAGGGGAGGATCGCCGGGTAGGATTATGCTATGCGATGCTACTTGGAGGACTTCAGTCTACCCTCTTCTACATGCTGCAAGACGGAGGCTGCCAGAAGCATAGTCTTCGATAAGATAAGCTATCCCCCTCTTATTCTGGCATTCCGCAGTCCAGTCCACCGATATTGCCTCTTTACACATATACCCATGCATATGTAGTGTAGCTCCTTGCTTGCGAGTACTTTGGATGAGTACTCACGGTTGCTTTTCACCCCCTTTTTCCCCCTTCCCTTCTACCTAGTTGTCGCAACCAGATGCTGGAGCCCAGGAGCCAGATGCCACCGTCGACAATGACTCCTACTACACTAGAGGTTCCTACTACTACGTGCAGGCTGCTGACGACGACCAGGAGTAGTTAGGAGGATCCCAGGCAGGAGGCCTGCGCCTCTTTCGATCTGTATCCCAGTTTGTGCTAGCCATCTTATGGCAACTTGTTTAACTTATGTCTGTACTCAGATATTGTTGCTTCCGCTGACTCGTCTATGATCGAGCACTTGTATTCGAGCCCTCGAGGCCCCTGGCTTGTATTATGATGCTTGTATGACTTATTTTATTTTTAGAGTTGTGTTGTGGTATCTTCCCGTGAGTCCCTGATCTTGATCGTACACATTTGCGTGTATGATTAGTGTACGATTGAATCGGGGGCGTCACAAGTACCTCAGACTCAGGATGTCCGACAAGAAAAGGTGCAACACAAATCGACGAAATGACATTGCAAGATTCTCGAGAAATGAACTATGGGAGCGGGTTCCTGAAACAATACTTCATCATTAAACCAATGAGGGGATGAGAAGTTGGCTGATGGCCTCAGCGACAATTCATCGAGAATTCCTAAACGGATGGATTTCCACAATAAGGTGAACAAGAAGATTACAATTGTCAATTCAAATGATATAATGTTGTATGCTCGAGGAAAACATACACCATCAATCATTAGTTGAAAGGTGTGCCCGAAATATGACCTTGGGCAGCAAGATCAATGTTAAAGTGACGATTCAATAACCAACAGTCTAAGAATGAACTGTCGATCATTGACTTCAAAGCAATAGGGTTGCTAGAAGTACAGAACTCAAACAACATCGTTAGCATATTGGTATCCCGGTTAAAAACAACACGGGGACCCAGGAATGAGCGGGCATGGCAAGAAATATTACTATACCAAGAATTCTTAAGAGGTGGTGAAATTCTCACAACATTCTTGACATAAAAGATGGTAATACTCCAAGGTAAAGGAGAACAAATACTGGATAGCAAGAATCTCAAGGTATAACACAGAACACGAACAAGTTTGTGTTGAACGAAAGGCAATAAAGTGGTCGATGATAACACAAATCACCGGGAGCAAAGGGTGGTATTTCTCATCAAGAATTCGATAGATATCTTGGAAGAGCTCAGAATGCTGATGATGATCACGACACATTGGTCGACAGATCTCATGAAGATGTAATCGATCGGCGATGACATCAAGTTGAAGGAATGATGAAGCAAAAGTTTATTGGAACCATGGGTACGACACAAACTCGAAATCAATTTTGTTGTTCAAGGAGAAATGATATGACGAGGAAGATCGACGTAAGAGAGCTCACCGTCGAAATTTGTGCTTCGGGAAGAACCAGATAGCACAATTAAATTTAGCACGATAATGATGTAGCCGATAAGGCTAGGAATGACATGATGTAGTATTAAACTCGTAAGCAATGAAGATTACTAAGAGTTGTCGAATCGCAATAAGGACTCGATTCACTATTCGGTGTTCTCGGGTGACGACAACACAAAACTCATGGAGTGACTATGATAGGGAAAGGTATTACTCCGACACAAATTCATAAGATGTAGTGCAATGGCATGATATCCTCGAGATACCAGGGAGATAATACTCAAAGGCATATCAAATTAAAGGTTTAAGTGGGGTGTATTGATCTATAGAAGACAAGCGCTTTTACTTGTCTGAGAAATGAAATCAAAAGAAGAAATTATGGTTAGAACCACGATTGCAAAGGATCAATTCACAGACCCAGATGATATTTTCAAGGAAATAGTTATTATTGCAAGAAGATTCCATGATAGGATCTACATCGTGTCCATGGGCATGAACCCAAAGGTTCAAGGTCGACTCCCACTTCGTCAATGCATAACCTTCCATTCACCTCTCGTATTTCAAAAATGACATTAGTTCTTGAAAGTTTTACCTAGTGCAATACCAGATAAGTATGACCCGTGAAATCTTTCGGGTTCACACGGATTAGGGAACGCGTAGGTTCAACCCATCAGGGCATCTTAGGAACATATACCACAAACTCCAATAGTAATTAACACAAGCTCCCATAGTTCATTTCCCGAGACTCTTGCAATGTCATTTCATTGATTTGTGTTGCACCTTTTCTTCTCGGACATCCTGAGTCTGAGGTACTTGTGACGCCCCCGATTCAATCGTACACTAATCATACACGCAAACGTGTACGATCAAGATCAGGGACCCACAAGAAGATATCACAACACAACTCTAAAAATAAAATAAGTCATACAAGCATCATAATACAAGCCAGGGGCCTCGAGGGCTCGAATACAAGTGCTCGATCATAGACGAGTCAGCGGAAGCAACAATATCTGAGTACAGACATAAGTTAAACAAGTTGCCATAAGATGGCTAGCACAAACTGGGATACAGATCGAAAGAGGCGCAGGCCTCCTGCCTGGGATCCTCCTAACTACTCCTGGTCGTCGTCAGCGGCCTGCACGTAGTAGTAGGCACCTCTAGTGTAGTAGGAGTCATTGTCGACGGTGGCGTCTGGCTCCTGGGCTCCAGCATCTGGTTGCGACAACCAGGTAGAAGGGAAGGGGGAAAAAGGGGGTGAAAAGCAACTGTGAGTACTCATCCAAAGTACTCGCAAGCAAGGAGCTACACTACATATGCATGGGTATATGTGTAAAGAGGCAATATCGGTGGACTGAACTGCAGAATGCCAGAATAAGAGGGGGATAGCTAATCTTATCGAAGACTATGCTTCTGGCAGCCTCCGTCTTGCAGCATGTAGAAGAGGATAGACTGAAGTCCTCCAAGTAGCATCGCATAGCATAATCCTACCCGGCGATCCTCCCCTCGTCGCCCTGTGGAAAAGCGATCACTGGGTTGTCTGTGGAACTTATCTGGGTGTGTTTTATTAAGTATCTGCTTCTAGTTGTCATAAGGTCAAGGTACAACTCCGGGTCGTGCTTTTACCGAGGGACACGACTATTCGAATAGATAAACTTCCCTGCAGGGGTGCACCACATAACCCAACACGCTCGATCCCATTTGGCCGGACACACTTTCCTGGGTCATGCCCGGCCTCGGAAGATCAACATGTCGCAGCCCTACCTAGGCACAACAGAAAGGTCAACACGCCGGTCTAAATCCTATGCACGCATGGGTCTGGGCCCATCGCCCATTGCACACCTGCATGTTGCGAGGGCGGCCGGAAGCAGACCTAGCCTCCCTTATACAAGAGTAGGCGTTCCAGTCCAATCCGGCGCGCGCCGCTCCATCGCTGACGTCAAGAAGGCTTCGGCTGATACCACGACGTCGAGTGCCCATATCTTTCCCGCGTAGTTGGTTAGTGCGTATAGGCCAGTGGCCAGACTCAGATCAAATACCAAGATCTCGTTAAGCGTGTTATTATGAAGTAACCACGAACATCGACTAGGGCCAGGCCCACCTCTCTCCTAGGTGGTCTCAAACTGCCCTGTCGCTCCACCACAAAGTAACAGTCGGGGGCCGTCGGGAACCCAGGCCCACCTCTACTGGGATGGAGCCACCTGTCCTTCCAGCCCCCACATCGGAATCACTTGTGGGTACCCAATGAGCTGACCCAACTTTAGTCACCATCTGTATAGTATGTATATATGTATAGTATATACCCGTGATCACCTCCCGAGTGATCACAGCCCGATAGTATAGCAAGGTAGACTGACAAGAATGTAGGGCCAATGATGATAAACTAGCATCCTATACTAAGTATTTAGGATTGCGGGTAAGGTATCAATGGCCGTAGCAATAATGACAGGCTATGCAACAGAATAGGAGTAACCCAACAGTAACATGCTACTCTACTCTAATGCAAGCAGTATAGAGAAGAATAGGCGATATCTGGTGATCAAGGGGGGGCTTGCCTGGTTGCTCTGGCAAGGAGGGGTCATCTTCAATGTAGTCGAACACACGGACATCGGCAGTAGTCTCGGAGTCTACCGGAAAGAAGTAACGGAGGGGGAACACAATAAATAACAGAGCAATCAAATATGACACAAAGCAAGACGCGGCAATACGTTGTGCTAGGGGTGACATAACGTAGGGATATGTGATACCAGCGAAGGGGGGAAACATCCGGGAAAGTATCCCCGTCGTTCCGTGTTTTCGAACAGATGAACCGAAGGGGGAAAGTTGCATGTTTGCTATGCTAGGGATGTGTGGCGGACGAACGGGCGGTGTATTCGGATTCGTCTCGTCGTTCTTAGCAACTTTCATGTAGAAAACATTTTCATCTGAGCTACAGTTTATTTTCTATGTTTTTCTAAAGTTTTAATCATTTCTTGAATTTATTTATCTATTTAATTCTAACATTATCCAGAATACTGTATGCTGACGTCATCATGATGTCAGCAGTCAACGGGGCGTTGACTGGGTCAAACTGACGTGAGGGTCCCGCATGTCATAGACTTGATTAATTAACTAACAATTAATTAGGTTAATTAGTGATTAGATTAATCCAATTATGATTAATTAAGTTAAATAATTCTTTAATTAATTAATTAATTAGTATTTTTATTATTGTTATTATTATTATTTTTCTAAAACTCTTTTTCTATATATAAAAATGTTTCTGGGCGTGGGCCCCCCGTGTCATAGGCCCGAGGGGCGGGGCCCAGTTGTCAATGGTCCATGGACCATAGCGGGCGAATGGGCACGGGTATTGGGCGCGCAGGCGCCATCCCAATTGGGCGCTTTGCTCAGACCAATGATGGGGGGGGGGCGACGACCACGGCATCAGGCGGCTACGCGGGCACGAGGTGTAGGCCGCGGGTGGCTCACGTCGGGGAACTCCGGTGAGCAGCGCCGGGCGGAGAAGGGGGTAGACGTGCTTGTTCGGCGAGCGGAGGCGCGCGGGCCTGCGCGAGCGAGCACGAGGAGGGGCCAGCAGCGGTGGCGGGGCTCGTGCCCAGCCATGGGGACGCGAACACGGTCACCGTGGCGGCAAGTGCGTCCGGATAGAGGGGAAGAGGAGGAGAGGGGGGGGGGTCGTTGCTCACCCCCGTTGCAGGGGATCTGGGGCGGCGAGGCTCGTTGGAGCCGTTGAGGAGGAAGACGGGGACGAGGCAACGACGGAGAGGACGGCGAGGTGTCCATTGTGGAGGCGTTCCGCGCGGCGTCGAGGCGGGGGGGATGGTCGACGGGGTCGGGGCGCCGTGGGAACGTTCGGCGGGGTAGCGGCGCCGGCGAGGTAGAGGCAGGGTGACGGGCGGCGGCGCCAGGGACGATGGGGTCGTTCCCCCATTCCCGATCCAGATCGGGAGCAAGAGGGGAGAGGGGAGAGACGAGGGAGTGGGGGTTGTGGGTGGTTAGCGGGCTAGGGTTACCGTGGTGGTGGGGTATAGGCAGGGGATGGCCTGGGTCGGCCTGGCGGCCTAGTGGCCTAGTGGGTCGAGGCCCAGTTGGGCCAGGGGGAATCCTTTTCTTTTCTTTTCTTTTCTTTTATTTTTACTTTTTCTTTTCTATTTTATTTTATTTACTTAGTAGTTTATAGTTTTACAAAACTAAAACCCATGCCTAAGATAGGGTTACAAGTCCAACTACTCTCACAAAAAGTTTTACCCCTGATCCAAATAGTTTAACATTTTATAATATACAAAAGACATTTATTTAATAGGTTTACCTACCGTTTTAACCACTTAAGTGCATGTAACCCTTTTATAAAAATGTGGTTTCTCCGCCATAATTACCTATGCATTATTTGGCTCACTCCGAACATTTTAGTTTTAATATTAGAAAACTTTTATTGTTTGCTTGATTTTGAAATTGAATTCGAATCGGTTTCGAACTAACGCGAGGTTAGTAACAGTAATCGAGGTGACGTGGCATCATTAGTAGAGGTTTACTGTAGCTTAATTATCCGGGCGTCACAGCGGGAGATTTTGCCGCCCGCGGGATCGTTCGTATCCGGTTTCAACTAATTTTGGACCGTGCTAGTGGGAAGGTCATGCTAGACTGTGTACACGGGGCGCGCGTCAGCAGTTAATAACTGGTGTGAAGTCCACACCAGAAAAAAAGACAATAACTCAGGATGATGCGCCGATAACTTGGACGTTCACACAGGCGCGGCCAATCGTACGGGTGTAGTGGCGCGTTCACAAAAAAGGGATCAAACGCTCAGCCTATATATTTCTCGTGTAAATAGATAATTTAGTGCCATTGGTTATTTACTTTAAACATAATGCATTGACGTGTTAGTGTAGAGGCGCGCAAAAAGAAATGGATATTGTAGTCAGCTACTTAAAAGTGTTACCTCATATTATTACATAGCCTCCATTTCATATATTGCGTACCCGTTGAATTCATATATGAATATTACATAAATTACTTCAAAATAGAAACTTAAATCATCCAAGACTAATGAATTTAAATGCAAGAGTAACAATGGTGCATGTACATGATAGCTACATTGGTTGTTTGAAGAAACATCACTGTAACTTTGGCACGCACAACTGAAAAGATTTATTTAAATAGAAAAAAAGTGATATGTGAGTGTCCAATCTTTATAGCGTTGAATCGATATTGTACCTTTGGCCACGATATGAAGTAGATATTGACTTATGTTCAAGCGATGCACGTCCACGATCGCTAGATAGTGATACGTGAATGAATTGTGCAATCTCTCTCACACGCATACATATCTCATTTCCCTGTGGGCATCGGAATCACACACGCGCACTTCATGTATTTCTCTCCCCCGTCAGGGTTAAATTCATCTTTCTACCCCGTCCTACAAGTCTCTCACACAGAAACACACACGCTCTCTATGTCTAACACGCCCACCCCTTTAATTCCGCCCACCCACAACCACTAATGTGTCAAAGTATAATAATGTCTCTCACACATATGCTATCTACCTATCCCTTAATATAGCTAGATATGTGTCACACAAACTCCTTCTCCCTACTAGCAAGATGCCCATGCATTGCACGGAACATCAAGATGCATTTGTATGAGAAGTTTATCTTGTGGGACAAAAGGATGAATGACGGGATGCCTTACTTGCAAATGCGGAGAGGGGTGTGGGTATCTTTTTGCAAAATTGCCATAGTTTCCTTCCTATCTGTCGGATATAAATCAGATGGCCTATATTGTAGGATGGCAGGAACACCATCATCACCAACTCTATTTTTATAAGAGTAGATATATGTGAGTGTCACCGCCCCCCCCCCACATACCCACCCACACACCCACACTTCCCAACACCGAAGGAGTAGGGTGACACCTCGATCTTGATACTAATCTATCGACTGGCTTCTCTCTCAAACACACACACACACACACACTACCCGACACCGAAGGAGTAGGGTGGCACATCGATCTTGATAATAATCTATCTACTCCTCTTTCAAACACACACACACACACTCGCTAGTTGTGCCTCTTTGCCTACCGCGCACACTCTCGATACGTCTTTCTCTCCCCCCAACAATGACAGCAGAAGGGTGACAACTCGATTTGATCATAATCTGTCAATTGGTTTCTCTCTCAAACATTGTGTCTCGGTGCCTCGCTCGGTAGCCCCCTCGATATGTAGACTTCTCGCGCGCGCATAGCTGTAGTGACGATGACGCTGAACCCAGTGTGTCTTGTTTTCACCGGCCTCATGTGATAGTTTTCACCCTGTTTTCTGTTAATTAACAAGGCAACCTTTTCTTTGTTACTACTAGTGAATCTGAAATCATTCGGGGCAGACATAAAATATATCACTTCAACCCAATTCTCACAGCAACTATTTTAAAAGAAATTAGCTAGCTGCCCGTGCGTTGCATGGAACATCAAGATGCATTTGTATGAGTAGTTTATCTTGTGAGAGAAAAGGCTGAACGAGGGAAGGCCTTATTTGCAAACATGGAGAGACGTGTGGGTATGTTTTTGCAAAATTGCCATAGTTTCTTTCCTATCCGTTAGATATAAATCCGACGGCCTATATTGCAGGATGGCACGCACACCATCATCACCAACTCTGTTTTCTACTCCCTCCGTCCAAAAATACTTGTCATCAAAATGGATAGAAAGAGATGTATCTAAAACTAAAATACATCTAGATACATTTCCTTTTATCCATTTTGATGACAAGTATTTCCGAACGGACGGAGTATTTGTCTTTTTAGAGATTTCAACAAGTGACTATGACCGGACCTTACCAACAAACTCAAAAAAATAGTCCATAATTTTGATGTTACCCTCTTTTCTTGGCGGTGCAGTGCCATCTGGATACCTCATAAATAAATCAAGGACAAATCTAACCCCTTCCTGAAAAGACATACGGAGCAAAATGAGTGAATCTACACTCTAAAATATGTCTACATACACATCTGTATGTGGTAGTCCATTTGAAATCTAAAAAAGACAAATATTTAGGAACGAACGGAGTATATATAAGAGTAGACATGGAGATATATCTCCAGCATGGTCTACAACAAAAATGTGCTGGGCTGGTTAGCGCCGGATGCTCGCAACGCCACATGAGTTCGAATTCTGTCTTTTAACTTTAGACTTTTATATTATATATTACTCTACTTATTTAATATATACTTCTTTCGCTACTGTACTCACAGTGGAACCCACAGAGTACTTAGAATACAAGATTAAGGATGGACTTGTTTCTTTTTAACTTTCTGTACGAAGCTGTAGCCACCCTGCAAGTCACGTGTACACTGTACATGCAATTAACTTTTTATAGAGGGACAATCATACAGGCAATTAACTCAAATGGATTGGATGTCACTCTATTGTTTCCAGCATAAAGAGCATCTCCAATGGCAGCCGGCAAATTTCCTCCCGCTTCCTTCCGTGGAGGACGTCATCAAACGCCAGTGGCATACATTTTTACAACTCTAACCAACCAGATGAAATTCGTGCAAACACGGACTGATTTCATATAAGCATGAAGGATTTCATATAAAAAAGTCGGATCTTCATATAAACATGATGTATTTCATTACATTTACATGAATTAAGAGGTGCCAATCCGGCTCTCTTGTATAATTAATACTCCCACCGTCCGAAAATACTTGTCCTAGAAATGGATGTATCTAGACTTATTTTAGTTCTAAATGGCTGCCCGCGAATCCCTTTGTCTTCCTCATGTCCGTCAGACACTTGCGGGGTCGACGAAGGTCCTCGGAAGAGACGAAGCAGCAAAGAAACCACCTGAATCCGCGGTCGTCGCCTCGGCGGTGGCCTTCATGGGTCCCAAGTGGCAGCGGCCTCCCGTGTTCTACTTCTCCTCGATGATGACGGCGGACACGGAGAAGCTGGCCACTGACTCGTCGCTCTCCATGCACCCGGCTTCTGTCTCTGCCTGCATGGTGCAGCCACAGGCACGGGAGGCGCGCCCACAGACACGGGAGGCGCGACCACCGCAGACACTAGTGGCGCGGTACGACGCGACAGCGACGGTGCCCGTACCGGTGTGCTCGCCGCCGTGCCGGCGTGGAGCAACTTGCCACTCCTCATCGAGCTGAACTGGAGCAGCAAGTCGCTGAACCACACGCTTGCTTGGGACGGCAACTGGCTCCATCGGTCCAAGCGAGGTTGGTGAAGCACCGAGCGGCCTCGCCCGTATACGGAGGGCTTGGCGGGTCACTCAGCCGGGTAATATGCCGGAGAACGGCTCATCGGAAGCCATCGGAAGAGTGGAGAAAATGGTGAAGAAGGAGATGGGGGAGCAGCGGAGGGGTGCGATTCTTGCCTGCTGTCTGTCTGGCCTCGTGTAAATAGAGGGCGGACGGTAGGAGCTTGGCCGGCATCTGGCCTTGTTTAAACTGAGGGCGGACGGGAGGAGCTCGACCGGTGTTGCGTTTAATTCTGGCCCGCTCATGAACAGACATGTGGCCGGAGTAGGATTCTCGGTTTGCATGCGGGTTTAACGGAGGGGTTTAATGGAGGCACCGGGCGTGCAGTGGGCGGTGCAGTACTATTTGATTTGACAGCAGTAATGAGCCGTCAAATCACAAAGGCCCTCGCCTCTCGTGAAACTAACCGAGCTAGACTGCCCCGCCCTCTAGCCTTTTAAAAAATGTATACTTTTGTACAACAGTAGTATCGATGGATTGCACCATGGAGCAAAACTTGAAATTAAAAAAAAGGTGGTACATATAGAGAGCGCTCGTCGCCAAATTATGCATATAGTACTATTAAAAAGGCTAGTCACAATAATGGTGTCCAGCACAACCCACCCCTCAAATAAAACTAAGCATCCTAGAATTCTTTGACGAAACTAAGCACCCTAAAATTCTTTGATAACTAAACTGCTGGCTATATGATGTTGGCCATATATATTGTACATATATAATGTGAAGAAATGAGTGGTAGTATTATACCAACTAAAAGATGAAATGTAAGAAATACTAGTATGTACGTACTGAAGAGTTAAAGTAACGAGAAGAAACATAACATAGTTCTGCTGCGGGCTCAGCACAACACACCCCTCAAATTAAATTAAGCACACCTGAAATTAAACTTTGCAACTATTCCGGAGACACTGCATTAGAACCACCATGAGCAACGACACTGCCACCTTACTTGGAGTCCTCGTCCACGTTCTCGACTTCGTCCTTGTCCCTCTTCCTCTTGGCCGATACTTCTTTGCTTGAACCACACACTTGGCTCTTGCTCTTCACCCAACCCTTGTAGATATTGAAACAAAGGTAGCCATCCATTGCAGCGTAGTGGATGTGGTCTATATCTAGTACATTCCGCTGCCATGGATAACGATGAAACATGTATGGAGGTTTCTCAAGTTTACCATACGAAGGATGAACCATGGTTCCTGCCAGGGTCAGCATTGAAGGCTGACGAGAGGACACCAGCCGATTCTTCTGTAGGTCGAAGGTATTGCCTACAACGAGGCCTATCTGACCCAGGACTTCTTTGTCGTTACCAAAGTCTATAGTAACGAATTTGACTAGGTTGCTCTCGAGGAAGTCCTTAAAATCCAGGCATTCAACGTCGGCATGGCATATGTGGTAGACCAAGCATAAGTCATGCACGCAAACCTGGATCACGGCGGGCTTCTTCCTCTCTTCGTCCTTTAGATCCTTCTCTCGTCCCAGGACTGTGGTGTACTCAACATCTAGCCCATCGACCCGCTCATCATCTGAGTCTTCGAACATGCGTCTGAAGCGAGAAAGGCATCCTTTCACCATCGCGGAAGAACGGGTGTAGATGATGTCGAACTCATCGCCGGTGATGGTTCTAACCTTGTACTCACCGCCGATCATGGAGATTTGGGACGCCATGGATTTGGGAGGAGGGTTAGGATTAGTGGAACTGCCGTAATGTGAATGGACGGGACGACTAGGAGCGAACCGCTGTAGTATTGAAGGACGTGCGGGGACGAGTAGGAGCGAACTGCCAGCGTGCAAACGAGAGTGAGTGGCTTTCCATTCTCCCATGATACGTGCTTCCGAGAGCCCTTGGATCTGAGATCGAACGGTTGCATGGCGTGATTCTAGACCTATGGGTGAATATCCTATCCTGGAGGGTTATTCTGCAAATTTTCAGCAACTTAGCATGCGAACGTTTGATCTCAGATCCAAGGGCTGCCAGCAGCCCATATCATGGTCGCGGCTACCACGACCGTCGCGCCCTTGGAGATTTAACATGATGCGTTAGGCTATCTGATGTTGGCATGTCATACATAGTCATCACTTAGTCACTCATACTACAACAAGGTTAGCTATAAGGTTTGTTATAAGTGTATTTATTTTTTTACTCCTCTCTATCTCTTTCTTCGTACTCCCTCCGTCCCATAATATAAGAACGTTTTTGACACTAGTGTAGTGCCAAAAACGTTCCTACATTATGGGACACATGGAGTACTAGTATTTATTGCATTTTCCAAGGAGTGACCTCTTCCAATGAAATGGTGTTGCTAAGTTTGCTTCATTTAATTAGCTATAGACTTAAAATTGTCTTTTCACCTAGGTACACGCGCTTAGCACCGTTTCTTCCTTGGGTCACCAAACTAGTCTCTCTCTTCTTGATTAACATGCCACATCAGACTTTATGCCTATGTGGCAAGCTTAGCACCTGTAGGAGCAAGTAAAAGTAAGTACAATAGTGCGCTTTACATGGTATTTTTGCATATGTGGAGGAAAGAGAGGCAAGGAAAAAGTGGAGAAGTGGGCTCTCATGCAAGAGCCAGCCTCTACTACATGGTGGAGCATTGGGAGAGGCACCTGTATGGAGGTGGTCAGGAATCGGGAGACTCACGCCGGTCGTAGCGCCGTAGTTAAAATGATAATGGCAAGTCAAATCATGGGGCCCCACCTTTCCAACAGTAGCTCGATGTCAAATCACACAGCCCTACGTTTGCAGCAGCCTACTCCCTCGTCTTCTCGCATCTCTGTCGAACCAACTAGGCGGAACTGCCCCGCCTACCGCACAGGAAAAGCCCGTGCAATATACTGCCTCCGTCTAGGTGACCAAGGTGGATGGGAAAACGAGAGAACTTAATGTTTAGGGAGTATTTGCTAAGGCTGGTTGTAATGGTACTAGCCTTAGCAATTTTGATGAGGTGTCACAGAATTAAATGAAGAAAGAGATAGAGTTGAGTACTATGTGTCATACATGGCAATAAATAAAGTACTACATGATACTAATATATGATACATGGCGCAGGAGTACTAAGTATTATTAATACAGTTTTGCTAGAACTCATCTAGATGAGATATAATTTGGTCTCATTCATCTTTTATAGCCATTGGATGTGATGCTATAAGATGCGTGTGTGCTGACGTGGGTTGTATTTGTTCTTTTGCAACGAACTGACCACTGCATGTCATGTTTGATAGTCTCAAGTCATTAAAAGCATACAAGCCCCACATCTCTTATTGGTTGATTCCTCTATTTATGTCAAAAAACAAGAAACAACATGAGAGTTAATGCACCACGCCTATGTGTTTACTATCTGGTTTTCGTAAGATGACTTAATACTCACCTAGACGGAGGGAGTATTCGATTTGACAGCGGGCGGCGCAGTTCCCGATACGGCTTTAATGTAGACGAGCCAGGGAGTAGCGGTTCCCGATATGTTGAACGGCCAATGCATCCTCCTTCAATTAATGGATGAGGGAAGTAATGGGAGGAGGTCCGGGAAAAGAGGCTGCACAATGTGAATGCAACGCAGTTTGCCCTCATTGCCCTCATATAAAGGCGCCCCTCCATTCCAATGCATCTACCACATCGTACACACCTAAACATTTGCCTAGGCACCTACACTAAGCGCAAATGAGCTCACTCCAGACCCATGGCGGCGATGCGCGTGAGCGGCCAGCGGCGGCGCCAGATGGTCCACGATGCCGGCCTGCGGCATGGCGCCGAGGATTGTCTCCAAACGATGTTGGAGACCGGTTGGTGGATGGCCGCCGTCGATGCCAACTACGACTCTCAGTTGGACCAGATGATCGTTGCCACTAGCAACAAGTTCACCGTCCTCAAGAAGCTCGCGGACGACATCGCCGTACTCCTCTAGCCCGCGCGCCCGGGCTCCTCATTGCCTGCCACCCTAATCGGCTTCCATGTCCGGAACCTCTTTCAAGCACTGGTGGCCCTGCGACTGCCCACCGACGCAACAAAGAATGTCCACCTAGAGGTCGCGCTCGCCACGAGGCGCCTCACCCTACAAGAATTCGTCGACCTACACATCCACGTGTACGAGAAAATCGTGTACATAGGTATCTACAAGGCTAGTGAGGATGCTACGACGTTGGCCTTCCTCAACTGGCTGGAAGCCTTGGATGCCTTTGCTGAGAAGCACCTCGACCTCGCCACTAAAGCCGCCGCTCCTTAGCCGCCGGTCGGTGGCCCGACGCACTAAGTTGAGGAGTAGTAGGTCGTACGTTGATGGATCCATCTTTCTTCTTGCCTTCTGTAACCACCACTGCGATCGCATCATCGTGGCCTTAATTCTTATTGTGCTGTTGCATTCTCGTTCCAGTCAATACCGACATGTGCGATCCCTTTGCTTAATTATATGCATCATTGTAACTAGTACTCCATCCATCAATTTATAAGTAGTGCTTACCTTTTCCATCAACTTCGTGCAACGCGTGGGCATCTTGCTAGAAACACTAGAATATGTCTATATAATCCGTATGTGATAGTCCATTTGAAATCTCAAAAAAGACAAATATTTAGGTACGGTGGGAGTAATATATTAGGAGTATATCAAAACAATAGTGATTTCTTTCAAGTTTGTGAACAAATACTACTATTCTACTACTTTGGACCAGTCGCAACGCACGGGCACATTGCTAGTAAAAGGAAAAGGCCTGCCGCGTTCGCGTCGCACCCCCACACGCCTGGGAATCGGGAGTACTCCATGGCCCGTCCGGCACGACACATAGCTTAGGGAAGGCGTGTTGCCTAGCATTTTCACTTTGATGTGGGACCGCCGTTGAGCAAACCGACACCCCGCCCGCCGACGGGTTGGAAAACAGAAACAAGGGGAAGATCTAGCTGTAGCACGGAAGCCAAGAAATTTGGTGTCATATGGGGCTCGTTGATAGAGTAGGAGCATTCCGTACTAGTACTACTCCTACTAGTAAAAAGTTTGTACTCCTAACTATATTACTAGTACTAGCACTATACAACTAGTAGGTACCTGCACGACACAACATCGTAGGAACAAAAAACGGGAAGATCTTGTTTTGGGTGATTTATCTTTTTTCTAATCAACGTAGTATGAATAATATGATGTGGGGGGCACCCATGAAGCTTATGTGGCTTGGTTGCATGGCTACGAAAGGTTAGAGAAAAATAAATAGATAATGTGTTTAGAGTGCACTCCACTAAATAGATATACTTTGAATCCATTGCAATGGACCGGCACATCTATGTCTATACCCCCTATATAGTGTGTGAAAAACTTTGAAAGTTGGTCGTTGGATGAAGCCAAACCGACGGTACAAAGATGGAAAATCCGAGCAGTACTGGCCGTTGGATATCATCCACCAGATTCTGCCACATGTATAATCTAGAAGACTCCATGGTTGAACTTAGGGGTTGTTTGGATTGTGGGGCTGTTTGGTTCTAGGCCTAGCATTGCCACACTTTGCCACATATTTTTCCCAAGCTTGCCTAAGGTTAGTTCATCAACATGAAAGCCACAAGTTGGCAAGTTCATCAACATGGAATCTTGCCACATTTTTTGTGTGTATGCCATGTGGGGTCCAAGTGTGGCTTGCCTAAGGTGTGGCTTGAACCAAACACTCACCTAAGTTAGTCAAACTTGCCTAGCTTTAGGTGTGGCAACATTTGGCAAAGTTAGTCACAAACCAAACAGCCCCATATATTGCCACATGATTTTTGCCACACTTGCCTTAGTTGAGTTGCTCAAATTGTTAGCCACACTTTGGCTTGCCTAAGGGAATCTTGCCACACTTTTTATGTCTATGACATGTGGGGCTCACTGCTCATAAAAAATCCTTGCCTTAGGTCTGGCTAGAACCAAACACCTACCTAACTTGGTCAAACTTGCCTAAGGTTAGGTGTGGCAAAGTGTGGCAAGGTGTGGCTAGGAACCAAACAGTCCCTTAATTCATGACTAACTTTGCCACAACTAAGCTTAGGCAAAGTTATTAGTTCTTCAAAATGAGAGCCACAAGTTGGCAAGCCTAAGGTAATCTTGCCACATTTTCTGTGTGTATGTCATGTGGGGCCTTAGTGTGGCTTGCCTAAGGTGTGGCTTGAACCAAACACTCACCTAAGTTAATCAAACTTGCCTAACCTTACATTCCACCAGATTTTGCCACATGTTAGAATCCAGAAAACTCCACATGTAGAAGCATAATGCACAAACCACCAGAATCTCATGCGTGCAATGCATGTGTACCTTACTAGTACTAGTTGTAGTAGTAAGAAACAAATTCCAGTTTTGGCACGAGCTCGTACTGCGGGAGCACCACAAGGCCTGCCGCAGGAGTTACATTTCCCTCTCAAGGCCCACGGGACCGAACTTCAGTGGCTTAGTGCCCGGCCTATAAGTCAATGACATGTGAACCTTAAATGCGGCTGGCACACATGTCATTCTCATGGTGGTGGCATGGTTCGCAACTCACTCGTTCGATATGAACCGGCTGGTGGTGGCGTGGCCGTGGCGAGGGTGCCACAGTTGGGTGTCGGGGCATTACGAGGCGTAGATGGCTACACCGGCGGGTACTACCTGTAGTACACAAGTACTCCAGCTGAGGATTCGATGGTGCGGGAGTACGGATCGGAGCACAACAGCGGAGCAGGCAAACCGCGTCCAATCGGGTGTGTCTGTGGTAGAAAGTTGATGGTCGCCGCAGTTCAGGTGGTCCGCATGTCATGCACACAAAGGCAGAGGAGCGGTGAGGCCGAGAGGGATGAGGGGCATGTCGGGGGGATGAGGATCCCCTGACGCGAACAATCCTACCATTCTGTCACTGACATGTGGGACCCATAAGAGTGGGTCCCACCTGTCAGCGAAGGAAAGGTAGGGCAAGGCAGTGATAGCCACGTCAGAGGATCCATGTCCACGTCGGGGGACGTCGTGCCGTGGGTTGGAGCAGCATCGTGGGAATCACGTGTGGGTGTGGCAGGGGTAGAAACAAGAAACGTGATGGTCGCCGTGGTTCAACTTCCATGGACAAGCTGTCATGTCTGCTGACACATGTATATCAAAACTAGAGTGTTTACATTTCAAGCACGTGAACAAGTATTATTCTACTACTTTGGATCCATTGCAACGCACGGGCCAGCACATTGGTAGTATTAGTGTCCATCTCTATCTCTAGAGGCCTTCCCTCGTTCATCCTTTTCTCTCACAAGATAAACTACTCATACAAATGCATCTTGATGTTCCGTGGAATGCACGAGGATGTTTCCTTGGGGTCTCTCCAGCGCGGTCTGGCCGTAATTGCAAGTTGACGCCCCTTGAGATGCCGACATTGAGGGGCACTCGGATTTCCTCGGATGAGCAGGTAAGATGAATTTGATCACGTAGTAAATGCATTCTAAAGACTACTTCCGTGTCCATTTCCAAATTCTCCCCCTGCCCACTGTTTCACAGGTTAGGCTCGGTGCGAGTGGAGATTGGCTTGCATATGTACGGGAGGGTACCAACATCAATTTGCACAACATTTACAACGGTGACACCGTTCCCGTAGAACCTTTGTCCAACATTGGGATCAGCCATGCAACGGGCCACCACATGAATTGGTATGAAGGAACCACGGTGAGATTGAATAAGATAGCACGAACCTTGCACATGGCGGTCAAAGGCGGACCATGCTGTCTGCGGCCGATTTGTTGCCGCACGAGTAGGAAGACGTTGTGCTCCTTTCTAACTGCATCTTCGCGGTGACAAACCAGGGGACTTATTTTGTATGGGACACATCCTACGATATACTCCCTCTCTCCCATTTTATTTGTTTTGAATCTTTTCATTTTATAAGTTTCAAATTCAAATTTAGAGCTCCCCATCACATGTTGAGATTACAATGTCCATTAAATCATTGCGTGCATGTATAGTAAAGAAACAAATCTCGAGTTTGGCATGAGTTCGTGCCACGGGAGCACCACAAGCCTTGGTGCAGGAGTTACATTTCCCTCTCAGGGCCGTCGGGACTGAGCTTCAGCGCCTTTGAGTCAATAACATACGTACGGCCAGGGCTCGTGTACATGGCTGGGTCAGAACGGAGAAACAACGTCGTCGTCGTGTTCATGGGGAGCCAACTGGTTGGGTCGGAACGGAATGCGTCGTCGTGTTTATCGGGAGGGCTTGGACGGAATAGGCGATGGAAACAAGGCATGGCGTACCACAGAACAGAGGAAACAGCCTTGTGTTCTACTGGCCATGTTCGAAACGGGATCCTGTTCATCGGGAGGGGTCTGGCGTACCGCAAAACGGAGGAAACGGACCTCCTACGGTCGAAACAAGGGTCCTGTTGATCGGGAGAGGTGTGGCGTACCGCAAAACGGACGAAACAGACCTCCTACGGTCGAAACGAGGGTCCTGTTGATTGTGAGGGGTATGGCGTACCGCGAAACGGACTTGTGTTGGATCGCTACGGTCGAAACAGGGGTCCTGTTCATCGGGAGGGGTGTGGCGTACCGCAAAATGGGACTCCACGAGATACTGTTCATCTCCACCGTCGACCTCCTACAGCCTCCACGGGCTACTGTTCATCAACCGTCGACCTCCTCCAGCCTCCACCTACGACTATTCATCCACGGGCTCCTGTTCATCCAGCCTCCATCGTGCGCTACTTCACCGGGTATTGTTCAACCACCCCTCTCCACGGGCTCCTGTTCAACCACCCCTCCACGGGCTACTGTTCATCCACCCCTCCACCGTCTACTGTTCATCCAACCCTCCACGGGGTCGTCCTGTTCATCCAGCCCTCCACGGGGTCCTGTTCATCCAACCCCAACCGGTTCGATCGATCGGGGTCCTGTTCATCCAGAGGCAACGCCATGGGTCCTGTTCATCCACTACCACCGCTCACTGTTCATCCAGACCCCCCGCAACACTCACTGTTCATCCAGAGAGGCAACATCGATCGGCTGCAGTTAGCAGCAGTAGCGAAGGAATCGCTCGATCGGGTTCAGTTAACAGCCATCGATCGATCGCTCGGGTTCAGTAACGCGTAGCCTGCAGTGCAATCACTCGGGTTTAGTTAGAGACCAACGCCTCGCTCGGGTTCAGTTAGAGCCAACGCCTCGCACACACGTGCGTATGTGTATGAGAGAAACGCGCATCGCTCGGCCCCCGACCACCCAGCGCAACCGGGAACTCCCCAAAATTTTCCTCGCCCTTGCTTCTACCATGGTTTTTTCCATCATGGACGGCCCAAAGAATGTCATGCAGCTGCATCTCCGGCCCACCCTGGATGAAAAGCCCATTTTCTGTCATGATTTTTTGTCATAGAAGTTGGAGCCCACCACATCTATGATGATACCGGGTTTTGTCACAATTATCGTCATAGAAGTGTCATATGTATGACAGAAAAATTTTGTTCGGCCCAAAATGTCACGGATGTGTCTTTTTTTGTAGTGTAGCTTTGCAGCCCGGACACTTCCTCCTCATGGCGGCCAATCAACATACATGTATGAACCAAATTATAACAGTCCATATTGTATGATTGTCAATACTTCAGACGGTTCTAAAGTCATACCGAATATGCCGCCCTTCAGTGGTTTTCCTATTGTGCCTCCAAGAGTTGAGCCTTTAAGCTCTTTATCTCTTCGGCCTGCTTCTTCACTTCTTCTTCTAGTTTTTTATCTTTGCCAAAGTACATCGGGGCACTCTTCATTTCTTCAAGCTCGGTGACAACATCATTTAGCTGTGTTCGGCTTGTCTCGAGCTCCTGGGACAATGCACTATTCTTCTCCCTAAGAACCTGCGGTCATAAACGTTTCTCAAATCAGTTGGTTCCTACCTCTTTAAGTCTTGGGGGCTACTACTATCTATCTACTAAGTCTACATAAATTTCTACTTGTATATCTTTTGAGAACAGGCGAGCAACTCATGTAAGTCCGTCCCGAGCAGCTCGGATGTATGCGCCCACGGTGCTAAGGGTAGTAAACTCCTGCTCTGTTAAAGCAGGGGTACGCAGGGCTTCTTTCAAGTGTCGATGATTCATCGCACTTTCCACTTTGGAGTTCCTGACGGACACCTCATTCGGCTCTTGATGGGGCGGATGATTCTGCGCCGCGCCAACATGCTCCCTAGTCCTAATTGACGTCTCCGGCACCGGATTGGCTGCGGTTCGGCTGGCCAGAATCTTGTTTATGGTCCGCCGGGTAACCCTCCTGAGATAATAGAAGGAGGATGAAGATGACAATTTGACTTCACGCCTAAGTATGAAATAAGGAACATACCTTTTTAGTGATGGAGCAAGCTCAGTGGCGCTCCCGGCCTCCTTTCACTTCACATGACCACCCCTTGAGGGTGCCGTCCTTCTTCTTGTTGCCCGACCATGGGTACAGTTCACTGAGCGCCGATCCTATGGCCAGTGCGGAGAGTAAGTTATGAGCGGAAATGTCACTCTTTTTGATTTCCGAACACTTACCTTAACGAAGGGGTAGAGATCGGTGTAATAGGCCATGATGGCTACTTCTGAGCCGTCAAGGCTCGCTTGATAATAGAATCCATCTTCAAATTCCACAAGTATGTTTGGATCCTCATGGAATCTAGGGTCTTCATGGCGTGCATGGTCTTCTGGTTGGGGAGGAGGGCAATAGATATTCTCGACTACCTTCCTCCACGACTATTTTTGAAGCAACCAAAATATTCAGCTAATGCACCCCAATGATAAAAAAGGTGTTGGATGACTAAATTACCCAGTCAACGGGGTTGTAGAGAATCCATCCCGACAATGTAGACAGGTGAAGTCTTCTTCCTCTCCCTTATAAAGGTCCATGAGCATGGCAGCCAATGCGGCTTGGTTATCCGGACCCTTTCACGTATAGCGAGACGCGTCGTCCTCCCTGTTATAGTTCCATAAAGGACCCACCCTAGACTGAAGAGACTGGATACATGCTTTATCGCAATAGCCATAACTTCAACAATGGAGAGTCCGGAATGGGTCAACAATCTGACCTTGCTGGCCAATCTCATCACTTTCGCACTGTCCTCTTGCCTGGGGGACTCGGGGCACTAGCTAAATAGCTTCTTTAAAGGAGCGCTGGAGAATTTGGGAAGTCCACGCCGAGCAGGGCCCCGAAGAGGAACATCCTCAATGTAGAACCGTTCCAAGACCATTCGTCGGACCCCCTCTTCGGAGTCCCGACTGGGTAACGATCCGGCTATGCACCATACTTCGGCGCCGCCCACTTCAAATATAGACCCTCCACCCTGGTGGCGGGGGACAAGGCAGAAGAACTTTTTCCATAGTTAAAAAGGAGCCTCGCAGCCTAAAAATATTTCTCAAAGGGCGACAAAACCAGAAATGTGCAGAATGGAACCTGGTGTGAAGTTTTGCAGTTGGATCCCGTAATATTCCAGTAGACCCTTGAGGAAGGGGTGGATCGGCAATCCTACACCCCTCAGAAGGAACGAGATGAAGCACACCCTCTCCCCTTGGCTGAGATTGGGGAAGTTCTCTGCCAATGCATCATCACCCATAGAAGTTAACCCTGCCCGTACGGAGAATAGATCTGAGGGGGGGGGGTGAAGATATCCTTGCGTCTGGAGACGATTGAGCTGGAGCTGGGATACAGTAAAACTTTGCCAATCACCCTCTTGAGGACCATGAGGACGCGAGGAGGACCCAGGGACACTGGCCATGGCTTAAGTTTTTCCGTGGTTTGCTCTGTTGCTCTTGGGGCGATGTGAGATGGTGTTTTGGAGATCTAACCTTGTTATATAGGTGCTGCCTGTGCCTGCTAAAAATACTTTCACATTTACTCAGACGTGTGGAAATCGAGGCGACGACAGGAAGGAATCATAAAGACTGGACACAGAAGCCGATGCCGGACTACTATCAATCCGAAGTATGGTGGAGAACCCACCTTGCAAATCCAAAGATTTAATCCGCATACTACATCGTCATTGAAGGCAAGTTCGGGGGCTACTGAGGGAGTCCTGTATTCGGGGGTCCTCAGGTGTCCGGCCCAGGAATATGGGTCGGGTTGGTTGGGCCGTACAAGATCAAGCTGAAGATTATCCTTCATGTCCGGATGAGACTTCTCAATACGTAGACGACAACATTAGAGTCCGGAAGTTTCCTTCCCTAATGAACCGACCTTGTACAAACCCTAGGCCCCTCCGATGTGTATATAAACTGGAGGGGTTAGTCCGTAGAGGCTATCTTCATTACTGTCATTGGAATACTCATAGGCTAGACATCTAGGGTTTAGCTATTATGATCTCGAGGTAGACCAACTCTTGTAATCTTCATACTCGTCGAATATAATAAAACAGGAGTAGGGTTTTACCTCCCTTAAGAGGGCCCGAACCTGGGTAAACATTGTGTCCCCTGGTCTCTTGTTACCATTGATCCTTAGACGCACAACTTGGGACCCCCTACCCGAGATCTGCCGGTTTTGACACCGACACCCACTTAGTTTGCTTTTGAGCTTTCATACACTTATAGCTCTAGTGCATCCGTTGCATGGCAATCCCTATTCCTTGCATTGACATCAATTGATGGGCACCTACATAGCCCATTGATTAGCCTCATTCATGTGAGACTTTCCCCTTTTTTGTCTTCTCCACACAACCTCCACCATCATGTTATATTCAACCTATAGGACAATCTTTTTCCACCTCCACACAACTCTCACACAACCTCCACACAACCTCCACACAACCTCCACCATCATCTTTTTCCACCTCCACACAACTCTCACACAATCTTTTTCCTTGTTTTTGTCTTTTATAGAAAATTAATACCAAACGGAATGAAACTTTTTGACAATTTTCCTTGGGCCAGAAGACATCTAGGAAGCTTTGGGATGAGGCCAGAAGGTCCACAGGTGAGCCACAAGCTCTCCAGGCACGCCCTAGGGGGGCGCCCTATGAGCTTGTGGGCCCCACGTGGCTCCTCTAACCCTAATCTCAGCTCTGTAAATACCCAAATATTCCCCGTATACCAGGGGCACACCAAAAGTATTGTTTTGCCGCTACAAGCTTCTGTTCTCGTGAGATCCCATCTTGGGGCCTTTTCCGGCACTCTACCGGAGGGGGATTCGATCATGAAGGGCCTCTATACCAACCTTGCTGCCTTTCCGATGATGTGTGAGTAGTTTACCACTGACCTATGGGTCCACTGCTAGTAGCTAGATGGCTTCTTCTCTATCTTTGATCTTCAATACAATGTTCTCCTCGATGTTCTTGGAGTTCTATTCGATGTAATCTTCTTTTGCGGTGCGTTTGTTGAGATTTGATGAATTGTGGCTTTATGATCAGATTATCTATGAATATTATTTGAGTCTTCTCTGAACTCTTTTATGCATGATTAAGATAGCTTTGTATTTCTCTCTGATATAGTGATTTGGTTTGGGCAACTAGATTGATTTTTCTTGCAATGGGAGAGGTGCTTTGTAATGGGTTCAATCTTGCGGTGTCCTCACCCAGTGACAGAAGGGGTAGCAAGGCACGTATTTGTATTGTTGCCATTAAGGATAAAAAGGTGGGGTTTATTTCATATTGATTGGATCTATCGCTCTACATCATGTCATCTTGCTTAAGGCGTTACTCCATTCTTGTTAACTTAATACACTAGATGCATGCTGGAGAGCGGTCGACGTGTGGAGTAATAGTAGTTGATGCAGACAGGAGTCGGTCTACTTGTCATGGACGTGATGCCTATATTCATGATCATTGCCTTAGATATCGTCACAACTATGGACTTCATAGGCTTGATGTAGATCCTCCCCCGCAATGGCACCAGAAATTCTTCCTACTACTTCTCGAGCTTGTGTTGGTTTTTCCCTTGAAGAGGAAAGGGTGATGCAGCAAAGTAGATATAAGTATTTCCCTCAGTTAAGAACCAAGGTATCAATCCAGTAGGAGGAACACACAAGTCACCAATGGTTGCACCTATACAAACAAACAAATACTTGCAGCCAACACGAAAAAGGGGTTGTTAATCCCTTCACGGTCACTTGCAAGGATGAGATCTGATAGAGATTGATATAAAAGATAAGTAAAGTGCAAAATAAAGTAAAGGTAAATAAATTGCACCAAGGTCTTTTGTATTTTTAGTTTTATAGATTTGAAAATAATATGATAAAAATAGACCCGGGGGCCATAGTTTTCAGAGTCTTCTCTCTGGAAAGAAAGCATATGGTGGGTAAACAAATTACTATTGAGCAATTGATAGAAAAGTGCATAGTTGTGACGATATCTAAGGCAATGATCATGAATATATGCATCACGTCCATGACAAGCAGACCGACTCCTGTCTGCATCAACTACTATTACTCCACACGTCGACCGCTCTCCAGCATGCATCTAGTGTATTAAGTTAACAAGAATGGAGTAATGCCTTAAGCAAGATGACATGATGTAGAGGGATAGATCCAATCAATATGAGTAAACCCAACCTTTTTATCCTTAGTGGCAACAATACAAATACGTGCCTCGCTACCCTTTTTGTCACTAGGTGAGGGCACTGCAAGGTTGAACGCACTACAAAGCACCTCTCCCAATTCAAGAAAAATCAATCTAATTGGCCAAACCAAATCAATAGATCAGAGAGAAATACAAAGCTATCTTAATCATGCATAAAAGAGTTCAGAAAGACTAAAATTATATTCATAGATAATCTGATCAGAAATCCACAATTCATCAGATCTGAACAAACACACCGCAAAAGAAGATTACATCGAATAGATCTCCAAGAACATCGAGGAGAACATTCTATTGAAGATCAAAGAGAGAGAAGAAGCCATCTAGCTACTAGCTATGGGCCCGTAGGTCTGTAGTAAACTACTCACGCATCATCAGAAGGGCAACATGGTTGATGTAGAAGCCCTCCATGATTGAATCCCCCTCCGTCAGAGTGCCAAAAAAGGCCCCAAGATGGGATCTCACGAGAATAGAAGATTGCGGCAGTGGAAAAGTATTTTTGATGTGCCCTCTGGTATACAGGGAATATTTGGGTATTTATAGAGCTGAGATTAGGGTTAGAGGTGCCACGATGGGCCCACAAGCCTGGGGGGCACACCCCCAAGCTTGTGGCCCTTCCGTGGCTCTTCTGGCCTACTCCCGAAGCTTCCTGGGTGTCTTCTAGTCCAAGAAAAATTGTCAAAAAGTTACGCCCCGTTTGGACTTCGTTTGGTATTGATGTTTTGTAAAAGACAAAAACAAGGAAAAAACAGCAACCAGCACTTGGCACTAGGTTAATAAGTTAGTCCCCAAAATGATATAAAATAGCATAATAATGCATATAAAACATCCAAATTGGATAATAGAATAGCATGGAACAATCAAAGATTATAGATACGTTGGAGACGTATCATGCACGGATTGTCAGACTGATGTTCTTTTGGATTCAGACATGTAAAAACTAAGCTTGCCTCCTTTTGGTTATGATCGGGGATGCGATCTGGAGCGGGTGTGATCTGGCATGTTGTGTGAATCAGCGTAAATTTGAATATGAATATGCTGGCGGACAGGATGTGGCTACGATTCGATGGCGTCCTCCCACATCCGTGTTCGCGGACTATTCCCCCCTATCCATGAACGGATGCGGGAGAAAATTTGTTGGTTGCCATTGGAGATGCCCTGACTATGAGAATTGAATCTGTTTAGCACGCTCGGTTGGTTGGTGGTGGCTGACATGGACCTGACAACTATATGACGGGTTTGTTAAGGGCCTGTAGCGACCACGATCCCAATGGACCGAAGTCTCTGTGCTTAAGTGTCATCCCTGGATCGGTATGCTGACACACACAGTGCTTGAGGATTTATAACAGAGTGCAATCACATGTAAAAGTAACGTAAATACTATTACCTCAATCCATACAGCGGAAGTAACAACAAAATTGTGGGGTTCCCAACAACACCAACGACAAAGTTGAGTGTAGACATCGTAACCCTAACATATCACTTACCCGTCATAAGATTCCTGCAACATGAGATGTTGCAACCATGTAGGTCAGTACATTGAATGTACTGGAAAATTCACACCATAGGATAATGATGAATAATAGCTATCACTAATGCATATTTGGCTGGTGGTGGCTCTAAGTTTAATTTTACATAAAGCTGATTTTTCCCTACAACAAAGGAATAAATTTTATTTACTACTCCCATGGTGACCAATATTTGAGAAGGTTCCCCCAACTCAAACCCCAATTAAGAATCATCATTAAACCCAATTCAATTAAATTAAGAGTGATGAGATCAAAAAAATATTTACTTCTAGGTACTCAAAATTGTCCATTGCCGGGGACACGGCTAACCATGATTAGTTTATACACTCTGCGGAGGTTGCGCCCTTTTCCCCAAAAGACTCAATCGCCTCCCTTGAAGTCCTCAAACTGCTTGGTGTTTGACAACGGGATGACCGAGACACATTCTTTCTGAAGCATTTACTCTCTACTCTGAGTGGACCGATACACCTACAATCCCCCTACATCTGCTAGTCCACCTCTTCAAGAGCTCACACAAGTTACTAAACTATGCCAGAGCCCATAATGGCTTGCGGCTGCACACGGAAGTTTCTAGACATGAAATATCATATGATCCCTTTGAACCTGGGTGGCATTCTGTAGGGTAATCACACGGGCACTCTAGGATTCCCTTGGGCAAGCACTGGGTTCCCCAGGTGCCCGGGCAAGCCACTGGGTTCTCAAGGGTGCCCCAACCATTCCACCCAGATGTGTGTTAAAGTTGCCACCTTATGTTGTCTAAAATTATCATCTCTCGCAACTTGCATGATTCACACATACCAATCCCCATCTATGAGCATGGCTAAGCAATATATAACATAACGAATAAACCCTGGGGTGTTTCAAGGATCATAGGTTCCTACCTCATGAACTACATAGCAAATGCCCAATTCCCAGTCCTACCCATGCAATCTTTGAGGGTGAAACTAATGCATAGTAAAAACTGGGTATTGAAAAATGTGATCAAAGTGTGAACTTACCTTGTACTGTTGTTGAAGGTCCATCACACTCATAACTCCTGATAGTTCTACTCGTCACACTCCGATCAATCTATCGTAAGCAAGCAATTGCATACATAAGCACTCAAGCAAAAGAATCAAAGAAAAGATCTCAGAAAACTTCAAAAACAAGAAATTAACTCTTGCAACAGAAAACAATTTCTAAAAGTACCAAAATTGGGTGGACTTGGTCTTATCAGAAATTTTAGATCAAGAGTCTCAATTTGCAAAAAGAATCAATTAAATCGGAGTTATAAAACTCAAGTTATAGCCAAAACAAGTTGGAAATTGAATCTGATCTAATTCAAATATTAAAATTACAAAAAGTTTATTTTATATGTTCCCTGGATAGATGAGATCATGACGAAGAATTTGGCGTTGGTTTCACTAAATTTGGACAAACGGTGTAAAAGTTGTGATCTTTTGAAAAGCTGGGGCTAATTTGTAAATAAACTAATCGCAAACAGGTCCCTGGCTACGAGACAGAAAAGCTAACGAATGCACGTTCACTACAGAAACTAAAATAACGAATTCGTTCGCTGTGAATACCTAACCAGCGAACGTTTACTAAATATATCTAACTAAAAAGAAAATCGTTCGGTTTAAACGAAAAACCGAACCGAAAATAAACCATAAGAAACCGGTGGTTCGTGGCGATTACCAGCGGTTCGTCGATGGCGGCGGATCTCCAGCGGCGACGGGTGAACGACGGCGGCTGCGGGCGTGGCTGCGGGCGGCGGAGACGACGGCGGTGGCGGCATGGCTACGTGGCGGCAACGGCGGACTGCGGCGGGAGGAGGCGTGGTGGTGGTGCAGCGGAGATAGTGGCGTGGCGGCGGGCGGGAGAGCGGCGGTGGCACGAGGCGAGGGGTGAGGGGCGGTGGCACCGACGGGAACGGGATCCAAGGGTCCCGGGGTGGAGTATAAATAGGAGGGTGGCGAACCTCGGGAGGCGTGCCCGGGTCGAAGTCCCCGGTGGTGGCAGCGTGTTGGCGACGGACTCCTTTCGGGAGAAGGAAGGCGGTGCGGGCGCTGGGCCAGCCCAATTCGGTAGAGAAGAGTTTTAAAAAAAACAGACGCAACAGAAATAAACTAAAACCAAATAAACAAAAATGCAACATAGGCATATTATATATCAAAAATTTCAGAAAAATATTTTCTACAATATGAACATTTTTCTAGCATCAAATAAAATCCACAAATAATCAAATAAAGCAAACAATGCTATTGGTTTAACTAAAAACCAAATAAAAATATTTTTTAAATACCAAAATAGTTTCAAATTTATTTCTCTCCATTTTTCTACTTTAGGGAATCATTTTACCCTATTTTCCATATATTTTATTTTTGGAGAAAAATAATTTGAAAGAAAGTCAAATAGAGAAAAATTCAATAAAATCTTAAAATGGTTATTCCAATTGGATTCAAATATTTTTCAAACCATTTTGAATTGGTTCCAATATTCAGTTCCCATATTTACATTTAATAATTAAAGGAGTCATATTACCTTCTCTCTTTATATAATTTGAAATATAAATTGGAAAAGATTTTGAAACCCATATGGAGTATTCTAAGAGTAGCTCAAATGCCATTTTGAATATGGCCTCCTACTTCCCACTCTATTTAAATTTTTGAAGAAGTCATGTTATCTTCCCTCATGAAAATCCTTGAGTGGCTTGAAGTTCCTGGTTTGAAAATATTTCAAATGGAATTCAAATCATTTTCAAGTCCCTTTTAATTTCTTTGATGGAAGAAGTCATATTATCTTCACTGTAGGGTTTGTTTTGAATTTAAATTTTAAATTCCATGGAACCAAAATCAAGAAATGAAAGTTTGGGAAAGTCCATTTATTCCCTCTCATTCAACTTTCAAAAAGTTTCACATTCAGTCAATTTCACACAAACAACCACACCACAATCAAACAAACAATCAAAACTATTTATTTAATATAACATTCCAAAATTTAGAATTTTGGGATGTTACAAACCTACCACCCTTAAAATGAATCTCGCCCTCGAGATTCGGAGAGGCTAGCAATAATTAGGTTGGGTTCGGGGGTCTCCTCAAAATCCATTGATCGTCACAGAGGGTCTGGGGTGCTACCACCCTTAGAAACCTGGTTACGGTTCCATCAAAACTCATATACTCCATCCTTATTGTTAGCAGTGTTGATCTTCTCAGATCTTCAGGATAGTTCCTTCTCTGGGCTCTCCCGATAGTGGCATAACCTTTTTCCTCAATTCTTCTGTCCTTTTATCTTGGTAAGGTCTTCCTATGACTCGCTCTTCTTAGCTTACGTGTCTGGCGCCAATACTAAACAACTATCGATATCTCATGGTGGTCAATGATTTATGGTTTCTCGTGCAGGAAATGGGTTTGGGTTGAACCTCACCGTATATCCTACGATTAGCAAAAGCTGCCTTGTACAAGGGAAAATTGTCATACCATTCTAAGGTTTAAACAAGGTTTTGATCGTCGTTGCTCTACTATGGGTAAGTCACTCAGATTTACCACCCCATATAGCAAGGCGAATAATAAGAGTAAGTCGGTATGGTGATCAATCTATCCCGCACCCAAATCATTACCTTGTATATGGTTTAGCGAATCTCGCATCCTAACACTCAGTCATCCTCACAAGCATTGCAGAATTTCTCTTGTCGACGAACCAAGTTTGGATAAAGCCATTGATTTTACAAGCCAAACAAACATCTATCGTTTCTTCACAACTCTCAGGTTTTGCGTAAACTCCTATAAGATCGTTTGTTGATAAAGTCATAACTTCTTCCAGGGGTTTTCCTTCAGCAAGAGTGTGCTTGCTTCTTGGCAGGTCCTAGGGCCTGTGGGTTATGTCCCATCTCATCACTTGTAAACCTTGAAATCGTCATCGGGTCAACTGATCGTTATTCCAACATCCAGCTTCCCAGCCTTCTTAAATCCATCCAATTGTACTGTCTCCCTTTCTTCTATTGGTACCAAACTAAGACGTGATTACTTAGAATCATCATGGAGTTACAGTTGCTCCATATTACCAACATTATACCTCCTTTATTTCAAATAGTACTTCATCCCTTCATACTCTTGGGGTATTCCTGCTTAACAAGATAAAACTCATACTTATTTTGTCCGTAGTCCACTTCGTGGAATATCATTATCTTTTCCAGGGGTCAAGTGTCCTCACTGGGTACTACCACCCTTGAAATGCACAAATTCTTCCATAGACCATATTTCTCATATCCTCAAAAATGGTCAAAAAAATTCTTCATAGAGTAACAACTCATAAAATTCCACGTATGAAATCATGAAACATGAACTTTATTGATCTCATGAATTTACTGCAATCTCTTGCATTTCCATTACATGCCTCAACTCAACACCTCAATATAAAAGAATTGTTCCCATACTACTATTATATTCCTCACAGACTCAACTATTTAACACAAGCCTCCTTCTCATTGGGATAATCTCTAGCAAAGTGCCCTACTTCATTACAATGGAAACATATTACTTTTGACAAGTCTCGAGGTTTCCTGGTGATTACATAGCCTTCTTGGGTCCTCATCTTCCCTTTTGGGCAATCGTTGAAGTAGTGGCTTGAATCTTTGCACCTGAAACATGTGATATGACTTAGATCCTTCTTTGTAGAAATTGGGTTGTTCCTGGAATCCAATCTATTTTTCTTCATGGACTTTTTCCGTGCCAATCAGGGCTTGTATTTCCTGTGGGTCATACTCTACTTCCACTGTTGAAAATGCTACTAGATCTACCTTCAGACAATTCTGGGAGATGTGTCCTTCTTCTCCACATGAATAGCCTGACTTGGTGCAGGGTTTAATCAGGTATTCTTCGAGTGTGTCCTCCACCTCTTCCTTCATCACAGGTTCTTCTAATATTTCCAAGATGGCTCTTTTCATTGCTTCTTTCTTCTGCTGGATGGTTCATTGTATTATGGGGTAAATGTGACACTGAGCAGGGTAGTGGGTAGTTCCGTCACACAAGAAACAAGTAACCTGCGTAGTTGGGCATTCTTCAGCAGGGTGACTTTCTTCACAATGAGTGCATTCATCTTTGTGTTCTTTATGGTTGTGTCCTATTTCTCCACAGAGCTTGCATGCACAAGATTTCTTCATATCATTTCCATAAGGGTTCATCTTCTGGGACACAGGCCGATACTTTAGTAGAGTCAACTTAAATTCTTCAGATTTTATTTGTGGCTGTCGAAAAAAAATCAAACAAATGACAGCTCACAATCATCGCATCTTATGTAAGTATATAACAGGGATTTGGTCTTCTAAAGGTCAATAAATCTTCAAAGTCGCCAAACTCTTCAAGTCTTGTTCATGTTTTCGATGGGCTTCTTTCGATCATGCTTATCCTTCTCAAGTTCTTTTGCCAGATCATCTCTGTTGACGCGAAGTCTCTCGTGACGTCCTCTAATATTCTGGAGCTGTGTCCAAACTTCTGGGTTTCAACATCCTTGGCATGAACCATGGTCCTAATGTCCTTCAGTTCCTGACGAATCTCGAGGTTTTGCTCCTCCAGCTTGGCTACTTTCCGCTTCTGGGTCCTGAGTTCTTCACAAAATGCTTCCTTGTAAAGTATGGCTTCCTGAAGGTCCATCTTAAACTTCTTGATGTAATACTCCAGATCCTGGTGATACTCCAGCTAAAGCTAAAACTTCATCTGTTGCTGATAGGTGCTCCATTAGCCCTTGTGTCATCCAAACCTTCCGATGAATTGCGTGCTTAACTCAGCATGATGACAATAGCATAAGCGGGCGATAACATCATGAATAACCGTATTTACATCCTTGTCATTGCCATGAGCTATCCTTCCATAGTTCATATCTCCTGCCTTAGGGTTTTCTTGACAAAAAATTTGAGTTATAACGCATCCATGTTTTCGGTCTTTCTCTGACACACCTAGTTCTGGGGTATTGATAGCTTCAATAGTCTGACAAATTCCACAAGGGCTTGACCACAGGGAAAATCTTCATAGCGTTGTCTTTGGTTCAGCAAGAAGCTCTTCCTCTAAAATATGGAAGCCAGGGGTTCTCCAGTAAATAAATTCTTAAGTGGATCCTATCAGAGCCTTCCAAGTCACTTCACTCTGGGAATTTTTCACAGCCTTCAAATTCTCTGAGTCCTCGGAGTCTTCAATCGTTGTAGTTTCAATTACTCTAATGCACGGTAAAATCCTCTTTATTCTGAAGTGGCCTTAGTTGTCTGATATCTTGTACTTCTTGGAGTGGTCTTATTAGTCGAATGTTCGTGTGGTCAAAAGGGGAAAGGAGTATAGTCTAACTATTTGAGATGAGAAGAAAGTATTTGGTAAAGCTTTAGAAAAGATGAGAGTTAAGGGATCTCTTTTGAAAATAATGTTTTAGAGAAATCCTTTCCTAAGGGCTTGCCAGTTTCTAGGGGTCACGTCCTACAGTCAACATGTGCTCTGATACCATCTTGTTGCAACCACGATCCCAATGGACCAAAGTCTCTGTGCTTAAGTGTCATCCATGGATCGGTATGCTGACACACACATTACTCGAGGATTTATAACAGAGTGCAATCACATGTAAAAGTAACATAAATACTATTACCTCAATCCATATAGCGGAAGTAACATCAAAGTTGTGGAGTTCCCGACAACACCAATGGCAAAGGTGAGTGTAGACATCATAACCCTAACGTATCACTTACTCGTCATAAGATTCTTGCAACATGAGACGTT
Organism: Triticum aestivum; assembly: GCF_018294505.1. Lineage (NCBI taxonomy): Eukaryota > Viridiplantae > Streptophyta > Magnoliopsida > Poales > Poaceae > Triticum > Triticum aestivum. The sequence goes on along the minus strand of NC_057813.1, from coordinate 482,411,563 downwards.
GCAACCATGTAGGTTAGTACATTGAACGTACTGGCAAATTCACACCATAGGATAATGATGACTAATAGCTATCACTACATGCATATTTGGCTGGTGGTGGCTCTCAGTTTAATTTTGCATAAAGCTGATTTTTCCCTACAACAAATGACTAAATTTTATTTACTACTCCCAAGTGGACCAATATTTGAGAAGGTTCACCCAACTCAAACCCCAATAAAGAATCATCATTAAACCCAATTCAATTAAATTAAGAGTGATGAGATCAACAAAATATTCACTTCTAGATACTCAAAATTGACCATAACCAGGGACACGGCTAACCATGATTAGTTTATACACTCTGTGGAGGTTGCGCACTTTTCCCCACAGGACTCGATCGCCTCCCTTGAAGTCCTCGCACTGCTTGGTGTTTGAGAACGGGATGACCGAGACACAGTCTTTCTGAAGCATTTACTCTCTACTTCGGGTCGACTGGTACACCTAAAATCCCCCTACATCTACTAGTCCACCGCTTCAAGAGCTGACACAACTTACTCAACTATGCCAGAGCCCATAATGGCTTGTAGCTGCACATGGAAGATTCTAGACATGAAATATCATATGATCCCTTTGAGCCTGGGTGGCATTCCGTAGGGTAATCACACGGGTACTCCGGGATTCCCTTGGGCAAGCACTGGGTTCTCCACGTGCCCGGGTGAGCCACTGGGTTTTCCAGGGTGCCCCAACCATTCCACCCAGATGTGCGTTAAGGTTGCCACCTTATGTTGTCCAAAATTATTATCTCTTGCAACTTGCATGATTCACACATACCAATCCCCGTCTATGAGCATGGCTAAGCAATATATAACATAACGAATAAACCCTGGGGTGTTTCAAGGATCATAGGTTCCTACCTCATGAACTACATAGCAAATTCCCAATTCCCAATCCTACTCATGCAATCTTTGAGGGTCAAACTAATGCATAGTAAAAACTAAGTATTGAAAAATATGATCAAAGTGTGAACCTGCCTTGTACTATTGTTGAAGGATCATCGCACTCATAACTCCTGATAGTTATACTCGTCACACTCCGATCAATCTATCGTAAGCAGGCAATTGCATACATAAGCACTCAAGCAAAAAAATCGAAGAAAAGATCTCAAAAAACTTCGAAAACAAGCAATTAACTCTTGCAACAGAAAACAATTTCTAACAGTACCAAAATTGGGTGGATTTGGTCTTATTAGAAAGTTTAGATCAAGAGTTTCAATTTGCAAAAGAATCAATTAAATCAGAGTAATAAAAGTCAAGTTATAGCCAAAACAACTTTGAATTTGAATCTGATCTAATTCAAATTTTCAAATTACAAAAATTTGATTTTATATGTTCTTTGGATAGATGAAATAATGACGAAGAATTTGGCGTTAGTTTCACTGAATTTGGACAAATGGTGTAAAAGGTCTAATCTTTTGAAAAGCAGGGGCTAATCTATAAATAAATTAATCGCAAATAGGTCCCTGGCTATGAGACAAAAAAGCTAACGACCGCACGTTCGCTACAGAAACTAAAATAACGAATTCGTTCGCTGTGAAGACCTAACCAACGAATGTTTACTAAATAGATATAACTAAAAATAAAACCGTTTGATTTTAAATGAAAAACCGAACCAAAAATAAACCAGCGGTTCGTGGTGGTTACCGGCGGTTCATCGACGGCGGTGGATCTCCCGCGGTGACGGGCGACCGGCGGCGGCTCCGGGCGCGGCTGCGGGCAGCGGAGACGACGGCGGTGGCGGCGTGGCTACGCAGCAGCAGCGGCGGGAGGAGGCGCAGCGGTGGTGCCGCAGTGATAGTGGCGTGGCACGGTAGAGCGGCGGCGGCGTGAGGCGAGGGGCGAGGGGCGGTGGCATCGACGGGAACGGTATCCAGGGGTCCCGGGGTGGAGTATAAATAGGGAGGCAGCGAACCTTGGGAGGCATGCCCGGGTTGAAGTCCCCGGCGGCGGCAGCATGCTCGCGACAGTCTTCCGTTGGAGGAGGAAGGTGGTGCGGGTGCTGGGCCGCGGCCTGGCCAGAGCTGGGCCGAACCAGTTCGGTAGAGAAGAGTTTAAAAAAAATAGACACAACAGAAATAAATTAAAACCAAATAAACAGAAATGCAACATAGGCATATTATATATCAAAGATTTCAGAAAACGATTTTCTATAATATGAACATTTTTCTAGCATCAAATAAAATCCATAAAAATTTAAATAAAGCAAACAGTGCTACTGGTTTAACTAAAAACCAAATAAAAATATTTTTTAAATACCAAAATAGTTTCAAATTTATTTTTCTCCATTTTTCTACTGTAGGGAATCATTTTACCCTATTTTCCATATATTTTATTTTTGGAGAAAAATAATTTGAAAGAAAGTCAAATAAAGAAAAATTCAATAAAATCCCTAAATGGTTATTCCAATTGGATTCAAATATTTTTCAAACCATTTTGAATTGGTTCCAATATTCATTTCCCATATTTACATTTAATAATTTAAGGAGTCATATTACCTTCCCTCTTTATATAATTTGAAATATAAATTGGAAAAGATTTTGAAACCCATATGGAGTATTCTCAAAGTAGCTCAAATGCCATTTTGAATATGGCCTCCTACTTCCCACTCTATTTCAATTTTTGAACAAGTCACGTTATCTTCCCTCATGAAAATCCTTGAGTGGCTTGAAGTTCCTGGTTTGAAAATATTTCAAATGGAATTCAAATCATTTTCAAATCCCTTTTTATTTCTTTGATGGAAGAAGTCATATTATCTTCACTCTACGATTTGTTTTGAATTTAAATTTTGAATTCCATGGAACCAAAAGCAAGAAATGAAAGTTTGGGAAAGTTCTTTTATTCCCTCTCATTCAACTTTCAAAAAGTTTCAAATTCAGTCAATTTCACACAAACAACCACACCACAATCAAACAAACATTCAAAACTATTTATTTAATATAACATTCCAAAATTTAGAATTTTGGGATGTTATAAACCTACCACCCTTAAAATGAATCTCGCCCTCGAGATTCGGAGGGGCTAGCAAGAATTAGGTTGGGTTCGGGGGTCTCCTCAAAATCCATTGAACGTCACACAGGGTCTGGGGTGCTACTACCCTTAGAAACATGGTTATGGTTCCATCAAAACTCATATACTCCATCCTTATTGTTGACAGTGTCGATCTTCTCAGATCTTCAGGATAGTTCCTTCTCTAGGCTCTTCCGATAGTGGCATAACCTTTTCCCTCAATTCTTCTATCCTTTTATCTTGGTAAGGTCTTCCTGTGACTGCATCTTCTTAGCTGACGTGTCTGGCACCAATACTAAACAACTATCGATATCTCATGGTGGCCAACGATTTATGGTTTCTCCTGCAGGAAATGGGTCTGGGTTGAACCTCACCGTATATCCTACGATTGGCAAAAGCTGCCTTGTACAAGGGAAATTGTCATACCATTCTAAGGTTTAAACAAGGTTTTGATCGTCGTCACTCTACTATGGGTAAGTCACTCAGATTTACCACCCCATATAGCAAGGCAAATAATAGAGTAAGTCGGTATGGTGATCAATCTATCCCGCACCCAAATCATTACCTTGTATATGGTTTAGCGAATCTCGCATCCTAACACTCGGTCATCCTCACAAGCATTGCAGAATTTCTCTTGTCGACGAACCAAGTTCGGATAAATCCATTGATTCTACAAGCCAAACAAATATCTATCGTTTCTTCACAACTCTCAGGTTTTGCGTAAAGTCCTATAAGATCGTCTGTTGATAAAGTCGTAACTTCTTACAGGATTTTTCCTTCAGCAAGAGTGTGCTTGCTTCTTGGCAGGTCCTGGGGCCTATGGGCTATGGTGTCGGATATCGGGTTCCGGCAAAACCCTTATGGTTCAAACTCTGGGGTGCGCACGAAGATCTACTCCCTAACTATCCATGCCCCAAAACCTCACCGCGGATCTAAGCTAGCACGATGAACAACACAAGGGACACAAGGTTTATACTGGTTCGGGCCACCGTTCTAGTGCAATACCCTACTCCAGTGTGTGGTGTGGTGGATTGCCTCTGGGGTTGATGATGAACAGTACAGAGGAAGAACAGCCTCGCGAGGGGTGTTCTTGAGCTGGTGCGGTGTTCTACTTGGCAAGGATTTGATCTAAGATCTGTTGGCCCTAGATGAGATGATCTTCTACTGTGGTGGCTAGCCCTATTTATAGAGGCCTCGGTCCTCATCCCAAATATTGAGCGGGAAGGGAACCAACAACGGCCATTTTGAAGGGGGACAGCTAGTACAAGCTATCCTGACTAAAGTTGGTCTTCATCTGCTAAAGGCACTAGTGATGACGCCGTCTTGGGCTCCATGATGATCTCCATCCTGCCGCTCTGCTGGTCTTGGTCTCATTGCACAGATATGGAAACCTTTGCCTGATGCCTCGGTACTCTGCGCCTGTGCTTGCCCACTTTGCACCAAAGAGGAAACGAGGACACTACGCAGGCTGGCGCCCACCTGGTCTCGATCGTCATGGCTTGCGTCACAAGCATCTCGCGAGGTACTCCTTGCCTTGATCTCTCCGCCTCCTCGCGAGCCTGCCTGGTGAGGCCGCCCCTGAGGAAGCCTTGTGTCGTTCGCCCCGCGAGGCTTGGACCCTCCCGAGGGTCTTGAACTTGGGTTGATGAAGACGGGTCATACTGGGCCACTTCTTGAGCCACGCTGCAGGCCGCAGGCAGGCAAGTCTGGGGACCCCCGTTCCCAGAACACCAACAGTAGCCCCCGGGCCTAAGGCACGCTCCGACTTGGCTTAGCAGCGAACCCAAAGGGCACGTGTGGAATGCTACGGGCCCCAACAGCCTGCGGCCTTTGGCGACACGTGGAGCCTGATGGGACGTGGGTGTCTCTGCTTCCCCGTGCTCCCCAAATATCCGCCTGGCTAGGCGGCCATGAAGCTTTACATAGTTATTTCCCCTTTGCCGCCCGCGTGCTTCCTGTTCCCCTCTCTTCCTCGAACCTCTGTTTCCACTTCCAATCTGACTTGAGCTCCGCCACCTCCATCGCCATGGCACCACCCAACAGAGAGTAGGGGAAGAAGCCCTTGTCCTCATCCAGTTCGCCTCCAACAATTGAGCCCGCCGTCGGCCGGTCGCTGGTTCTCAATTTGGAGGCCTTTGGAGAAGGTCTGCTCCGCGCTCGCCTCCAGCTTCAATGAGTGCGGAAGGATGACGATTTGGCCTACATCTCATGCCTCCGTCGACAGGATCATCATGGATGTTCAATTCTTTGTCGATGCCCTGTGGGCTGGCCTGGTTCCTCCTTTCTCCGCCTTTTTCAATGCGGTGCTCTCCCACTATCAGATCCATATGATGCACCTTGATCCTCAATCCGTTACCCTTCTTGCTGTCTTCGCCTTTGTCTGCGAAGCCATGGTGGGCATTGCTCCCCCCATTGCCCTCTTGCGTCACTTCTTCTCCTTGCGTCTGACCGACCCCTTGCAGTGCTCGGGGTGCATGAGCTTCCAAGCCGTGGCAGAGATGGCCGCCTCAGGGATTGATTTTAGCCTTTCACCTTCCATGAGCGGGTTCTGGACGCAGTTGCTGTATGTGGATGTCGGGGTGCCCAGCCCCCTTCTCTCGCATCCGACATTGCCTGCCATCCCCAATCTGGGCTGGGGCTACGAGAGGCTCGTGAGCCCCCGACTTTCCTTTGTTTGGCACCGACTAGAGAGGTTTAGGGAGCTCGGCGTGACTACGCCCCAGGTGGTGAAGGAGTTCCTTCAGTGCTGTGTTGCTCCTCTTCAGCGCCACTCCCGACTGATGTGGGCCCTGACCGAGCATCAGGACCGCATGAGGCTCCAGGATACGGAGCTTGCGCCTGAAATGCTGAAGAAGGTGCTGGTGGTCTTGACAGGTGACCCCTCACCGGGCGATATCCGGCATGGGGGAAGCCTCCTGTATCTCTACTCGGGCGGAGCCGAGTTCACGAGGCAGATGCCTCTCTTCGACGAATGGGGGTTGCGCCCGGCCGGCCTCGTGGGGCCTCGCGAGAATCCTGTCGCCGTGATTCCTCTCCCAGTTGCCAACATCGACCTTGCCCCAGGAGCTGATGCGGGGAGGCAAGCATCGCTTGAAGCTGGAAGCTCTCGTGTCATGGCGCCGACATCGTACGGGGCTCCTGAGGCATCATCCTCCGGAGCTGATGAAGCCCGCCCTGAGGCGGATTTTGAGGCGGAGACGCGACCTGTGACCCCTGAGGCTGGGGCCCCTGAGGCCTCGGTAGGTCATCAAGAAGCGGCGCCCGGTCGTTCTTCCCAGCTTGGAGCCTCTCAGGTTGGCTGCCCGAGCGCTTCTTCATCCACGCCCCGCGCCGGCCCGCATTCTGAGCACCTGTGCCGGTTTCACATAGATTTCGTCGCCCTCCACAAGAGGAAAGAGTCTTCCGGTGGCGGCGAGCGCCCCTGCCGACCGTTGAAGCATAGGAATTACTTCGCCATAGATGAGTAAGTACCACATTCTTGTAATTCCTTAATCACTGGTCCCTTTCTTGACTGTGGCTCTTCAGGACCTCCCCTGCCAAGCCTGTGGAGCCTGCCAAGAAGCAACTTCCTCTGGTCTTGCCTCCATCTCTAGCCTTGAGCGTCCTGAGCCTGTATGTTGCTCCTGATGCGAGTTTAGCCGGAGGAGTAAGCCGGCCCGCATGGTACCTTGAGCGTGTGCCCTTGCCGCCTTTCCTTCGCGGCCTCGCCCGAGGCATGACCAGCCTGTCCCGGGCTCCTCCCCTGATCCTGGACGGCGAATGGTTGAAATCGGCCCTTGGCTCTTCTTCTCGGGATGGATCCGCACCAGCCCAGGTCCATTGCGGTGCCCGTTCGGTGATTGTGGGAGCGCCAGCCCCTAGCCCCTTGCCGAGAGGGGGCGAACCGCTTCGAGGCCCTCCACCAACGCCAGCAGCGGAGGATGGTATCGACGAAGTGCTCAGGCGAGGGCGGGAGCGCAACGTTGTTCGTCAAGAGTGCCTCAGGAAGGCGATGGATGCGATAGGGCAGCTTGGTGGAGAGCTTGCAAAAGTGGATGCATGTCTTGAAGCCGAAGGCCTACGGCTGGTTGAGGAGCGGCGCAAGCTAAAGGTGGCAGTCAGCCTCGCGCGTCATCAGCGCGAGCTTGATAACACGAAGGCTGAAGCATCCCTAGAAGTCTCGCGAAAGGCCTAGTCCCAAGCTATTGAGGAGGCTCGGGAGGCAGATCAACGGTGCAAGGTCGTGGAGAAGCGTGCGTGGGAGCTCCAAGCCTGGAGCACTTCCCTCGAGCAGCAAGTGGAGCTACGCCAGGCCGCCCTTGCATCGCTGAAGGGGACGCCCGTCAAAGAGGCGTGAGGAAGCGTTAACGCTGGAGGCCACCGAGTGGAATCTCGACCTCGAGCGGTTGGAGACGTGGGAGCGTGAGGTTACCCTAGCGGAGGATGATGTTGGCACGTGGGAGGCGCGAATCCAAGAAGAGGTCGATCGCCGCATGGCGAAAGTTCGCGTGGGCCTGGCGCGGGAGTATGATGAGAGGCTGGAGCTGATTGAAGCTGAGGCGGCAGGAAGGACTGCCGCCCTCAGGTCCAAGCTGACCGAAGCGACACAGTGCGCGGAGGCCGCCACAGCTGCCCTGGTCTCGGTACAGACTGAGTTGGCTTTGTCCCGTGCCGAGCTGCTTCTTCTTCAATGGCGGGTTGACGATGCTGAGTCTGTTGCGTGGTAGAACAGAGAAGAAATTATCCAACGGCAGACGCTGGAGCATATGCATGGCCCCATGCTCCAAGCACTCAGGGACAGGGCCAACGCGGCCCTGGGAAATATCTATGATGCGAATGCTCCGCAACTCCATGTGACCAACTATGCCGGTCATCTCCAGTTCTTCACAGACGTGGTGACGCATCTGGAGAATCGCTCTGAGAGAGCTCGCCAGCTTGACGAGGAGAGGAGCCACAGCCTGCTCGGGCGTGCATTCTCCCGCGTCTTCAGCCATCTTCAGGATGGAGATCCCCACTTCGACTTCGATGCCATCATCGCTCTGGTTCCCGTGGCCATTCGAGGTGACCTGGCGTGGTGGGTGGAGGACAACATGGATGCACTTGTCAGGGCCTTCACTTCTAATGATGACGGGGTGGTAGTTGCTACGGATGAAGGTGATGTGGTGAATGGCGGCGAAGAAGGCGTTGATGATGGCGATGGCGATGCCAGTGTGATAGCGGTGCCAGTGATGCCTCCGGAGGCGACCAAGAGGATGTGGTGAGTGATGTGTCTGACTGATCCTGTATCCCTCTGTTGTTTATCCTGCACACAAAAAGCTCGGGCGTGGCCCTGAAGGTTGTAAGAGCATTTTGGGAGGGGAAACCCCTCATGTAAGAAAGATCGTTGTCCATATGCTTTTAGGAACGACGCTGAATGTGCACCCGCATGACGTTACGGACCCTGCGACGGGTTAGTTCCTGTGATTTACCTTTAGCCTGAGCGAGCCTTGAGTAAGCCTGTGAGGCTGTGATTCCCCGAGGGTCATCCGAGGGACCCGCTGACCATTTGGTGAGAGCCTCGCGAGAGCGAGTGCTGGCCGCGAGATGGCATGCACACGCGGGCTGAGCCCAGCCCCGCCCGCGAGAGGCTCGCGAGGGGGAGGCAGCTGGTGGGAACTCCGGACTAGGGCAGAAACCAGAATGCAAGGGAACGCATGAACGAGACAAGACACCCCTCCCCGCACACACGTAAATGCAAATTCAATTTCAACTTAAATCCGAAAAGAAGCTCAACCACAGAAAAGGAGGCGAAAAACAAACGGCCGCGTCCGGCACCTAGTCTAGTCTTCGACGTCTTCTCACCAGCGTGGAGCTAAGTGCTACCACTGGGCGTGGGAGGGAGCCCCGAGGCCCGAGGGCGGCTCTCCGGAGACTCTGGGGCGTGCACAACCCCACTCATTATTACGTGAGAGTGTCACGGGCGGCGAGCTTCACAGGCACTGGGCCTTCTTCACAGGTGCCGGCCTTGCTTCATATCGCCAGACGAGGGGCCCGCCTTGCGCCACCCTTAACCACCATCGACGGCAATCGGAAACCAAGGACGACGCCAATGGGGTAAAGGGGACGCCAGCGGTTCCCCCGACGACCACGGGTCCTCTGCCGGGGGCAGGCTTTGCAGCACCTCCCCGGCAGAGGGCCTACCTCCGGGAAACGCCTTGCTCCGTGCATCGCAGGGAGGGGCCTGGCTCCTGGCCCCTCTCCTGCAGCCCCAGTGCGCCCCTCCTGGCGGAAGGGAGGCTGCTGAGCTGGGGCAGCCTTCTACTGTAGTGACCTGAACTTCCTGCGACCCATGGTTAGCGTAAGCTTGCTCCTGAGGAATTAGCGGTACCCGATAGCTACTGCCGCCAGAGCGGTTGGTGAGGCTTCCTTGTGGCTCCTGAAAAGGCTCGGCTTCTGGCATCTCTTCCTCCCAACCTGGCCCGAGGAACGAGCCATGGTCATCTTCCAGTGCATATTCCCGATCCACCATGTGGGGTACGTAAGCCTCCGAGGTCGCCGCCCGGAAGACTTCGCCATAGTGCCCCACGCTCCATGCGGCTTGGCCTGAAGCGCCGTCTTGGGGGTGATAGGGCGGTGGTCCGCCATGGCCGTAGGCGGTGATGCGCATGCCCTCATTCACCGGGGGTGGTGTTGGTGCAACTTGACACCCCGCGCGGATGGTTGAGCTGGTGTTGATGAAGTCTTGGGGTACGCCCGAGGGCGCACGGGCACGGATGGGACCGCCGTATGATCGCCCGGGGCCTGGGGTGGAAGCTGGACGCAGAAGGGAGGCGCCCCTGAAGCTGCGGCATCCAGGAGCTCGGCGACGCCCTCCAGCAGCATGTCATGGCCGCTCTCCTGCAGCATGAACCGTAGCAGCTCCCGAGCTACCGTGAGCGTGGCCCTCATGTTCGCTTGTTCCCGCCGGGTGTGCGGCACTGTGGTGGCAGCATGGTTTGAGGCCCTTGCTGCCGATCGCACCTGCCGCGGAGTGAGGGCAGGAGGTACTTGACCACGTCTCTCGCGTCCTGCAGCGTTCTACGAAGCGCGGGCTGCCTGAGGCGCGGGGTTGAGGTCACCTTGGACAGGCGGCATGGCATGGGCGCGCCATGCCGCCCAGCGGTCGGCGTTGGCCGTCGGGTCGCTGTACATGGATGCGATGAAGCAGTGGAACGCAGACCGGCGGAGAGAGGATTTCGACGCACCCCTACCTAGCGCGCCAAATGTCGGATATCGGGTTCCGGCAAAACCCTTAAGGTTCGAACTCTGGGGTGCGCACGAAGATCTACTCCCTACCGATCCACGCCCAAAAACCTCGCCGCGGATCTAAGCTGGCACGATGAATAACACAAGCACTACAAAAAAAAGACACATCCGTGACATTTGGGGCCGAACGAAATTTTTTTCTGTCATACATATGACACTTCTATGACGATAATTGTGACAAAACCCGGTGTCATCATAGATGTGGTGGGCTCCTACTTCTATGACAAAAAATCATGATAGAAAATGGGCTTTTCGTCCTGGGCGGGCCGGAGACGCAGCTGCATGACATTCTTTGGGCCGTCCATGACGGAAAAAACCATGGTAGAAGGGAGGGGGAGGAAAATTTCGGGGAGTTCCCGGTTACGGTGGGAGGTCGGGGGCCAAGCAATGCGCATTTCTCTCATATACGTACGCGTGTGTGTGCGAGGCGTTGGCTCTAACTGAACCTGAGCAAGGCATTGGGCTCTAACTGAACCCGAGCAATTGCACTGCAGGCTATGCGTTACTGAACCCGATCGATCGATCGATGGCTGTTAACTGAACCTGATCGAGGGATTCATTCGCTACTGCTGCTAACTGAAGCCGATCGATTGGATGAACAGTGAGCATTGCGGGGGGGGGGGGGGGGTTGGATGAACAGTGAGCGGTGGCGTTGCCTCTGGATGAACAGGACCTCGTGGTGTGGAGGGATGGATTAACAGTAGACGGTGGAGGGTGCCCATGGAGGGGTGGTTGAACAGGACCCCGTGGTGTGGTGGAGGGCTGGATGAACAGTAGACGGTGGAGGGGTGCCCGTGGAGGGGTGGTTGAACAGTAGCCGGTGGAGTAGTGCACGGTGGAGGCTGGATGAACAGGAGCCCGTGGAGGCTGGAGGAGGTCGACGGTGGAGATGAACAGTATCCCGTGGAGTTCCGTTTTGCGGTACGCCACACCTCTCCCGATGAACATGACCCCCGTTTCGACCGTAGCGCTCCAACACAAGTCCGTTTCATCCGTTTTGCGGTATGCCACACCCCTCCCGATCAACATGACCCCCGTTTCGACTGTAGGAGGTCCGTTTCGTCCGTTTTGTGGTACGCCACACCCCTCCCGATCAACAGGACCCCGTTTCGACCGTAGGAGGTCCGTTTCCTCCATTTTGCGGTACGCCAGACCCCTCCCGATGAACAGGATCCCGTTTCGAATGTGACCGGTCGAACACAAGGTTGTTTCCTCCGTTTTGCGGTATGCCAGGCCTCGTTTCCATCGCCTGTTCCGCCCAAGCCCTCCTGATGAACGCGACCACGCATTCCGTTCCGACCTAGCCGGTTGGCTCCCACGCGTTCCGTTGCCTCCCGATGAACACGACACATTCCGTTGCCTCCCCATGAACACGACGCATTCCATTGCCTCCCCATGAACATGATGACGATGTTGTTTCTCCGTTTCGACTCAGCCATGTACACGAGCCCGGGCCGTACGTATGCGCGAGTAGGCGTTCGAGACCCTGCTCGTATGTACGTACGTGGCCCTATTTTCTTTCTTTCACCCTGGCCGCTGTACATACGTGTACATGCTACGTGCGCGCCTCTACATCCACCAGTATATATGTACGTACATGTTCGCGACCAGAATGACAACGCTACGTATGCTTCGACCGGGTGGGTCCCGACTGTCAGGCACTTCCTTGCCTGGGAAGATGTAGCTGGTGGGACCCAGTAGTCAGGGGGGCGAATCATTTTTTTTGCCCGGACGCACTTCCTTGCCTGGGAAGATGTAGCTGGTGGGTCCCAGCAGTCAGGGGGGCGAATCGTTTTTTTTGCCCGGACGCACTTCCTTGCGTGCGAAGATGTAGCTGGTGGGTCCCAGCAATCAGGGGGCGAATTGTTTTTTTTCCCGGACGCACTTCCTTGCGTGCGAAGATGTAGCTGGTGGGTCCCAGCAGTCAGGGGGGCGAATTGTTTTTTTTTTGCCCGGACGCACTTCCTTGCGTGCGAAGGTGTAGCTGGTGGGTCCCAGCAGTCAGGGGGGAAACATTTTTTTCACGAAATATGGTGGCCCGTCCAGTGGGTCCCTGCTGCCAGGTGGAGGAATCATTATTTTCCGTGTAATAGGGAGGCACTTCCTTGTTGCGGCCGTGGACCCAGCTGTCAGCCTTTCCACATACAGTCCATGTCCGATGGAAGTCGTTCCTTGACCACGTTGACCACGCCGCGTCGAGAGCACCAGGGCGGTGGACGACGGCGAGGCCTAGGAAGGGGACGACGCGGAGCCGGTGAAGACGCGTTAGTGGATGCCCACACGGAGAGGAGTATGAAGGTTCACTCGTTCGGCTGCGGTGTGAGGCTGCCGTCGGCGGAGGGCCTGGCCAGTGGTGGGAATAGTAGGGGGCGGTGAGGCCTCCGCGACAGCACAGCCGGCCACGAGAGGCAGGAGCAGGCGGCATGACCGGCGCTGCTTTGGGCGGCTGGAGCAAGAAGACCAGAGGTTGAAGAAGCACTACGGCCGTTGGATGGACATCGTACGGTCACTAGAGCTAGAATCGTTCATATTGACTAAGTTGACAAAGCCCTCCGTCCCCGTCAACTTAGTAGGCCCACAAGTCAGCCTCCCACCAAGGTGGGTCCCAACTAGCAGGGGGAGTATTTATTTTTTTGTGCGTAATAAGGAGGCACTTCCGGTGGGTCCGAGCTGACAGCGGGGGGAACGTTTTTTTTCGCAAAATACGGTGGCCCGTCTGGTGGGTCCCAACAGTCAGGGGGGAAAAGTTTTTTTGCGAAATAAGGTGGCCCGTCCGGTGGGTGCCTGCTGTCAGGTGGAGGAATAATTATTTTGCACGTAATAAGGAGGCACTTCCTTGCGGCCGCCGTGGACCCAGCTGTCAGCTTCTCCACGTACAGTACTCTTTCGATGGAAGTCGGTCGTTGACCACGTTGACCACGCCGCGCCGAGAGCACCAGGGCGGTGGACGATGGCGAGGCCTAGGAAGGGGACGACGCGGAGCCGGGGAAGACGCAGCAGCGGAAGCCCGCACGGAGAGGAGTATGAGGGTTCACTGGTTCGATTGTGGTGTGAGGCTGCCGTTGCCGCAGAATAACAGGGGGTGTGGGTGAGTGGAGGGATGGCCTGGCCAACATGGGAGTAGTATGGGGGCGGTGAGGCCTCCGCGGTAGCACAACCGGCCACGGGAGGCAAGAGCAGGCGGCACGACCGGCGCTGCTTTGGGCGGCTGGACCAAGAAGACCAGAGGTTGAAGAAGCACTACGGCCGTTGGATGGACATCGTACAGTCACGGAAGCAAGAATCGTTTATTATTGACCAAGTTGACAAAGCCCTTGGTGCACTCCAACTTAGTAGGCCCACAGGTCAGCCTCCGAAATGGTGCGCCCTAGATGTCAGGGGGAGGAATCATTTTTTGGGCGGCCGAAGCTAAGAATATTCGAGATTGAAGAAGAAGCACGTCATCCGTTGGATAGACATCCAACGGCCACTGCTGCTAGAACCGTGTGTTGACTATAATAAGTTGACAAAGCCTTGCATACGCGTCAACTTATATTTTTTAGGGGACACGTCACTTAGTAGGCCCACAAGTGTGTGGCAGAGAACTTATAGCCCATTTGCGTTTTGTAAGAATGTACAACCCATTTTTGAATTCTAATGGAATTTACAATAGCCCATTTACAGTTTGTTAAAACTACAACCCATTTTCTAGCTAGGACAACGATTAATAATTTCAACCAGCCGTTGATGACAGAATTCAATAAAATTTCCCACATTTTGATGGGATCCGAAATATTTTTATCCTGAAATTTCTAGTCAGATTAAATATAAATTTGTATTACGTAAAAATCCAACGAAACATTGCACGCGCAACAATGAAAATTAAAGATTTTCAACATCCATAAATAATATTTTATAAACTAATTTTGTGTTTGGTGCATTTTTTTATAGTTACTGCCTAGTTTTTATAATTATGACCCATTTATTATTTTTAAAGCCCATTTTCCTGTTAAGCCTAATGCATCCCACCTAGGAAATATTTGCAGCCAGCGGGGCAGAGAATAATAAGTTGACCTTGCCTGGGTATTCCTCAAAAAGACGTATAGCTGGGCTAGCCATTTTCATCTTGAAAAAATTAGTATCTGGGCTAGATATCTGGCCTGGGCTAGACGGGCCACAACCCGCCCAGTTAATACCCTACTCTCCTCTGAACAACAACAAAATCATCGCCAAGAAAAACTCTGCAGTGCTCACGCCTCAAAAACACAAATATTGCTCGAGCTGCTTGGTCCCAGCTGTCGGCCGCACCTTGTGCAATTCTCTCGTTTATATTGACTACATATGTTGACAATGGTGTGGGACCATGATGTCAGGAAACCAGGAGAAAGCAAAAAAAAATATAGTTGTACATAATAAGGAGGCACTTGCGTACGTACGGCTATGGCCCTAGTGGGTCCCTAGTGTCATCCTGTCAAAATAAAGTCATCTCCTAAATCCTCATGTTCGTTGACGATGTTAACAATACTCGGCGCGACGACAAGCGCAACAACTCGAGGACAACGGAGAGGGCCTCGCAGGCCCTACGGATGGTCTGGTACAGCGCCTGCTGCTCATTCAGGAAGCCAGGATCATCGGACACCTATGAGCACCTTCGAGAAACTAAGACAGCATGAAATGGTAAGGCCGTGCTTGGGAGCTCTAGTTTATTTCAAACCTGCATTAACATACAAGTGTAATTTACTCGTCATCGGAAACAGCGCGTAAAATACAGGCGTAATGAAATCGAGGGCCCGAGGTCTGTAAGTAAAACCGGCGGGTTACGCGTGTAATTTGAGAGACCAGTGTATATTTTACGAGCACTGCAATATGGACGACATTACCAGACGATACATGCACGACGTGCGTATCATGCCATCCATGGGCAAGGCTGAAACAGCAGCTAACGGTTGGATTAGCAATCGTCCGAGTGTCATTCATCATTTTTATCGTGTGTGAAGTACGTCCGATATTTTACTAGTCGAAATCGACCAACCAAGCGCCTTCGCCCGAGACCATCTACTTTAATTTACAAGCGTCAGTTTTACAAGCGGTTTTGGTTGGAAAACGACGATCCAATCACGGCCTAATATCATGAGTTGGTCGGAAGATCATATGGTTTCACGTCTAACCTACCCGACTTGTCGTATAGGCTATGAATGAAACATCAGACGATGAACTTCTTAAGCACGGAAACAACAGAAGAGGATGATCTTCTTAACAAGCAAATCACTGGCATTAGATCGACATGCAAAACAATACGAAGCATTATTCTCAGGAGGCACGGTGAACAGCTCGTGATGCCGCATGCCACAACATTCCAAGCTCAACTTTGCAATCAAACACAAGGCCTGGCATTACATAGACAATATTCAGAACAAACTCTTAACACAGGAATATCTCAGCAGAGTAACTATTTACTTCTAAACTGAACACAGGAATAGGAAAAAACACTCGACGCTGCTCACAGCAAGGGCGTCCCACTCAAAAATATCAAATGCATGTCTTCTGGCTAACATCAATGAGCAAATTTTGACAAGGTTTTCCAATTCCAATATATTAAACTAACGTCTTCTTGCTAACATCAATGATTAAACTTTGACAAGCTTTTCCCATTCAAAATATGTAATGCCTATGATCGTGGAGTCCTGTCGTAGCTTCTTGTACTTGTTTGGGCACTTTTTGCCCAGGGCACTCCACGTGTTGTTAAATTGCCAATGGTCTCTGCAGACTAGTCATGTCACCGGTGTCTAATAATACTCTGTAAAGCTTCTCGGTCATTCCTTCTGTAATGTAGCGCAAACAGTGACTGCTTCTTTCTGCAAAGTGGAACGACCAACTGGACCCAGTAATGCAGCAGTTTGCCTTGGACACATTGGCTCCTTTTGTGCAGTTCAACTAAAATCGAAGTCGGAATAAAACCGAGCTTTAATTTTGATATCCCTGTAAGCAACAATAGGTATAAGGGAAACAATTACTGAGAAATAACGGTTGATGACTTGTACTCCCAGAAGAAAAGCATCTACTGATCTACTTTATCTTAATGGGAAACAAAGCAGGAGAGTAGCAATTCTCCATCAGTGTGATTCATTCATATTGACTGAGACATTATCTTAACAATGCCTTGTTTCAACATGTATAAAGAACGACAAAGCAGAAAAGTACCATTCCTAAAACAATGCAACTGATTCATTTTAACAGAGACATTATCTTAACAATACCTTGGTTAAACATGTAGAAAGAACTACAAAGCAGGATAGTACCATTCCTAACAAGTGTTGCAGTTTTGAACTAAGATTCAGTAGTTAATTAATTCTGAGAGTGGCATTGCTTAATTTTACCAGCGGCATTAGATTAACGAAAAGCATAAACAGTTCCAGGGGAGAGTGGGCGCAACAACAGTATGTGCTTCCATCTACTTATAAAGGGGGTGATGCAGAGTTTGTTGTAACAAAGCAACAAGCATCATGTCTGGGTTGGTCCCATTTTTGTTCACTACTTAATGGGAAAAGACAGCAATACAATAGCTTCAATTCAACATTTATTTAAAACAGTACCAATACAAGTAGCACAACATCTCAAAGCACACTGCACAATCATGTGGATGAAGGCCTGTACTGACCTTTCATGAGACAGACAAGATAAAATACGAATCTGCCAACACGAATAGGAAATCCAATCTCGTTTTGTGCAGTTGCACTGAAATCAAGCAAAGTGTTTCGCGTAGCGAAGCAAAATGTCGCAATAGCAACAAGTTGAATAGATATCCCTGTTTAAACAGAGGCAAAAAAGGAATCAATTACTGGCTAATAAAGGAGGATGAAACATGCGGCCACAAAAATGGTAATCCCGCCAATCCCTAACAAGTGTTGCAGTTTTGAAATAAGATTCAGTAGTTAATTCTGAGAGTGGCATCAATTACTGGCTTATAAAGGGGGTGATGCTGAATTTGTTGTAACAAAGCAACAAGCATCATGTCTGGGTTGGTCCCATTTTTGTTCACTACTTAATGGGAAAAGACAGCAATACAATAGCTTCAATTCAACATTTATTTAAAACAGTACCAAAACAAGTAGCACAACATCTCAAAGCACACTGCACATCATGTGGATGAGACCAAGATTTGAAACAACTCGCCACGAAGACTGGAAACAAATCTCGATCTCCTTTTGTGCAGTTCCACCAAAATTAAGCAAAGTCACCGGTGTGACATTCAAGTTGAACTGCACAAAACACTCTTAAAACATAAGTGTTTCGAGTAGCGAAGCAAAATGTCGCAATAGCAACAAGTTGAATCGATACCCCTGTTTTAACAGAGGCAAAAAAGGAAACAATTACTTGCCGATAAAGGAGGATGAAACAAACGGTGACAGAAAGAAGCATCTAACTTATCTTGGATGGAAAACAAAGTAGGATAGTAGCATTTCTAAAACGGTTGCATTGATTCATATTAACAGAGACATTCTCTTGAAACAACATTCGTTAAAAAATGTAATTTACTTTTAACAGTGGCATTGCTTCAATTTTCCGGCGGCATTCTTAGATTAACAACAGCAAAATAGCTGTATGGGACATGCCAGCACCATGTGCGTCCACACGTATAAATGGGTGATGCAGAGTATGTAGCCAAGCAGCATATATGCGTTGGTCCCATATTTGTTCTCTTTGAACCTTTTTCCTATGTGAGGGCAGCAAATCTAGTCCTGCACAAACTACCCGACCCCCCAGTTTCTTTCCCTTTTCAACAAAGAGATCGGTTCCTTACAGATGTGTGTACTGGGTTACCCCCTTTTTCCCTTTTCGACCTACAAAGCGGCTGGATAGCCAGTCTATACTACTTTCCGCCCCTCCTTTCCTCATTGAACCACGTCCTAGATTCTTGCTCCAGCCCACCGCACCCTTCTTTCCTCTTTGAACCAAGACCTAGATTCGACTACAGATCGAAAAAGATCCACATGCAGCTAGAGCAACGACGGTTTCAAAGAAACTTATACCTTAGGGTCGTCGGGATGTGGCAAGGCGTGCGGCGGGAGGCCGGATCTGCCCACACTACGTACGGCAGCGAGGAAGAAGGGGTCGGTGGCCCTCCCGCACAGGTGCTGGGTGAAAGAGAACAACGCAGCCGGCAGTGGATTGCCTCCCTCGCCGAAGGCGATAGAGTGAACAATGCACCTCCTCCTCTTCCCGGTGCGACGGGATACAGACGCCTCCTTCACCAGCTGTGAGGGGGGAGAGAGAGACAAGAGGCCAACGCAGTCTTGTTTAGATCTGGTGAAGAGAGGGTGAGAGACAGTGAATATAGCAAACCCTAGCAAATGAACGCTGAGCCTCCAGCGTGTAACATATATGTAGTGCGGCGAGCGTGTGGAGAGTGCAAACCCTAGCGAACAAGCGCTGAGGCTCCCGCTTATATATATACTACTGTAGTACGGACTGAGCTCCGGTGCCTTCACTGCACCTGCTTTTGGCTGTATGACAGGTGAGCCAGCCACATTTTGGGCCCACCTGTCATAAACCCAAAGGCAGGTGCACTAAGTCAATGAAGCTGCGTCCATATAGTACTCTCGTGTATACGACTAATATATAGTGGAGTGGTTTTCTTATTCTCTCCATAACAATCGTTTTAAATTGTGTAAGTACGAAACGAAACTCTTTATTTAATGTACAGTGAAGAAAACTAGTACTACTTCCGATGAACTAACGATCCACACCCACGCGTCCTGGTCGCACTTCCTGTCCTTCACGTGTGGTACACTACCCTCCCTTAAGTGAACAACCACACATGCGCCAAATTATCGGAAACGTGTGAGAGTGTGTACAAATAAAGAATTTTAATTTCAATTATCGGAAAGGTTTGAGAGTATTACAAAGTTTGACTTCAGTCAAATCTAATATGCGGAGTAAATAAAAATGGAGGGCTACTACGTCCATCCGGGTTTTTAGTCCACACCATTTTTTAAATCAAAGTTAATAGCTGGACAAATAAAATTACAGGGGAGCTGGAGACAAAGTTGTGAGAAGGCTTAGAAATCAATACAAAACTTATGCTCTTAGTACCAACGTCGATCCTTCTTCGAGGAAACATTTGGTTCATAGCCAATTGTGTGATAAAATTGCACCAACGTGAAAGACGACTGCGTCTCCAACGCAACCAAGGTGAACTGACGAAGGATATCATCTTTGTGCGTAACAAGCAAAGAGCACTGATGGAAGACAGCTTGTTTTTCATTGAAAATCGATCAGCTTCACCAGCCGACGCAACCATGAGGCGCAACCATGAGCATCGATAGGTCATCGTGGTGATGCATCATCCATTTGGCATCAAGTTTGGGTGAGGCACCTATGAAGTTCGACAAATCCTCACTGTGGTCTGTTTCTTCTCAGTAATCAAGCTCGAGGAAGGAAGAACCACGTGGCAGAGGACAGTGAGGCGGAACAACAATGGCCATCCAATTTTGTGCAGTTCCACTAAAATTGAGGAAGACATGCCCGGGTATGGAGACACGCATCGCTGTTTCCAAAAATATAAAAAAGGGTTAGCAACGACATCTCAATTGTCAATAAGAATTAATGAAAAGTACACCAACAAACAGAAGCATCATAATTATCTTGATGGGAACTAAACCAGGATACCCGAGAAAAAAAGCATTTCTTCATTTAACCAGTGATAGTACTACCACCATATGGACAATGACCGCACAACCACCATGTACTTTTTTCGAAACAACATGTATACCTCCACTGAGGCATAAATCAGGACAACTTTTCGAGTGGCATTTCCTCTATAATAGTACTAGTAGGTGATGTTGGACCAGCCGACGAACCCTAGCTACTATGCATGGGGAGCTCAGGAGTAGTCGCATAGAAGAAAACCCGCACACAACAACCTGGGGAGCTGGACCAGTACAAGAAGTTATACCTCAGGTGGGCGAGATGTCGTTTAGGCGGGCGGGCAGGATCTTCCCACACGACAGCAGCGAACAAGGGCGCGGAGGATCTTCGTCTGCGCCAGCGCCGACTCTGAGAGGACGGTGCGCATCGGCTTCCTCCGTCGCCGATGGAGACAACGTCAACGCTGCACCTCCTCACCTCCCGCAGGGGACAGGATTCGGCCGGATTTGTGACCACCGGTGAGGAGAGAGATAGAGTGGACACTGTCATCTTGTTTTGATATGGAGA
This sequence comes from Triticum aestivum, assembly GCF_018294505.1. Lineage (NCBI taxonomy): Eukaryota > Viridiplantae > Streptophyta > Magnoliopsida > Poales > Poaceae > Triticum > Triticum aestivum. The sequence goes on along the minus strand of NC_057813.1, from coordinate 482,391,065 downwards.
GGGTGAGAGAGCGAGATGCGAGAAACTCTATCAAACAAGAGGCTATAATGGAGTAAAAAAAATCTCTCCATAGCAGTGGTTTTAAATAGAATACGCGCGTTCCCGGAAAAAAGAAACGAAAACGGGCGGACAATTTTTTAAGGGTCTGTCTAGGACACATCTAGATGTGACATAGTTATGTCACATCTAAGTTGATGTCCACTCTGTTTGTGGTCTATTTTTTTGTCCTAGTTTTTTTGTTTCTTGTTGCTACATTATATACTTGTGGGAGCTTAGATGTGATATCCTTAAATAACATCTAGATGTGAATTAGACAAACTGATTTTCTAACGTACCAAGAAAGAAAACTCGATCAAAAACACGCCCCCGCTTCCAGGTCGCGAGAGTCGTCGCGCACACACACATAGACATAGACATGCATATCCGTGTTTACGTAAAATTCCATTTCCATCTCCATCTCCAATCATATTTGTCCAACTGGCACATTATTTACGTTGTTAATTATATACGCAGCAATATTAACGTACAACATCTCTTGTTTGCGCACGTCCGGACCGCTGCCACGGCCGGTCCTGACCAACCCGAACCCTCTTCATCACCCGCGCGTGCTTCCCGCCCGAAACGGTCAGTGCCGCATTCATGCCCGGCCAGAGCGGACGCGACCTCTCACTGGCGCCGGCATTGAAGCGGCGCGCCGGCCGAGAGAGCGTCGCCCGCGCCGCTTCCGGGTGCACGCGGCTGCTCCGCGTTCAAAGGTCGCAATAGCCGGCTACAACATGCATGTAAAAAGTTCTTGGGAGTCCGTGCTACAGCTAGCTGTCCTCCCCCAACTCGTCAATCTCTTCCAGTAGTGCTAGTACTCCATGGCGCGATCCATCGACAAGCAGGCGGGAAAGTTATCGTATACTCGGTTTGCTACTCGGTTTGCGGTGAGTGGCATGCCGAGCGACCGTGTGGGGTCGAGCCGTGGAGGAGGGTGAGACACGAACACGACAGACGTGATTTAAACGTTGGTTTTGCTCGATGGCGCGATCCAACGAAACGAAACGTTGGTTTCTCTCCGTTTCCATTTTTTCTCCGGAAAAACGGAAACTTTCCACTCCATTTTCATTCCTATTCCAAGGTTGCCCCGTTACAACATTCCATCAAATACAAAGGAAAACTAACACGCATGCTGATGCATCTCAATGATTCACAGATCATAGCCAATATTTACTTCACAACTAAAGAAAAAAGTTGTGAGAGCGTGTACGAAAGAAAAACTACTGATGGGGTCACTACGACTTAAACCCTAAACCCTAAACATGATTTAATTTCCTGGCCAGGTAGAACCTGTCGAAGGAAAGACGGCTGGCACCCTCGGATCATACGATGCTTTTGTGCAGTTCCACTAAAATCGACCTGAGCATCCCTGATGGCAAAGATATTGAAGAAGTGTGATTAGAATAATAGTACTGGCACTAGTTCATGAGACATAAACTCATCACAAGTAGAAGCCGGTAGAAGTAGAGAAAGATCGACATGGAGATGGAGCTACGGCAGTGGAGCAAGCCGGCTCCAAAAGGAAGATGGACTACCTGGGACGTCGGGCTGTAGCTAGAAGGGCGGTTGGGACGCGGCATCGGCCCATACCGCGGTGACCCCCGATTGGGACGCACCGACTGTGGGTTTTCTCCCTCGCCGATGTCGACCGCGTCTACGCAGAACATTGTTCCCTTCCCCCAGCTGCGGGATCAGGCCCGTCGTTCTATGCTTGTGAAGAGAGCAACCTAAGCAAGCAGGCTTGTAGCTTAGGCTCCTGCTAGTGTATATATAGTGGTTTTCTTTTTCTCTCCATATCAACCATTTTATATTGCGTACGTGTCATTCAAGAGTGAAATGATGGTTGCTTCTTCCGACTAACTTACTGTGTGATTTGACTGCTCCTTAGTGGCCCCTACACGTACTCCCCCTACGTGTATGCAACAGTCACACGTACACATGGACGCAAAAACGCGCGCGACGCCCTAATGCATGCATGTCCGAGCACACGACGGAACACACACGGTCACGCTCAAGTGCTCAACCTACACGTGCATGCACACACATACTCAGTCAGGGTGAGCTAGTGACCGTATAAACACCGGAAAATATATATATTGAGCGCAATGAGCGTATTATGAAGTCCACTGACCGTATTTTTACAAATATACAGTGACAGACAGTGTATTTATCTCGTTTGAAATTAAGCCATATTAACCGGAGAGGAGGCAGTATGGACTAGCATTACTTTGTTGTGTCCCGTCAACTTGCCGAACGAGGAGAAGGTTGCAGGACGGGAGAAGCTTGCGCGCGGTGGCTCGCAGGACAAGGAGAAACTTTTGACTAATGCAAGCTCTCCCTCGCTCAGGCGGTGGACGTGCAACAGTTAATTCGGTGTCAGATTGCCAGAAGCATACACTATACTACTAGTGCTATTATTGTTCGACTTCCCGAATAGGCGAACAGCCAAGCGCAAAGTTTACTAGTACTAGTACTACTACTATAGTCTATAAAGGTACGTACTATACTAGTACTAGGAACCGGATGGAGGAGCGTCTGCACTCTTATTATAATTTTAAAATGTGATAAAGCAATCTTCAACACATTTGGTTCTCTTCGAGGGTTCTCGCATGTGATAATGGAAGTTGATTGCATGGAACACTCGCCACAATTCTCGCTTAATTCTGGCTCATATCCTGTTACAAATAGTAGCGCTCGGTAATATTTCCTCTTTTTTGTTATTCAGCATGTAAACAGGTCAGCAAACCTTGCGGCGCATCTTCGTGCGAACCGTGCTTGCTGCACTTTGAATGTGGCCGAGAGCTGGCTTGATGAAACACCTCGCTTCCTACTTCTTTTTTTGCGGGGTACCTCGCTTCCTAGTGACCAGTGTCTTGGCTGATCGTCCTAAGAATGCTTATATATGAATAAAGCTCTCTCATTTACCCGCAAAAAAGATTAAGCCATATTAACCGGAAAGGAGGGAGTATGGACTAGCACTACTTTTTGGTGTGTCCCGTCAACTCGCAGAACGAGGAGAAGCTTGCAGGACAAGGTGAAGCTCGCTTACGCCTTTTGACTAATGCAACCTACCCTCGGTGGACATGCATCAGTCCATTCGGTGTCAGATTGTCAGAGGCATACACTGTAGTACCCAACATGCGGAGTACCATCATTGTTCGACTTCACGAAGAGGCGAAGAGCCAAGCGCAGTAGTACGAGTAGTACTACTACTAGAACCGCATGGTGGAGCGTCTGTACTCTTATTTTTTTATCTCTGATAAAGTACACGTTTATTCCGGAGAAGGGCGGAAAACGGCAGCCCAACATGTAATGAATGATATCGATCAACCAACCATGCTCGAATATATCTTGGCCTCCGTGCGAGCCCGTCTGTGTGTTCTCGCTCCTCGTCTCTCTCAAGGAACGGCGGGTTGGCTCTTTGCCGTCAACTGAGATCGGTTTGCTCACACTCCTGTCCCACATGTCAGTGATATGCCAAGAGGAGGTGCGTTGACCGACTGGCCATACGCGTACTTGGTTTTGCACCTTCATACTACTCCTCCCTCCGTCACAGTTTACAGGGCGCGCTTCATTATGATGCATTTCTCTCAATGCATTTCCACCACCAGAGAGACTTTAGACGTGTTTGGTTTAATGCTCAATTAATTAGGGTGTGGTAATCGCAATCAAGTCCACAATTTTCTCTCCATGTACTCTGTACTACTACTGAGTGGAGTAAGTTCATGCATGTGTGTACCCGGGGTGGAAGCACTGCATGCATGTGTGTACGCATTATTCCCTCTAGTAATAGACGCCGTGCTATAACTACCAATGCTATTTTTCAGGCCGATCGCTAGTCGCCTTGGTCCCACAGATTTTTTTTCTTTTTTCTGAAGCGCGCTGTATAAACAGTGACGGATGGAGTAGTATGAGCGGATTCAAAGAAGAGCGTATTGATGGTTGCTTCTTCAGAGCAACTTACAGTGGGAAAGGTGGGGCTTATGATTTGACTGCTCATTACTCACTATTAATGCGGCGCAACGACCGGGCTGAGTCTCCCATGCGGTTGTGCACTACCCCCTCGGTTCTTAAATATACTCCGGAGTATTTGTCTTTCTAGAGATTTCAACGAGTGACTACTCAAATATTTGTCTTTTTAGAGATTTCAAATGGACTGGCACATACGGATGTATATAGACATATTTTAGAGTGTAGATTCACTCATTTTGCTCCGTATGTAGTCACTTGTTGAAATCTCTAGAAAGACGAATAGAATATTTAGGAACGGAGGGAGTACACATACGAAGCAAAATGAGTGAATCTACACTCTAAAATATGCCCATTTGAAATTTGTAAAAAGACAAATATTTAGGAACGAAGGAGTATAATTTTGTGCATGGCACATGGACCCGGATGATGAAGAGGCTTCTGGCAATGCTATCAAGCTTCCATCATTTGTTTACATAATTGACGTACTATACAAATAATTTTCCAGCGACATGAAATTGTACAATGGTGTGAGCTTTCAGCTTTTGTTTCGCGTGTCTTGCCATCGATGCTCTTTCGGAAACAATAAAAAACTAACTTCCTTGCTAATGCATGTCAATTATTAGCAGATCAGAGCTAATAATTACATCACAACTGAAGACAGAGTTGTGAGAAGGTGTTAAATTAAAATTGATCCATGCTTTCATTGGCAGCAACGTCCCCCCAGCTCTGTCTAAATCAACAAGGCATGTTGGGAAAAAAGTAGCTGTCTGGAGCATGCAACATTCCGATCATTTTGTGCAGTTCCACTAAAATAGAGCTGAGCGTCCCTGTTCCAAAGATATTAAGTGTGATTACGATAATAGAGGACTGCTGATGAAACAATAAACACACAAATAGAAGCCGGTCACCTTTGCAGTCTCTCTTAAGACTAACTAGTTGGAGAAGATTAGGCTCGGAGTTGGATGAGGAGGATAGAGCAAAACCAATCTCCCTTTGTGCAGTCGCACTGAAATGTAGAGACGTTGCCCGTGTGACATTTTAGTACAACTGCACAAAACACTCTTAAGAAAAAAGTGATTTGTGCAGTTCACCAAAAGGTCGCAATAGCAACGAGGTGAAATGGATAGCCCTGTTTGCAAAAAAGAGGTAGAAAGGAAACAATTACTGGCCAATAACAGTTGATGACACATGCGACGACAAAAAAGAAGCATATTCCTTGTCCTAAGGGAAGATAACAACACGGTTGTGTTTGTCTAAAACGGTGTGAGGACGAGAATGCAATATGGAAAGTACGCCGGACGAGCTACATTTTGGGCAAAGAACTATGGAAGATCCACATGCAGCGACGTGGGAAGACGGGCAGTGGAGCAAGGCCGGAGGGGATACCTGGAGGTCGTCGGGATGTAACTAGGTGAGCGGCGGCGGGCGGAATCTGCGAGCAGGTGGCGTAGGCCCTGCCGCGCCGGAGCTTGGTCAGAGAGAACGAGCGTGTACCGCAGATCGGGACGTGCTGCCTCGGCGCCGTCGAACGGAGAAACGATGCACTTCCTCCCTTTCCCCCGGCGGACGGGATGCGGCCGGATCAGTGACCAACGGTGAGAGAGAGAGAGGCCACCGCACTCCCTTTCCCCCGGCGGACGGGATGCGGCCGGATCAGTGACCAACGGTGAGAGAGAGAGAGGCCACCGCAGCCTTGTGTGAGATACTCTGAAGAGCGACAAACCAGGCAGGCAGGCTCCATTGTATATAGTGAGCGGACTACCTTTTTCTCCATAAAAATCATTTTATATTCTGTGTACGTGCCATTGAGCGCTATAACTTTATTTAAAAATAACGCGGCAACGCGTCAAGTCGAACTTTGTTTCGTGCACGCGTGGTACACGACCTCCCTAGGTAAACAACCGCTACAGGCGTTCAAATTAGCACGTGGGCTGCCATTTCGTAAAGAAATGAGCTCCACCGTGTACCCGCGCGGGTGTGGCTGGGCACGAAGCGTGAGTACGTGCACGGTGCACCTATTCTCTTCTTGTATACGTACACCACCTACGTGGGGTTGTGTGAGAGAGATACAAACCTAGAGAGATATAGTGTGTGGGTTCTTGAGAGTTTTTTGGGGGGGGGGGTCAATCAAAAAATGTAACATATGCAATGTGTGTGAAATAGAGTCCTGGATATAACATATATATAGAGGGGGCGATCCACGAGAAGAGAGTGGAGGTATCATCGGCTTGAGGTGTCCATAGAATCGAAGAGAGGGATGATGTGTGTGTGTGTGCGCGCGCGATCGATAAAGAGTGCCATCGAATTTGTGTGTGCCCACGTCAAAGATATAGAGTGGCTGGCCTACTGGAACGTGAGAGGGGACATGTGCAGTTTGTCTCTGTGGCATGGATACCTACCTGCAGCGCTCGACTATCGGTGTGTGGTGGGGGAAGAGGGAGGCCCAATTAACTATAGAGGTACAATGGCTGGTATATGTGTGGAGGAGGAGAGAGGCCTACCTCATGTATTAAGGAGATCGATCTGCCTCATGTATTAAGGGAGATCGATCGGCATCCATGCATATGTGCAGGAGAGGAATAAGGTTGGGAGAGAGACAGAGCTAGAGTGTTGGAGGGGGTGGTAGTGGAGTTGCTTCTAACAAATGGTGGGATAGGCTTGCTAGACAAACGGAGGGCACGCCCGCAATATCAATAAGAGAGGAGATGGCTGCTTGTTGTCTGTGCACGTGCGTGTGAGAGACGGGTCAGGAGGCATGCACGAATGATGAGGGGGGACGATGTGGCTGTGGTAAGCAGACGTAACTACATAGGAAGATCAATCGCCCTTTGTTAGAGAAAGGAGAGACATAACTTGTGAGGTACGTCGATCGATGGGGGGGTAGTTAAAGTCGATCTAGGTATATGTTGGGAGATCGATCGGTATACATGCATGTGTGTGTTAGAAGCAAATGAGGCACGAGGAGAAGGATAGAGAGAGAGGGATGCATCTAGGAGGTGGTACGAGAGGCATACTATATCGAGGGGGAAGGAGTGTGCGAGTACGAGAACGATGAAAAGAGTGGTGGGAGTGAGGCATGGACGGTGACAAGAGAAGAGGGGAAGCTTGTGTTTGTGCTAGGCACACCTGGCTAGAGAGGCATATCGATCGATGTGTGCCGTAAAGAAGGAGCTGGGGGGCCTACACACACCGTGGGTGAACGACCTAAAGTGAAAAGACGAATTTGCGCGATGGAGCTAGAGAATGCTGAGGGAGGGTGAGAGGGATGCGGGCGTGTGCATGCACAAGAGAAAGTTAGCGCTAGCTACAAAGATAAGAGGGTTGTGTGGGTGTAAAAGACGAATAGAGATCATATATACTTCATTATAAAAAGCGAATTCGGATATTTGAAGAATTTATCATAGTGTTTTAAACCGACGCATGTGTGAATATATATAACGGTGATACACATGGTGTGGTTATGAACATGTTATACTACATTTAATATATTTTATCTCTACTCTTATAAAAAACGGAGTTGTTGATGATGGTGTGCCTGCCATCCTGCATTATAGGCCGTCCGATTTATATCTGGCGGATAGCAAGGAAACTATGATGGTTGAAGTTGGCAACAATCATGATTGTAGATTCTTATTGAAATAGAGAAACGAATTCAAATTTAGTTCGAATTGCAGCGGTAGTATAGACATTTGGAATGCACTAAAATGTTGGTATGAGTAGGTTACATGCATTATACAGCAAGCGAAAAAATTTAATCGGACATAACATGGATTCATACTCCCTCCTTCCATCTATATAGGGCGTAATGAGATTTTTAAGACCGCCTTTGACTATTGACAAGATTAATAGTACATGACATGCACAATGTGAAAATTATATCATTGAAAGAACCTTTCACAGACGAATTTAACGGTGTGCTTTGTGTAAGTTGCATGTCATATATCATTGCTCTAATATTTGGTCAAAGTTAGCATCGAAAAACGCATTAGGCCCTATATAGATGGAAGGAGGGAGTAGCTTTGAATAGCATTTGTATAGTAAAACGGGGCAAGACTCTCTCTTTGTGTGGTGTGAATAGTTTTATTTTTTTCGTTTTCTTTTTGGTTGAGGGAAGTGCGAATTGATTTGGTACGTACAAGTACAATATTACTACACGTTAGGCTTGTCCCTAAAATTCAACCCGCGTCTTGTTATATCCCGAAAATTCAGATATCGTGCTCCCAAAACTGGCGCCTTCACAACCCGCGCCTTGCTATCCCGAAATTACAACGCGCGCGAAAACTCCCTCCAGCTGCCAAATCCCGACACGCGAAATCCCCCTTCTAACCCTGAGCCGAAAGGGCCGCTAGTTCAAATCGGTGGGGGGTACTTTTGTAACACACCCTACATTTTGGACAAGCGCGTCCCTAAGTCATGCTTCACCCCCTCCCATCGCCCCCTTTTCGCCATTCGAAATCCCAGGCCGCCATAACCTCTCCGCTCCAGCCGCGAAACCCCACCCTCCTCCGTCCGCCACCTCACCGCTGCCCAGCCGGAGCCTCTTCCCCGACGACGTCGTCCACCGCAACAGCTCGACGTCCCTCGTCCACCTCCCCGGATGAGGATCCGTCGTCCATCTCGTCGTCCCGCCGGTTCAGCCGCCCCGTCCTCCACCTCCAAGGAGCTGCTCCGACGATCGCCTCGTCTATCGCGGCTGCTCCATCCCCACAGCGCCGCCTTAACCTGCTCCACCGGAACCGCAGCATCCTCACCGACTCCTCGGACGAAGCCGAGGCCTACTCGGCGCCACCAAAGAGGTTGTACACTCATCGCATCGCACCTTCTCCTTAACTCGACCTCCCGGCGCGACGGTGCTCCATCCCGCACCCCCATGGAGCGGCTACCTTGAAGCCGGCGCCGCGGGCGACATCTCCATGGCGGCTCTCCCCCAGTGCGAGGCCCCTTCGGCGGCGGCGTCCATACCAGCCGGATCTGCTGCTGCTGCTCCGGCTCTCGCTCGCTCGCTCGCTGCTGCTGCTGCTCCGGCTCTCGCTCGATCGCTCGCTCGCCCAGCTGCTGCTGCTGCTCTCCCCTCGCTCGTGCTGCTGCTCTGCTCCGATTTAGCCACACTTCAGTCGACTGAATCGACTTTGGGTCAGTCGATTTTCAGGGGTTGGGGGGGCTCGCCGGAGTTAAGGAAGAACCACCCGCAGCGGGGACGGGGGCTCGCCGGAGAGGTACCCCACTATCTATCTTAGGGTTCAGGGTGGGGGCGGGGGGCCTAGAGGGCTGGCCGGGGCGGCGGTGGCGAGTTGTTTCGGGGCGGCGAGGCGGCGCTGGGGCCGGCGGTTCGGCGGTGGTGGCTGGCGGCTCAGGGGGGTGCAGGTTGAAGATGAACTGCAGGCCCTCCCTAAACTACATGTCAAGTGCCTCTCTGCTACCATTGCGTTCAGTTTCGACAGTAGCATTCAGATTCCACAGTAAATTTCAGTTTCGACAGTTAAGTTCAGAGTCAACAGTTTTTACCTCATCTGTTGTAGTCAGGTGGTTTTTGGTGATGTTAATTTTACATCCATTTTACATCATCTATTGGAGATGCTATTAGAATCCCACTTGAGATTGACGATGTCTGTCTTGTGCTGCTTCAGCCTTGACGTCTTACGGCTCACCGGAGCTGCTCCAACGACAGAACGATCCATCACAATAGAGCAGTGCCCTGGACGCCGTCTACAGATTCCTCAGATCTTCCTCCACACCTCCGACAACCACCTCTGCCTCAACTGCTTCAGCGACCAACCCAATGATGCTGAGGTCGACACGGCTACGGCAAAGAGGTTGTACACTTGTTGCATCACTTATTACTATACATTCACGTCGATCCATTAGGGCTATTTTGGTTCAACTGAAAAACATAGCAATAGGGAATTTTCCAATGGCACTCTACTATTCAATTATTCATGCATTTTGTTGAAAGGAATGAAGCAAAACATCCACCTGGACCTACTTTTCAAAATCCTATGCATGAAAACAAGACCAAGTGCATTAGTGCCAGAATAACATTCTAACTGTACACGTTTTCATACGGTTTCACTTTATTTTGGCCATGTTTCTTTGCATTCCTCTGCTCTTCCAATTCCTGTAAACCAAACACCCAAATTGACAGAAATCCTGTGTTTACAAATGCTCTGTTTACCATGTGCATTTTCCTATCCTATTCCGGTGTTTTTCCTATCCCTGCGTTTTAAGAATCATGCAAGCCAAATGAGCCCTTACAGAATTACTTCAGTTACAGGTACGTGTCGAAGGGAACTTTGTGTGGTTTGTCCTGCTCCTGACGCGACGTCGTCCACCTCACCTGAGCTGCTCCATCGACAGAAGCATCCACCAAACCAGACATCACGACTCCTGACCGTCTTTCGCCGCCTCAGATCTCCTTCCCTGCCGCCGGCACCCACCGCAACGGCATCACCATCATCGACTCAGCAAATGAACCTGAGGAGTACACGAGTCCACAAGAGAGGTCGCACTCTTTTGTTTCTGCTTATGTTATGCATTGCTTAAACTTACCTGCTACTTTATCGTCCTGTTCAGCTCTTGGACTCCCAAGTCAGGTCCAAATTAATGTTCAAACTTGAGTTCTAAATTAGTTGTGGGGCACATATCGAGGCAGCAATGAATAGTATGTCTGTCTAATATCTGGTTCACCTAGGGTATGCCTATGTTGTTCATCTTGGGTGGGAAACAAATAGTAAAGCAATCATCATCTGTCTTTTTATTAATTTAAAGCAATCATCAGCCTGCTATCATTATTTTTGGATCCATCCACTGGTTGTTACCATCACTCTAAATTTCTGCATGCTCTCCTTACATAATCTCACCATATTTTTTCGTATGCATGTCAGATATTGTACACAGTCATGCTGAACATGTAGAGAAAAAGAGAAGAGTTTTGCGCGGCAATACAATGTCATGCAGACATCGCTCCATGGTGGGTTCAATGGCAAACCCTCCCCACCCCTCTCCAGATTGTAATCCAGAGGAAGATATCTGTTCTGAGGCGGATTCAGACGCCGCTGACCACTCCTATTTACCCCCCAAGGTGTTTGCTCTACCTTGGCATGATGATGTTAGTCATATCATGCATATGTTGCCTTGCAGTGCCTACTTTTGACATCATATATGTCATCTGCTTAGTTTAGACATGTTCTGTAATGCCACCTGTTTAGTTTCTATATCATATATGGGAATTATGCAGTCTCATGTCTTTTAGCCAGCCATAATATATGTGAAATGTGCAATGCCATCCTGTTTAACCAGGCATCATATATTTGAATGATATCTTGCCCATCCTTTTCTTCATTACATTTCCATTTGTCGACAATGTTTGTACATTAAACTACTCTTCCTGTGAATCAGCCATTTGGGTGGGAGATGGAAAAATCTGGAGTGAAAACAAGGCCTTCAGAGCAGACAGTGCTACCTGTCGAAGCAGATCTCTTGTTGGGTCCCGATAGCTCCTCAGAGATGGATTCAGAGACAGATGACCAGTCCTATTCCCCCACTGAGGTGTATGCTCTAACTTGGCACGGTTATACTGCTCATATCATGCATATGGTGTCTTGCATTGCATAGTTTAGACATCATATACACAATATTCAACACCATGTTCTTAGTTCAGACATCATATCGAATGCCCTCTGTTTAGCATATAAATCACATATGTGAATTAAATGATGCGATCCTGATTACTTAGATAACATGTAGGTGAATTATGTCATGCGATCCTGTTTAGTTATTCATCATATCTTTGAATTATGTTATGCTATGCTATCCAGTTTAGATAGACATCATATATGTGAAATTATGTCATGCTATCCGTTTTAGTTAAACAATATACATGTCAACTATTTCATGCCCTCTTTTTCCACACTATCTATTGCATCTGTCTCTCATACAATGTCTGTACATTCAACTATGTTTCCTGTTTATCAGCCATTTGAATTGGAGCGGGTGATGCCAGTATCTAGCGGACTAAAAACACGGTCTTCAAATAAAACAGTGCTACCTCTTGGTGGAGATAGCACCCCGGTTGTACATGCACAAGAACCAGCCCTACCACACATAACCCAAACTCTCGCAGATTGTACCCCTACTGCGATGGACAGAGAACCAGCTTCACCCAATCTAACCCCAACCCCAGCCGATAGTAACCCAGTTCCTGTTGACACAGCACCATCTCCACCACAGAGCTCCCAAACAAGAGCAGTTAGTAAGGCAGCTCCAGTGCCCAAAGGGCCAGTACTATCACGGCGAACCCCAACTCCACCAGTTAGTACGCCTATTCCTGTGGAGGAAGCACAACCAGCTAGTCGTAGTTTAGCATCTATCGCATTTGATGTTGTTAAATCGTATGTGCGTATCTTCCCATCTTGGAAATATTATACTGAAGATGAAGGAAAATGCCAGTTGCAGGTGTTTGTCCAGGAGTTATGTGTAAGTAATGTTATTCATGGCAATTACTTTGCTTCGTCCCATACATCCTACCTCCATGATGGTTATAATACAGCAAATTTTCCCATTTTTCTCTATAGAGAAGGACCGATTTGGAAACTCAGGATGAGGTAACCTGTGCTAATACCTCTGCTATCTTCAAGAATGCTTGGTGGCAGTATCGGAATTACCTGAAGAAAACGTACTTCACCGGCAAAGAAACTCATCAAATTCCCTTACGTTCTCCTGAGACACATTTACTGGACGATGACTGGGAACGCCTTGTTCTGTACTGGTCCCGAACCAAGAATGTGGTAAGGTCTATGAGCTCATTTTCTATTTTTAAGTATTATATTCTTGCGTCTTACTGTACTCTGTTCATGTAGAACAAGTGCCTAAACCTGAAGAACAACTGTTCTAATTTAAGATTCCATTGCTATCATAGTTCAAAAAAGCGCTAGGCGTTAATTGTGCGTTTTGCCACCGCCTTGCGCTTTACTGACCAAAGCGCATGCTTATGCGCAGTTATGCACAGATTATGCGTAGTTATGCGCAATGCGTTTTGCCAACGCCTAGAGCCTAGGCGCGCTTAAGCGCTCGCTTAGGCGCGCCTTTTTTAACTATGATTGCTTTGCTCTTGTATCACTGTATTTACTCATACAAACTTATTTTTAAATTGAAGGATCCAATCGAAACTCCAATGGCACAGCAGGTATGTTCACGCATGTTTCTTTAACAGGTTTGCTCTTATCAATAGCTCTGTTGATTTCAATTTCAATTGTGTATACAGTTGACTTTCATATCATGCACATTACTAGCATCACAACAGAGCCAATAGTGTTGTTGTACATGTAGACCCGTGGTACCCATCTGAAATCTTGTTGTGCCGTGTAGTTTCCCACGCTTTGTATTCTTTCACTGCTGCTTTGTCTTGAACTGATATGATTTGAACCGTGTCTCTATTTTGATTTGGCAAGACAATGCAGTGACCATAGGACATAGATATATGTTTGTTTGATGCTTTTATTATGTACTAGTACTTGGCAATAGAAGACTTGGTAGTTTAATCCTGTCCACCTTACTAATGAACTGGTTCACCGAAATGAGTTTCATATACTAGTACATGCTAAACTTGTTATGTGTCTGCTTGTTTCTTCTTTTAGAATGCTGACAGAATATTGGGGAAGAGTGCCTTATTAAGCAATGGTAAAGGAAGTAATGCAGATAAGGTTCAGGATAGTGACACATCCTTGTTGGTCTCCAACAAAGCTGATAAAACAGCTAAGGAAGACTATCTTGAAGACAGCGAGACAACCCCAAAGTCCTGTCTTGGTTTAGTGTTCGAGTTACTGGCCACTACCGCTTGCACAAGCTATTCAAACTCACTGTCTGAATCAGTTCGGTTTCTTGAGTCTCAACTACAAGCTGAAAGACATCGATCAGCTGTGCTGCGACAAGAAGCGGAAGGACTGCGGAAGTCCCTGGAGCATTCAGATGCATACTTTCTGGTGCAACAGCAAGCGTTGGAGGATTTTAGCGCCAAACAGGACAAAGCTAATCAGCTTGCTAAGCTTATTGCCAGCATGGTGGATACCCAGGATAACGTTTCTTGAGCTCTTCTGAAGTTGTTTCAGTTATGCTCTTGTTTTGCTGCCGCGTTTATTTGCACTGGTGGCCAATTTTGACGGCCAGTGTATGTAATGTGCTGCTTTGTTCCCTATATTTGCACTGGTGGCGAACTTTGATGCCCAGTGGATGTAATATGTGTAATAGCGGTAATAGGCTAGCATTAATTGCTTGCTTATTTATTTCCTTATTGTCTTGTTTAGTTGTTTGCTTGTAGTCACTGCAGTTTTTTTCTGTTTTTTCTAGTGGCCACAATAGCCTATTTTTGGTAACTAGGCCAAAATAATCATGGCAACACACGGACTGTTGTAACCATGGGCCTCTGCAGGCCGTCTGATCCATGGGCTTCGTCCGGCCGTAGGATCCATTGGCCTTCTATACGGGCCGTAGGATCCTATCGACCTTCTATACGGGCCTTTGGTCCATGGGCCTTCTACGGGCCGTAGGGTCCATGGGCCTTCTGCGGGTTGTACGATCCATGGGCCTTCTTACGGGTCATACTATCCATGGGCCTCATACGGGCCGTAGGATCCATGGGCCTTCTACGGGGCGTATCATCATTTCGCCAATCATGGGACATACTATTCATGGACCATAACGGGCCGTTAATAGGCCGTATTTGATAACTCTATGAAAACGGCCCCAACGGGTTTTTTTGACATGAAAACGGCCCAACGTATTAACGGTCTGCAAACGGGCCGACTATAACGACGGGCTGAATTTGGCGCACAAGCAGAAAATGACAGTAACGGGCCGTATGTGACCGAATGTTGCAAATGAGCCCAAGAATCAATGGGCCCTGAGAAGGCCAAAACATAACTTGGGATGGAAACGGCCCAATAGAATAACGGGCCGTTAATGGGTATAAAGTGATACACTGTTCATTACGGGCCAGTTTCACCATGGGCCGTTAATGGGCCAAGAGTTACAAAGGTCCTCATATGGGCCGAAAGAAGTCATGGGCCACACATGGGCCAGAAGTTAACACGGGCTGAATCATATTGGACGGCCCTGATGACGCTACTGGGCCTAATTTGGATCGGGCGTAACGGGCCCTAGGTTAGCGGGCTGTAAATGGGCTATATGCGCACAACTCGTTAACAGGCTTTTCATGGGCCGGCCCGCCACCTTTTGACCAAGTCAAACGGGTCGGCCTTTTCACAGGAATGGGCCTCTGTTGGGCCATGCCACGTGTCGCCGTATCATAGGCGCCTTCGGTCCAATGAGCAGATGACATCTGTCCCAACGGTGAGCCGACACGTGTCTCCTCCAACCAATGATGACTTTACACGTGGAAAATCCCCATTGGTCGGGGCTGTTAACGGGTTATCGGATCCAAAACCCGACCCGATAGCTGAACGGTGTTCCGTTACGGTGGATGCCACGTGTCGGTCACCCTTGACGAAAGCACGTCTGTGACGCGCGATTTATCATCATGGAAGTGGACACTTCCATGATGATAATTTTGGTAATGTCATGGAACACTTCTACGACAGCACAGGTATGACTATCTTGATTCTGCCATAAAATCGTCATGGATGTACATGCATGACAAAAAATGCGACCTACTGTGACAAACACGTATCATCATGGAAGTGTATTTTTTTGTAGTGAAGGGACACAAGGTTTATACTGGTTAGGGCCACCATTGTGGTGTAATACCCTACTCCAGTGTGTGGTGTGGTGGATTGCCTCTCGGGCTAATGATGAACATTACAGAGGAAGAACAGCCTCGCGAGGGGTGTTCTTGAGCTGGTGCGGTGTTCTACTTGGGAAGGATTCGATCTAAGATCTGTTGGCCCTAGATGAGATGATCTTCTACTGTGGTGGCTAGCCCTATTTATAGAGGCCTTGGTCCTCATCCCAAATATTGAGCGGGAAGGGAGCCAACAATGACCATTTTAAAGGGGGATAAGTAGTACAAGCTATCCTGACTAAAGTTGGTCTTCGTCTGCCAAAGGCACTGGTGATGACGCCGTCTTGGGCTCCAAGATGATCTCCATCCTGTCGCTCTCCTGGCCTTGGTCTCATTGCACCAATATGGAAACCTTTACCTGATGCCTCAGTACTCTGCGCCTGCGCTTGCCCCCTTTGTACCAAAGAGGAAACGAGGACACTGCACAGGCTGGCGCCCGCTTGGTCTCGATCGTCATGGCTTGCATCACAAGCACCTTGTGAGGTACTCCTTGCCTTGATCTCTCCGCCTCCTCGCGATCCTGCCTGGTGAGGCCGCCCCTGAGGAAGCCTTGTGTCGTCCTCCCCGCGAGGCTTGGCCCCTCGCGAGGGTCTTGAACTTGGGTTGATGAAGATGGGCCGTACTGGGCCACTGCTTGAGCCACGTTGCAGGCTGCATGAAGGCAAGTCTGGGGACCCCCGTTCCCATAACACCGACATATGGCCCATCTCATCACTTGTAAACCTTGAACTCGTCATTGGGTCAACTGATCGTTATTCCAACATCTAGCTTCCCAGCCTTCTTAAATACATCCAATTGTATTGTCTCCCTTTTTTCTGTTGGTACCAAACTAAGACGTGATTACTCAGAATCATCATGGAGTTACAGTTGCTCCATATTACCAACATTATACCTCCTTTATATCAAATAGTACTTCATCCCTTCATACTCTTGGGGTATTCCCGCTTAACAAGATAAAACTCATACTTATTTTGTCTGTAGTCCACTTCGTGGAGTATCATTATCTTTTCCAGGGGTCAAGTGTCCTCACTGGGTACTACCACCCTTGAAATGCACAAATTCTTCCATAGACCATATTTCTCATATCCTAAAAAATGGTCAAAACATTTCTTCATAGAGTAACAACTCATAAAATTCCATGTATGAAATCATGACACATGAACTATATTGATTTCGTGAATTTACTGCAACCTCTTGCATTTCCATTACATGCTTCAACTCAACACCTCAATATAAAAGAATTGTTCCCACTACTACTATTATATTCCTCACAGACTCAACTATTTAACACAAGCCTCCTTCTCATTGGGACAATCTCTGGCAAAGTGCCCTACTTCATTACAACGGAAACATATTACTTCTAACAAGTCTCGAGGTTTCCTGGTGATTACATAGCCTTCTTGGGTCCTCATCTTCCCTTTTGGGCAATCGTTCAAGTAGTGTCCTGAATCTTTGCACCTGAAACATGTGATATGACTCAGGTCCTTCTTTGTAGAAATTGGGTTGTTGCTGGAATCCAATCTATTTCTCTTCATGGACTTTTCCGTGCCAATCAGGGCTTGTATTTCCTGTGGGTCATACTCTACTTCCACTGTCGAAAATGCTACTAGATCTCCCTTCAGACAATTCTGGGAGATGTGTCCTTCTTCTCCACATGAGTAGCCTGACTTGGTGCAGGGTTTAATTGGGTATTCTTCGGGTGTGTCCTCCACCTCTTCCTTCATCATAGGTTCTTCTAATATTTCCAAGAGGGCTCCTTTTATTGCTTCTTTCTTCTGCTGGATGGTTCGTTGTACTATGGGGTAAATGTGACACTAAGCAGGGTAGTGGGTAGTTCCGTCACATAAGAAACAAGTAACCTGCCTAGTTGGGCATTCTTCAGCTGGGTGACTTTCTTCACAATGAGGGCATTCATCCTTGTGTTCTTTATGGTTGTGTCCTATTTCTCCACAGAGCTTGCATGCACAAGATTTCTTCATATCATTTCCATAAGGCTTCATCTTCTAGGACACAAGCTGATACTTTAGTAGAGTCAACTTAAATTCTTCCCAAGTAGTCACTCTTTGCCATCCATTGATGGTTTGGTACATCCTCCACCAAGTAGCAGCACCTCTTTCAAAGCACTAAAGAGCATGCTGGGCCGTATCCTTTCCGGCTATAGTGTTATTCTTCCTGTGATCCTCCATGTTCTGAATCCATCGGTTCGTCTCTAATTGACTTATCGGTTCAGAAAATATAAGTTCATGTCCATTCATCCTCTATTGGGTCCGGGGTTTTGGGGTGAGATAAGAGAGATCGAGAGGGATACACACAATATAAAGAGTGGTTTTGAAGAAACAAATTTTATTTGTGGCTGTCGAAAAAATCAAACAAATGATAGCTCACAATCATCGCATCTAACGTAAGTATATAACAGGGATTTGGTCTTCTAAAGGTCAATAAATCTTCAAAGTAGCCAAACTCTTCAAGTCTTGTTCATGTTTCCGATGGGCTTCTTCCGATCGTGCTTATCCTTCTCAAGTTCTTTTGCCAGATCATCTCTGTTGACGCGAAGTCTCTCGTGATGTCCTTTAATATTCTGGGGCTGCGTTCCAAACTTCTGGGTTTCAACATCCTTGGCATGAACCATGGTCCTATTGTCCTTCAGTTCCTGACGAATCTCCGATATCTCGAGGTTTTGCTCCTCCAGCTTGGCTACTTTTCGCTTCTGGGTCCCGAGTTCTTCACAAAATGCTTCCTTGTCAAATATGGCTTCCTGAAGGTCCATCTTAAACTTCTTGATGCAATACTCTAGATCCTAGTGATACTCCAGCTAAGGCTAAAACTTCATATATTGCTGATAGGTGCTCTATTAGCCCTTGTGTCATCCAATCCTTCCGATGAATTGCGTGCTTAACTCAGCATGATGACAATAGCATAAGCGGGTGATAACATCATGAATAACCGTGTTTCTGTCCTTGTCATTGCCATGCGCTATCATTCCATAGTTCACATCTCCTGCCTTAGGGTTTTCTTGACAAACAATTTGAGTTATAATGCATCCATGTTTCCGATCTTTCTCCGACACACCTAGATCTCGGGTATTGACAGCTTCAATAGTCTGACAAATTCCATAAGGGCTGGACCACAGGGAAAATCTTCATAGCGTCGTCTTTGGTTCAGGATTAAACTCTTCCTCTAAAATATGGAAGCTAGGGGTTCACCAGTAAAAAAATTCTTAAGTGGATCCTATTAGAGCCTTCCAAGTCACTACACTCTAGGAATTCTTCAGAGCCTTGAAATTCTCCGAGTCATCAAAGTCTTCAACCGTTGTAGTTTCAGTTACTCTAATGCACGGTAAAATCCTCTTTATTCCGAAGTGGCCTTAGTTGTCTGATATCTTGTACTTCTTAGAGTGGTCTTATTAGTCGAATGTTCGTGTGGTCAAAAGGGGAAAGGAGTATAGTCTAACTATTTGAGATGAGAAGAAAGTATTTGGTAAAGCTTTAGAAAAGATGAGAGTTAAGGGATCTCTTTTGAAAATAATGTTTTACAGAAATCCTTTCCTAAGGGCTTGCCAGTTTCTAGGGGTCACGTCCTACAGTCAACATGTGCTCTGATACCATCTTGTTGCAACCACGATCCCAATGGACCGAAGTCTCTGTGCTTAAGTGTCATCCCTGGATCGGTATGCTGACACACACATTACTCGAGGATTTATAACAGAGTGCAATCACATGTAAAAGTAACATAAATACTATTACCTCAATCCATATAGCGGAAGTAACATCAAAGTTGTGGAGTTCCCGACAACACCAATGGCAAAGGTGAGTGTAGACATCATAACCCTAACGTATCACTTACTCGTCATAAGATTCTTGCAACATGAGACGTTGCAACCATGTAGGTTAGTACATTGAACGTACTGGCAAATTCACACCATAGGATAATGATGACTAATAGCTATCACTACATGCATATTTGGCTGGTGGTGGCTCTCATTTTAATTTTGCATAAAGCTGATTTTTCCCTACAACAAAGGAATAAATTTTATTTACTACTCCCAAGTTGCCAAATATTTGAGAAGGTTCCCCCAACTCAAACCCCAATTAGGAATCATCATCAAACCCAATTCAATTAAACTAAGAGTGATGAGAACAACAAAATATTCACTTCTGGATACTCAAAATTGTCCATAACCGGGACACGGCTGACCATGATTTGTTTATACACTCTGCGGAGGTTGCGCAGTTTTCCCCACAAGACTCGATCGCCTCCCTTGAAGTCCTCGCACTGCTTGGTGTTTGAGAATGGGATGACCGAGACACAGTCTTTCGGAAGCATTTACTCTCTACTCCGGGTAGACCGGTAAACCTACACCCCCCTACATCTGCTAGTCCACCTCTTCAAGAGCTCATACAACTTACTCAACTATGCCAGAGCCCATAATGGCTTGTGGTTGCACACGGAAGTTTCTAGACATGAAATATCATATGATCCCTTTGAACCTGGGTGGCATTCCATAGGGTAATCACACGGGTACTTCAGGATTCCCTTGGGCAAGCACTGGGTTCTCCAGGTGCCTGGGCAAGCCACTGGGTTTTCCAGGGTGCCCTAACCATTCCACCCAGGTGTGTGTTAAAGTTGCCACCTTATGTTGTCCAAAATTATTATCTCTTGCAACTTGCATGATTCACACATACCAATCCCTGTCCATGAGCATGGCTAAGCAATATATAACATAACGAATAAACCCTAGGGTGTTTCAAGGATCATAGGTTCCTACCTCATGAACTACATAGCAAATGCCCAATTCCCAATCCTACTCATGCAATCTTTCAGGGTGAAACTAATGCATAGTAAAAACTGGGTATTGAAAAATATGATCAAAGTGTGAACTTGCCTTGTACTATTGTTGAAGGATCGTCGCACTCATAACTCCGGATAGTTCTACTCGTCACACTCCGATCAATATATTGTAAGCAGGCAATTGCATACATAAGCACTCAAGCAAAAGAATCGAAGAAAAGATCTCAGAAAACTTCGAAAACAAGCAATTAACTCTTGCAACAGAAAACAATTTCTAAGAGTACTAAAATTGGGTGGATTTGGTCTTATCAGAAAGTTTAGATCAAGAGTTTCAATTTGCAAAAGAATCAATTAAATCAGAGTTATAAAACTCAAGTTATAGCCAAAACAAGTTTGAATTTGAATCTGATCTAATTCAAATTTTCAAATTACAAAAAGTTGATTTTATATGTTCTCTGGATATATGAAATCATGACGAAGAATTTGGCGTTGGTTTCATTGAATTTGGGCAAACGGTGTAAAAGTTGTGATCTTTTGAAAAGCAGGGGCTAATTTGTAAATAAATTAGTCGCAAACAAGTCCCTGGCTACGAGACAAAAAAAGCTAACGAACGCACGTTCTCTACAGAAAATAAAATAATGATTTCGTTCGCTGTGAAGACCTAACCAGCGAACATTTACTAAATAGATCTAACTAAAAAGAAAGTTGTTCGGTTTTAAATGAAAAATCGAACCGAAAATAGACTGGCGGTTCGTCAACGGCGGTGGATCTCCGGCGGCGACGGGAGATCGGCGGCGGCTCCGGGAGCGGTTGTGGGCGGCGGAGACGACGGCAGTGGTGGCATGGCTATGCGGTGGCAGCGGTGGGAGAAGGCGTGGCGGTGGTGCGGCGGTGATAGTGGCGCGGCGGCGGGCGGCAGAGCAGCGGCGGCGTGAGGCGAGGGGCGAGGGGCGGCGGCATTGGCGGGAACGGTATCCAGGGGTCCTGCCTTAGGGTTTTCTTGAAAAAAAAATTGACTTATAACGCATCCATGTTTCCGGTCTTTCTCCGACACACCTAGATCTCGGGTATTGACAGCTTCAATAGTCTGACAAATTCCATAAGGGCTGGACCACAGGGAAAATCTTCATAGTGTTGTCTTTGTTTCAGGGTGAAGCTCTTCCACTAAAATATGGAAGCCAGGGGTTCTCCAGTAAAGAAATTCTTAAGTGGATCCTATCAGAGCCTTCCAAGTCACTTCACTCTCGGAATTCTTCAGAGCCTTCAAATTCTCCGAGTCATCGGAATCTTCAACCATTGTAGTTTCAATTACTCTAATGCACGGTAAAATCCTCTTTATTCCAAAGTGGTCTTAGTTGTTGTCGGTGGGAACGACACCTATGAGATCACAAGAATCCCTACTGTGGTCGGCGGGCGCGGGGTTGTGAGAAGAGCAGGTCTAAGAGCCAGCACAAAGGTCATTTACCCAGGTTTGGGCCGCGGGGATTGCATAATACCCTAGTCCTGCTTGGTGTGTATATCAGTGTTCTTGAACTAGCTATTGAGCGCGACTTTCTCAAAGAGACCAATCCCCCTGTAGTATGCCTCGGGCCTGCTTTTATAGTCGAAGGAGGCGCCACAGTGGCACACAGGAGGTGTAAAGGGTACAATAGCTGTTTTTATCCCTTGTCATTATGGGACAAGACACATTAAATGCGCCTCTGAGGTGTCCCCCTGCCTTATCGCCACCTCGCCCTACTTCGACGCGCGTCTAGGCCAACGAGGCGGGCAGCGCCATGTAGGCTGGAAGGCTGCTGAGGTGGCGCTGTGGCAACCTCTTCATGAAGATCTGCATGCCACCACACAGGTGCTTGCTGAGCTGGCCTCGGGACCGCACGTCGCCACGCAGGTGCTCGCCTGGCTGGCTAGGCTGGCAGCTGCATGGGAACGGCGGTGGGGTCCTGGCACACGCGGGCCTGGCCACGGACACATTGTTGTCCTCGACAAGGGTCTTGCCGGGGCCCCCGGCAAGGGTCTTGTCGTGGCACTGCGGTCGTCCCCGGCAAGGATGTTGTCGGAGGTCTTGTCTTCTGGTCCTTATCTGATATTGTGTGTTAATGATCTTCACAAAGATCTGCATGCCACCATGGAGGCGCCTCCCGAGCCTTGGTTCCAATGTGTTTGATGGTGCTGGAAACCTCGTGCTCAAGGGTGGTGCGCTCCGCTGGTGTTGGGCGAGTCGCCCCGGCAAGATCCTTGCCGAGGCTGCGGGGGCCGCCCCAACAAGGGTCTTGCCGGGGGAGTCCACCTCGCCCTCTTGCTCTTTGTGTTTCTGTATTGGCGTTGCTTTGACCATCTTGTGGCTTCGGCCTCCTTCATCTGCCCTGCTAAGTGTGGCCGTGGGCATGGCTCTGGCTGCCCGTGCACATGTAAAGGGGTGCAGAAGCGGAGCCCCTACTTTTGAACCCCGATAGTTGTCTGATATCTTATACTCTTGGAGTGGTCTTATCAGTCGAATCTTCATGTGGTCAAAAGGGGAAAGGAGTATAGTTTAAGTATTTGAGATGAAAGGAAAGTATTTGGTAAAGCTTTAGAAAAGATGAGAGTTAAGGGATCTCTTTTGAAAATAATGTTTTAGAGAAATCCTTTCCTAAGGGCTTGACAGTTTCTAGGGGTCACATCCTATAGTCAACATGTGCTCTGATACCATCTTGTAGCAACCACGATCCCAATGGACCGAAGTCTCTGTGCTTAAGTGTCATGCCTGGATCGATATGCTGACACACACAGTACTCGAGGATTTATAACAGAGTGCAATCACATGTAAAAGTAATGTAAATACTATTACCTCAATCCAGAGAGCGGAAGTAACATCAAAGTTGTGGAGTTCCCAACAACACCAATGACAAAGTTGAGTGTAGACATCATAACCCTAACGTATCACTTACTCATCATAAGATTCCTGCAACATGAGACGTTGCAGCCATGTACGTCAGTACATTGAATGTACTGGAAAATTCACACCATAGGATCATGATCAATAATACCTACCACTACATGCATATTTGGATGGTGGTGGCTCTAAGTTTAGTTTTGCATAAAGTTGATTTTCCCCTACAACAAAGGAATAACTTTTATTTACTACTCCCAAGTTGACCAATATTTGAGAAGGTTCCCCCAACTCAAACCCAATTAATAATCATCATTAAACCCAATTCAATTAAATTAAGAGTGATGAGATCAACAAAATATTCACTTCCAGATACTCAAAATTGTCCATAACCGGGGACACGGCTAACCATGATTAGTGTATACACTCTGCGAAGGTTGCACACTTTTCCCCACAAGACTCGACCGCCTCCCTTGAAGTCCTCGCACTGCTTGGTGTTTGAGAACGGGATGACCGAGACACAGTCTTTCTGAAGCATTTACTCTCTACTCCAGGTGGACCGGTACACCTACAATCCCCCTACATCTGCTAGTCCACCTCTTCAAGAGCTCACACAACTTACTCAACTATGCCAGAGCCCATAATGGCTTGTGGGTGCACACGGAAGTTTCTAGACATGAAATATCATATGATCCCTTTGAGCCTGGGTGACATTCCGTAGGGTAATCACACGGGTACTTCGGGATTCCCTTGGGCAAGCACTAGGTTCTCTTGGTGCCGGGCAAGCCAGTGGGTTCTCCAGGGTACCCCAACCATTCCACCCGGATGTGTGTTAAAGTTGCCACCTTATGTTGTCCAAAATTATTATCTCTCGCAACTTGCATGATTCACACATACCAATCCCCGTCCATGAGCATGGCTAAGCAATATATAACATAATGAATAAACCCTGGGGTGTTTCAAGGATCATAGGTTCCTACCTCATGAAATACATAGCAAATGCCCAATTCCCAATCCTACTCATGCAATCTTTGAGGGTGAAACTAATGCATAGTAAAAACTGGTTGAAAAATATGATCAAAGTGTGAACTTGCCTTGTACTGTTGTTGAAGGTTCGTCGCACTCATAACTCCTGATTGTTCTACTCGTCACACTCCGATCAATCTATCATAAGCAGGCAATTGCATACATAGGCACTCACGCAAAAGAATCGAAGAAAAGATCTCAGAAAACTTCGAAAACAAGCAATTAACTCTTGCAATAGAAAACAATTTCTAACAGTACCAAAATTGCGTTGATTTGGTATTATCAGAAATTTTACATCAAGAGTCTCAATTTTCAAAAACAATCAATTAAATTGGAGTTATAAAACTCAAGTTATAGCCAAAACAAGTTTGAATTTGAATCTGGTCTAATTCAAATTTTAAAATTACAAAAAGTTGATTTTATATGTTCTCTGGACAGATGAGATCATGATGAAGAATTTTGCATTGGTTTCACTGAACTTGGACAAATGGTGTAAAAGGTGTGATCTTTTGAAAAGTAGGGGCTAATCTGTAAATAAACTAATCACAAATGGGTCCCTGGCTACGAGACAGAAAAGCTAACAAACGCATGTTCGCTACAGAAACTAAAATAATGAATCTGTTTGCTGTGAAGACCTAACCAGCGAACGTTTACTAAATAGATCTAACTAAAAAGAAAACCGTTCGGTTTTAAACAAAAAAAACAAACCGAAAATAAACTATAAGAAACCGGTGGTTCGTGGTGGTTACCGGCGGTTCGTCGATCGCGGCGGATCTCCGGCGGCGGCGACTGGCGCGGCTGCAGGCGGCGGAGACGGCGGCGGTGGCGGCGTGGCTACGCGGCGGCAGCGGCGGACTGCGGCTGGAGGAGGCGTGGTGGTGGTGCGACGGTGACAGTGGCACAACAGCGGGCGGCAGATCGGCGATGGCGCGAGGCGAGGGGCGAGGGGCGGCGGCATCGGCGGGAATGGGATCCAGGGGTCCAAGGGTGGAGTATAAATAGGGGGGCGGCGAACCTCGGGAGGCGTGCCCTGGTCGAAGTCCCCGGCGGCGGCAGCGTGCTGGCGATGGACTCCCGTTGGGAGGAGGAAGGCGGTGCGGGCGCTGGGCCGCGGCCTGGCTGGAGCTGGGCCGACCCAGTTCGGTAGAGAAGAGTTTTTTTTTTAAAAACAGACACAACAGAAACAAATTAAACCAAATAAACAAAAACACAACATAGGCATATTATATATCAAAATTTTCACAAAAGGATTTTCTACAATATGAACATTTTTCTAGCATCAAATAAAGTCCACAAAAATTTAAATGAAGCAAACAGTGCTACTGGTTTAAGTAAAAACCAAATAAAAATATTTTTAAAATACCAAAATAGTTTCGAATTTATTTCTCTCCATTTTTCTACTGTAGGGAATCATTTTACCTATTTTCCATATATTTTATTTTTGGAGAAAAATAATTTGAAAGAAAGTCAAATAAAGAAAAATTCAATAAAATCCCAAAATGGTTATTCCAATTGGATTCAAATACTTTTCAAACCATTTTGAATCGGTTCCAATATTCATTTCCCATATTTACATTTAATAATTGAAGGAGTCATATTACCTTCTCTCTTTATATAATTTGAAACATAAATTGGAAAAGACTTTGAAACCCATATGGGGTATTCTCAAAGTAGCTCAAATGCCATTTTGAATATGGCCTCCTACTTCCCACTCTATTTCAATTTTTGAAGAAGTCATGTTATCACCCCTCATGAAAATCCTTGAGTGGCTTGAAGTTCCTGGTTTGAAAATATTTCAAATGGAATTCAAATCATTTTCAAATCCCTTTTTATTTATTTGATGGAAGAAGTCATATTATCTTCACTCTAGGTTTTTTTTAATTCAAATTTTGAATTCCATGGAAGCAAAAGCAAATGAAAGTTTGGGAAAGTCCTTTTATTCCCTCTCATTTAACTTTCAAAAAGTTTCAAATTCAGTCAATTTCACACAAACAACCACACCACAATCAAACAAACAATCAAAACTATTTATTTAATATAACATTCCAAAATTTAGAATTTTGGGATGTTACAGGGCCTTTCTGATTCTTAGTATTTTCAAAATGTGGGAATCGAGAAAAACATAGAAATAGAGTGGCATGCCATCTTACCAGAGGATTTTGAGGATATCTGATTGTGCACTGGGAAAACAAATGACTATTTAAAAATGTTGGAGTGGATGGAAAACATCATATGAAAACTAGTGCAAACATATCAAACAACCCACATAGGAAAAGTTCCCAAGGATTAGAATCCTCCAAAATTCCTTCGCAAATCCTTTGACTCAAAAAAGCCTTAAATCTCATTTTTTTATAGACAAACTAGAAACTGCCAAGCCAGACCTTTGCTTCATTACTCAAGTGACATAAAGATACCTAGCTTCATTACTCGAGTGACATAAAGATACAAAGTTAAGCTTAAAAACGTCAAACACATAAACAAACTAAACCAGTTAAACAACTAGTATGCGCGCGCAGGGGGTGGGGAGGTGAGGGGAGATAACAGTTTTTTGATGCACAAGGAAACAAAAAAGGGTAGAGCTCAACTGACGAGCAACTCGTCTTCGTATATTTTTTTTTAAACGGAGGCAAAAGATTTGCATCATCCATTAAATAAGAGAAGATTAGAGTTTTATAAGTCACCTACAAACACTACATGACAATTAATTGCGTAGAATAATAAGCCCTAGTTTCCTAGCACTAGGCGGTAACCCAATGGTTGGCCTCTACAACAATGCCATTAAGTAGGATTGGCGGCAGCACACTCTTGTGACGAAAAACTCGGGTATTTCTCTCATTCCAAATAGACCAAGAGACGAGCATGGTGAGGGAGGCTGTAGCTCGGGTTTCACATGTCGGTTCTCTTGTCCCACCATCCCATGAGGGAGTCCTCAAGGTGCCAGTTGGAGGTGTCCATGTGCACAAGCCCAAATTTCTCAATGATCAAACGTCGTAGCCTAGTAGAGAAGCGACACTTGACGAATAGGTGGATACGTGTTTCTTGTTCTCTCTTGAAAAGTGGGCAAAAGACAACAATTGTCCCATCCACGTGACCACGTTGCTCCAGCTGGTTGGCGGTCCAGATCCGGTCTTGCAATGCCAACCAAGCGAAGAATTTAACCTTTGGAGGAGCCCAAGCTTTCCAAACCATGTAGTCCATGGGAGAGAGCGTCAAGTCAAGGAATTGCACCCTATATGAGGTTGCCGCCATGTAGATTCCATCAATGGCATACTTCCAAACAATGTCGTCCTTGGCCTAGTGGTCGAGTTGGAAGTCATTGAAAAACATCCATAGGGAGAAAAGTTCCCGGATGTGGTCACCAGAAACAACGGTGTTGGGATTCATCTTTACCTTCTATGCGTTCCCTTGCGGGTTGATCGACAGTTTTTCCAATTATGGAGAGCTTCTAGCGTCGGCTATGATGCGGGCGCGTGGTGTTATCAGCTGAATTTGCTAGACCTTGAATCGAGTTCTTGTGTCATTTGTCTGCTAGCCAGGTGTCTTCCATAACGCATTATCTTGTTACGATGCCAAATAGCTCAGGGAATGTTCTAACGCATCTCCGAGGCAAGGTATTTGTGATTCCTCCGCCGTGGCAATTATACAGGAACACCTCTAAGGCCTCTGCATCACAATAATATTTGTTTTTTTACGAACAAAAATCTCAACCAGGACTGTTGGACTATCTCCTTTGGTTTTTGTACGATGAAAACCAAATCCCAAATGTCGTTTGGCCC
Source organism: Triticum aestivum (assembly GCF_018294505.1). Taxonomy (NCBI): domain Eukaryota; kingdom Viridiplantae; phylum Streptophyta; class Magnoliopsida; order Poales; family Poaceae; genus Triticum; species Triticum aestivum. Next base: position 482,362,801 of record NC_057813.1, on the reverse strand, counting down.
CTAGTTATCGGGGCAGTACGCGACGTGGGGAGTGGGCGGGAGAGAAATTTTAATTCTGGGTCGATGTGATGTCAGCTTCCCAAGAGGTCTTCCTAGGGTTGACTTAACGTTGTCCTCGAGGCAGACCATGCATCCATATTGATTGGGTCACATTAGTGAGTCTTCGAATCTGAGATCTAGGTTGGGTCCGAGCAGATGTGATCTTTATCCCATGGCGGGTGTGAAACCAGCTCTTGGGTGGCGATCGCTTGAGAATCTTCTGCTAGATCCAAAGTCGTGACATAAGGTAGGAGTTGTGAAGTTCTCATGCGTCTTGGTTGAGCCGAGGTTTTGGCATTCCAGCATATAAATCACACTGATGCGGATCTGATCGTCGAACGATGCTTCCATCAAGATTTTGTGACCACACATCAGGACCTGTATCGATTACCAATGTTGGAGCTAAAGCGAGCAAATTTCGGGTAGGAGTCCCGAGTTGGTGGTCTCTACTAGATGGTAATAGGAAGAATAGGGACACTTTGTTTACCTAGGTTTGGGCCCTCTCGAAGAGGTAATCCCTACGTCCTGCTCCTACTGTATTGATTATCATGGAGTACAAAGTACATGTGACCTACCTCGAGATCGTATGAATGAGTCTAAAAGTCTCGCCTCTACGGACTAAACCCCTCGGCTTATATAGGGGCAGATGGGTACCTAGGGGTACACGTGGTTGGTTGCATCTAGAGATAAACATGTCGAATATTTGAATATGCCTTGAAGTGTGCGCCAAGTCTTTGGAATATTCTATCTTGAGTATGCCAAGGGCGACGATAAACATGACCCATTTTCCGATTATTGGTTGGACCTCATCTCAACCCACAAATGGTAGGCCGATGTGGTGAGTACCCCCTAATCTAGGATATCGTCCAGTGGAACCTGCATCGTCCACCAATGTAGGAGCTAAATCTGACAGATCCCGGGTACGGGGTCCCGAGCTGGTGGTCTCGGCTAGATGGTAACAGGAGGAAAAGGGACACACTGTTTACCTAGGGTTGGGCCCTCTTGAAGAGGTAATACCTGCTACTTTAAACTGCGTTGGGATTTTTCCCGAAAGAGGAGGGGAGAAGCAGTATAATAGAGACAAGTATTTCCCTCAGTGAGAACCAAGGTTATTGAACCAATAGGGGAACCAAGAAAACTCTCATCGTCGGCACCTGCACACACAAAAGCAAATACTTGCACCCAACGCGGGAGAGAGGGTTGTCAATCCCCTTGAACTCGTTACTTGCAAGGATCAAATCTTGTATAAGTAGATAAATAAATTGCAAAAAAAAATAAAAGTAAATAAATTGCAGCAAAGTATTTTTAGTTTTTATAATATGGTAAAATTAGATCCAGGGGCCATAGTTTTCACTAGATGCTTCTCTCTCGTACACATAGCATAGGATTGGTAAACAAATTACTGTTGTACAATTGATAGAAAAGCGCATAGTTATGACATTATTCATGGCAATGATCACACATATAGGCATCACGTCCGTGAAAAGTAGACCGTCCCTGCCTGCATCTACTACTATTACTCCACCTATCGACCACTATCCAGCATGCATCTATGGTATTAAGTTCATGATAAACAGAGTAATGCTTTAAGCAAGATGACATGATGTAGACAAAGTAAACTCAAGCAATATTTATTAATATCATCATTTTATCCTTAGTAGCAACAATATAATACATGTCTCGCTACCCCTTCTGTGACGAGGTGATGACACCACAAGATTGAACCCACTACAGAGCACCTCTCTAACTGAAGATAAATCAATCTAGTTGGCCAAACCAAATAGATAGATCGGAGAGAAATACAAAGCTATAAAAATTATGCACAATAAAGTTCACAAAAAGACTCAATTACTTTGAATGAATAATTTGATCATAAACCCACAATTCATCGAATCCCAACAAACACACCGCAAAAGAAGATTACATCGGATAGAACTCCAAGAAGATCGAGGAGAACATTGTATTGAAGATCAAAGAGAGAGAATAAGCCATCTTTCTACTAGCTATGGAACCATAGGTCTATGGTAAACTACTCATGCATCAATAAAAGGCAGCAAGGATGATGTAGAAGTCCCACGTGATTGGTTTCCCCTTCGGCAAAGTACCGAAAAAGGCCTCCAGATGGGATCGCGGAAGAGCAGAAGCTTGTGGCGGCGGAAAAAGTGTTTTGGGTGGATCTCTAGGGTTTCCTATTATTTAAGAATTTATAGAAGTGGAATTAGGTTAGATAGAGCCACGTCAGGCCCACAAGGTAATAGGGCACCCCTGGGCACGCCCTGTTGTCTTGTCGTCTCCTCATTTGTCCTCTAGTCTCCTCCCGAAGCTTCTAGGGTCTCTTATGTCCAGAAAAAATTCCTCAAAAAGTTTCATAGCGTTTTAACTCTGTTTGATATTGATTTTCTGGAAAACAAAAAAAAGCAAAAAAAGAGCAACTCGCACTAGGTTTAAGTTACTTCCCAAAAATGATATAAAATAGCATATAAAGCATCCAAGGTTGATAATATAATAGCGTGAAATAATAAAAAAAATATGTTGGAGACGTATCAACATCCCCAAGCTTAATCATGCTTGTCTTCGAGTAGGTAAATGATAAAAATAGAATTTTTGATCTGAAACGCTACCTAACATGTGTATCATGTAATCTCTTTACGGTATAATCATTGAGAAACAATGAAGTAACAATATCAACATAATAATATCCATGAATATAAGAAACATAATCATTACTTTTTCGAAATATATGATCCTCAATTAATGTTATCCCCACTCATTTTATCATGTTTGCGTGGCATGACTCCTCCTTCACTGCGTAATACAAATCATGAGCACCCTGGTTCCAAAGCAGGCAACTGTACCGTACTTCTAACGCGCTTCAGCATTTTCGACCCCGCGCAATACATGAGCATGATCCATGGATATAACACTATAGGTGGAATAGAATGCGGTGATAGAGATTAATAAGAGAATTCAAAGAAGGAAGAAAGTCTCATATCGACGCGGCTAATCAACGAGCTATGGAGATGTCTATCAATCAATGTTAATACGAGGAGTAGGAATTTCCATGCAACGGATGCACTAAGAGCTATAAGTGTATGAAAGCTCAACAAAAACTAAGTGGGTGTGCATCCAACTTGCTTGTTGATGAAGACCTCGGGCATTCAAGGAAGCCCATCATAGGAATATACAAGCCAAGTTCTATAACGAAAAATTCCCACTAGTGTATGAAAGTGACAACTCAGGAAACTCTTTGTGAAGAACATGGTGCTACTCTGAAGCACAAGTGTGGTAAAGGATAGTAGCATTGCCCCTTCTATGTTTTTCTCTCGTTTTTGTGGGCTCTTTTTGTCCTTTTTTATTTATCGTCTGGATTCTCATCCCGACTTGTGGGAGAATCATAGTCTCCATCATCCTTTCCTCACTGGGACAATGCACTAATAATGATGATCATCACACTTTTATTTACTTACAACTCGATAATTAGAACAATATGACTCTAGATGAATGCCTATGACAGTGTACCAGGACGCGCAATAGTTCTAGCATAACATATATAATAATGATGAACGGTGGTTGTGCCACAAATATTATGTCAGCTCTATGATCATGCAAAGCAATATGACAACTAATATGTATGTCATGAAAACAGAATGGTGAAAGTTCCATGGCAATATATCTCGGAATGACTATGAAAATGTCATAATAAGTAGGTATGGTGGTTGTTTTGAGGAAGATATAAGGAGGCCTATGTGTGATACAACGTATCATATCATGGTGTTTGGACGAATCTATGAAATTTGCACCGACTCTCGAGGTGAGAAAGGGCAATGCACGGTATCAAAGAGGCTAGCAAATTGCAGAAGGATAAGAGTGCGTATAATCCATGGACTTACATTAGTCATAAAGAACTCAGATACTTATTGTGAAAGCCTATTAGCCCTCGAAGCAAAGTACTTCTCACATGCCCCTAGGGAATAGGTTGGTAGGAGTTATCTATCACGCGCATCCAATACAAATGATCAAACCTCCTCACCATGGCATGACCAACACTTAGATGAGCAGTTAATAACAAGCTTTAATACCCGATATCTCTACTAACCCAATGATCATGAACCTATATCCTTTCATATTACGACATCAATATCATTAAACCATGCATTTCCTTTTTAGTGATCTACATGAAAGTTTCTATTATATCCGTCTTGAATAACTATCCTTTATGGACTAGTCTTATAACCCATGCATCTATATTTTGTTTGTTTCTTTCTCGTTTCTCAAGGTTTTTGTATTCTTTTTTCGTTTCTTTGTCTTTTGTTTGGTTTTCTTATTTGTTCTCCTTTTCAGTTTTTCTTTTTATTTCTGTTTTTTCTTATGTTTCTTTTGACTTTCACTCTACATTTTATGTATATGTAAAAGCATTTTTTAATACACATTAACTATTTTTCAATGTAAATTTACCTTTTTCATAGATGGTCAACATTTTTTCCATACACATTTTCAACATTTTTTAAATGTTTGATTAACATTTTTCAAATACAAGATTAACATGTTTTAAATATATTGTCTACATTTTTCTATACACACTTTTAAACATTTTCAAATTTTTGATTAACATTTTACAAATACAAGATTAAATTTTTAACCCATGATCAACATTTTTCTTATACACATTTAACATGCTTGATTAACATTTTTCAAACACTAGTTCAACATTTTTTCAAATGCTTCATTAATATTTTTAAATACATGATTAAAAAAATTCATCATATTTTAAGCACAAGGTCACCATTTTCTCCATACACATTTAACATTTTTCAAATTCTTGATTAACTTTTAAAAAATACTTGTTCAACATTCTTTCAAATACTTGATTAACATTTTTATATACATGATAAAAACAATTCATCATTTTTAATGCGTCATTTACTTTTTTCTATATATATTTAACATTTTCAAATGCTTGATTAAAATTTTAAAAATACTTGTTCAATATTTTATCAAATGGTTGATTAACATTTTTACATACATGATAAGAAATCATAGTTTTTTATTACATGGTCAACATTTTTTCATACACACTTAATATTTTCCAAATGCTTGATTAACATTTTTCAAATAGTTATTTCACATTTTATTTCAAATGCTTGGGTAAAAAAAATTAAAACATGATTAAATTCTTCCACATGTGTTTTGTTTTTTTTGTATACTATTTTTGCATACGTGATAAACATTTTCTCTTTCCATTTAAAATTTTCAAATTCTAGGTCAACATTTTTCAAATGTATTATGTAGAATGATTTTTTTAATATGTTTTTAGAATAGTTGGAAGTATAAACAAACATACGAACAGAAAGAAAGAAGCGAACACAAAAAATATGAAAAAGAAAGAAAACAAAAGACGAGGCTGAATACAGGAGCACCGATTTGCCGCACATGTGCGGCAAGTAGGATGTACCGTAAACTCAGAGAGCAACTAGTTGACGAGCGCTCCTTCGGAGCCGCGCAACAATCACTTCGGATGGGCTGAGAGCGCGTCACTTGGCGCGCACTCAGCCGTCGCCACGTGTCGCAACCTGGGCGCTCCCTTTGAATTTGGTTTGTTTATTTTTTGGTACACATTTTCGGCTTTTTAGATGTCTTTTTTTTCCGGTTTTTCAACTTTTTGGTTTTCCACCGATCTTTCTTAGGTTTTCGACCAAAAACAAAAGAATGCTCTTTCTTCCGTGAGAGGCACAATGTTGCTTCTGCGAGAGTCACGGTCGTGCCTCTCGAAAACAAAAAAAACCACATTTTCTCTTCTTTTTTCTTCTTTCGTGAGAGGCACGATGTTGCTTCCGCGAGAGGCACGGTCGTACCTCTCGAAAACGAAAAAAAATCACATTTTCTCTTCTTTTTTCTTCTTCCGCGAAAGGCACGGTTTTGCTTCCGTGAGAGGCACGGGTTTGTTCTAGAGGCACGACCGTGCCTCTCGACAATGAAAAAAAAACATGTTTTCTTATGAGATGCACATTTTTTTTGCTTCCACGAAAGGCACGGAAATGATAAAAGGTGTTTTCTCTTTTTTTTTCCGGGAGAGGCACGACCGTGCCTCTCAGAAACGGTTTCCAGACAGGAAAAAAGGGTGCTCCTGGTTTGGTTTTTTGGAGGAAAAAAGTTTGTCGAAATCTATCAACAGGTGATTTTGTTTTGGAAATCTCGACGCGAAGAATAAAATGGTGAAAACGATTCGAGATTTAGACGCATAGTTTAAGAGATAAAGCGTTTTGAATAAATGGGCCTACGAAAAAAGGGAAATCTCTCAGGTTCCAACAAGTGGCATACATGCAGCGCACCACTTATCACAACCTAGGGAGGTGAGAGTAATCTTTCAAAAGAGTACTCCTTAATTAGTGATTTCGGCAAACTCGTACACAGCGCAAAACGCCGCGCTAGATTTAGTGGGCCGGCCAGTTTATGTGGACGTATCAACTAGTTTATGAAGCTTCGTTCTGTTATTTTCTTTGTTTTGTTTTTTCTCGGTTTTGTTCGATTTTTCTTCATTTCTTTTATAAAATATAAACTTAAAAATTTATTTTCCTTTTTAATTTTTTCTCCGTATGCATGAACTTTTTCACAATTTTATTTTTTTAATCTGTGATATTTTTGCAATTTTTGTGAACTTTTTTCAACTTCGAAATTTTTTCAAATTGATGACTTTTTCAATTTTTCAATTATTTTTATAATTTTCAAATTGACAAACTCTTTTCAAAATTTTGATATTTTTGAAATCACAAAAAATGAATATTTAATGAACAGTTTTGGAAAAGTCAACAGTCAACTCTCCCGGTCAACAGTTGAACAGTCGTGGTCAAGGGTCAACCAGTGACCAGGGGATCTAGCGTTCAAGCGAGCTGGCAGCAGCAAGCGACCGAGCCAACTAGGCCGTGGCACGCTCGCTAACTTTGCAAGTCGCCTGCTCATGGTGTCGAATAAGGAGCGTGATGGCTCAAGCTTGAGCTACATTATGGAGGAGGTGAAGCACTTAATGCGTGTGATCAGGTGATATCACTAACGAAGATTCCCTGTTGGCTAGGTATGGATGTCTGGAAGGATGCACTGCAGTTTGGCTGTGGCTAGGTAGATGCCTGGATGAGCACGAAGGTCTTATATTATATAGTCCTTTCCACCCACAAAAGAAAACACTGCAAGCGTCCACGAGATAACCAACGCAGAAACCGCCGAATAGGGGCTCCTCCATAGGAGCTCCTATGGAGAGATTACTCACTAACAGGGGTGCCCCGACAGGGCTGGCGCATTTGCTGGCACCGAAACAGTGCGACGTAAAAAGCGTTGAGCGTTTATGATTGATGGGTAGCGCGTGGCGATGGATCTGACCATTTTTTGAAATCTTTTCACATTTCTTGAAATTCGTGAACAATTGTTGCAAAAGCAAACACATTTTGAATATTTTTCAAAATTCCAAATAATTTGTCAAATATGTGAACATTTTTTGAAAATGCCAACATTTTTTGAAAATTTGAATGGAATTTTGAAATCCCAATTTTTTTAGAAAAGGTGAACACTTTTTAAAATCCCAAACAAATTTTGAAAACATGTTTTCAAAAAAACACGAGCATTTTTTAAATTAATGAACAAATTTGAAACTTGAACATTTTCAAAATTCCCAATAAATTTTGAAAAATAAAAAACTCAAAGAAAACATTAAAAAGAAATAGAAAAAAATTAAACAAAAAACTAGACCGAAACGGGACGAAACCTCCTTGAAGGTTCCTAAAATCAGAGAAAACAGTGCTGCAACGTTCTCAAACGTGTAAATGAATATAGCTAATTGGCCTGGCCCACGTCTTACCCGGTCGCTGGTTTCCTGTGCGGTTGATCAACAAACCGTCGCATCGAGGGGGCAAATGGGGTTTTCATGGAATTTCTATTTGCTGCTCGTTGCTGCAAGTAGTCGAGGCGAGGCACAGGGGCACATCAAGGAGCGTTCGGATGGCCCGGCCCGTTTAAACGATTGAGCGATTCCGATTTTGGGAATCTTCTAGTGTTTCCCAGCCCATTTTTTTCCTGGTTTTGGGAACCGTCTAGAAGGTTCCTGGACCTGTTTTTCAATCTCGGCCTTTCCCCTTTTTGTTTATTTCCTTTTTCTGTTTCCCTTTTATTTATTTATTTATTTTTTTGTTTTATTTTCTTTGCGCTTTTTTTCCTTTTCATGTTTCTTTTTCTAGAAAATTCCAAATATTTATTCAGAATTTCATAACATGTTCACATTTTCAAAATTTGCTCCAAATTTCAAAACAAATCAGAAATTTCAAAAAAAAAAATCATGTTTTCAAATTTTGTTCCGAATTTCAAAAAATGTTCGTGTTTCAAAAAGTATTTTTAGAAGTTTCAAAAAATGTGCTTGTTTTCAAATTTTGTTCACACTTTCAAATAATGTTCATGTTTTGAAAAATGTTCAGTAATTTCAAAAAAAGTTCTCATTTTCAAATTTTCTTCAGAATTTCAAAAAATGGTCATGTTTCAAAAATCTTTTTAGAAATTACATAAAATGTTCTTGTTTTCAAATTTTATTCACAATTACAGAAAATGTTCGTGTGTTGAATTAATGTTCAGTAATTTCAAAAAAATGTTCTCATTTTCAAATTTGGTTTATAATTTCAATAATATTCGTGTTTCAAAAAGTCTTTTTAGAAATTTCGTAAAATGTTCTTGTTTTCAAATTTTGTTGACAATTTCTAAAAATGTTGGTGTTTTAAAAAATGCTCAGTAATTTCAAAAAATTGTTCTCGCTTTCAAATTTTCTTATGTTCATGTTTTCAGAAAATGTTCAGGAATTAAAAAAATGTTCTCTTTCTGAAAATCTGTCGAGAATTTCATTCGTAAGATGTTCATGTTTCAACAAATGTACAGGAATGTCAAAATATGTTCACACTTCCAAAATTTGTTCACAATTTCAGAAAAATTTCCTTGTTTCAATTTTTTTTAGAATTTTAGAAAATGTTTCTTTAAAAAAATTCACAATGTCAAAAAATATTCAGTTTTTTAAAAATTGTTCACGTTTTAGAAAACTGTTAGGTTTTGCGAAAAATGTTCATGTTTCTAAAAGTTTGTTATCAATTTTTGAAAATGTTTGTTTTTAAATATTTACTTTTATGAAAAAGAAAACCACGTTTGAAATTTCAAAAAAAGAAGTTACTTTTTTTGCCGCCTATAGTTTATACTAACTGAGTTGGCATTTTAAGGAAAACATATCTATGAACACAGTGTCTAGCCACGTGGTTCACTCACTTGAGGTCTTGTGTTCGAAGCCGCACACACATGTTTTTGGGAAATTTTCGTTTCAACTTTGCCATTGCCATCCGTTTCTTTTAACTATTACATTGCAAATCTTCCACTATAGCTAGTTGTTGCACTGTTTAGCTCCGTGGTCGTCTCTGGTACTGGTCGTGGGTTCGATTCCCACCATGGCACTGTTATTTGTTGATTTCTCACGCCGTGTTCAAAGGAAACGCCCGCGCGCGGCCCCCAAAGCCCGGCAAGGACGTGCGTCCGTGCAAAAGCGCAGCAATTTGGCGCAGAACGCATCACATAGGACCTCTTGTTTTGCATTACTCACTGTGGCTCTTAGAAGAGTCATTACTCCGTAATCGTACGAATTGGGCCGGCCCATGCCTGCTTTCTTTCTTTTTCTTTTGTTCTTCTTTCTTTTCATTATTTACTTTTTATTATCGTTTTTTATTTTTATTTCTTTTTATCATATTATGCTTTACCTTTGTTTTAGGGAAATACAAAAACATTTTTCTCCAAAGTATAGGAACATATATCCACACATTTATGTGAACTTTTTGTAATACACAGCTATTTTTTGTATATATGGAGATTTTTAAATATGAAATGAATATTTGTTGTCATACAGATTAACATTTATATCGAGTATGTGAATATATTTTATATCTTCCACCATCATAAAACATGATCATGTACTAAAAAAAGTTCTTGGAACTTTTGAATTTTTTCCATATTTCAATGGCTAATATTAACTTTAAACTCTCATATTCACATCAAAACGAAAAATGTATGAAAGTAAAACCATGGCACAAAAAAAGTAAGAGAAACGGAAAAAGAGGAAGAGAAACATGTCAAAAAGCTATAAGAGGAACCAAGCCTGTAACCTTTGTAGCGTAGCACCTTCGTGTAAGTATCTCAATAGTTATCGTCCCAACGAAGAGCGGAGGAGAGTATTGTGAGTGGGAGTTCACACATAAGTTGTCACCAATTTTGTGCAAAGTAACTATCTGAAAATTGGTAGATGGTATTACTGTTCCATGAAACAAAATATACTAGAGTGGTGAAAGAGTTGGTAGTTGCAGCGAGAATAATAAAGAGTTTAAAGAAGATAACATAAAGCAAAGTGGCTGAAAGTGAATGGTTGTTGTCTGCAATAGAGAGGTTAGGTGCAGAGAAACTTCGAACCGTGGTGTACATCAAGTGTGTTAGTGCGACGGTAATACTAGTTACCTTGTATTGTGATTCTAGTGCACATGTTGTTTGTTCGGTAGGCGGGTCACTTAGTGGTTGAACTCCTCCACCTCAGATTTCTCCCCTATAGTCCTGCTTCGGCATTGCCATTAGATGGTTATATCTGCAATTAAGGTCATAACACTGGAACAATGCATTAGCTTTCATGGATCACTATGATCTCATATTGTCTTCGCTCTTCATAGATATCAATAACTTTCACCTGTAGGCAACTGATTCACTAAACAATATATGTTACCTGTATAGGTCTTCAGATCATGTTGCCTGGTCCCTTAAATTGGACAACATGCAGCACAGATAAATAACTTACTGAACAATCATAGAACTATAATCACAAATGACTACATATAGAATAGGCACAAATGACTCTCATCAATCCCCTACATCTTGCACGCCTAGGAGGAAGAGGGGGATAACCAAACATCTCAGAGATCAAACAAAGGGAAAGCATCTCAATAATATCACAAAGATCAGTAATGAGATGAATACTTCAATGAGTCTCAATCTCAAAATGAGTACGCATGTGCCCGTGACAGGCAAGGTTCGCGACAAGTTAGCTCAACTTATTTTGAACACAACTCTTCGGCATGACAAGTGCATGCTAAGATTAATGGACATATGTGTTGAAATATATAACCCGTGTCACTCCATCGGTTTGAATGATTTGGTTGGAGCATAAATTTAATATGATATTCGAGACAAGAGGTCTTAAGGTGTTGAACTCAATAATCGGGATAGAAGCTTCTACCCCGAGTGATGCATCTTTTGGAGAGACTATTGGGTCTTTATCTATTTCCTTTTCTTAGTTGGAGGTGTTTTGCTGTTGTACGGTTGTATCATACGCAACCATATAGAGGAGTGCAAACTGAACGTAACTCAGATGGGTCAGGTTCCTTGTGATGAAACCAGCCTATCAGGGTTCAAGTTTTAGACTTGTCACTGGTCCTTACATTACGACTGCGTTGTCTCAGTATCTCGGACGTGTGCGTACGTGCCCTCATAGGGATGAGTGTATGTGAGACTTTTTAATTATTCTGCATTTAAAACGTACCATATATAGATTTTTTAATGTATTTACAGGAAAAAATGAAGAAAAACTATCACCTTTCACCGGGTCCTTTTCTCTTTTAATAACTCTGAATAGTCTCGTGTAACTTTCTCTGACTTGGCGAGCATTATACCAACCCTGATGTGCATCACGAAGAAAGCACAGTCCATAAATATTTGAATGAGCAATTCTTGCAGGCTTGCACCCGCGTCTCAAGGTTGATTAACCTGGAAATCTCTTACTCCATGCGCCGAACCTTCGGTCTATTTCTCCCTGTCACAAATCATCTCATTATTCGTGGAGCGCTTGATGTGATGTTCTATCAGCCTTTTCTGACTCTTGTTAGCAAGGCCCATTGTAAGCGTCTTTGACAAACAAAGTTCAATTAAGCGCTTAACCGAAAATCTATGGTAATGAATGCCGGTTGGCATCATATGCATAGGACGGAAAGATAAGTTTCCTGTTAGCCAGACACGTGCAAAGTATCACTGTACTCCTTGGCGTTCCTTGCAAGAGAGCAAAGCAGGTTTCTAATAATAGGTCTCTAATTTTTTAGATCTACAACTAGGACTACTGTTTAAAGTCATGGTTGAGAAGGGCGGCTTAATTCGAAAATCCAATTCGGTGTCCAGGCTTATCTGCACCCGGTCAGAAAAAAATCAAAAAAATACTAAAAATAAAATAAAAAACATTTAATTTTTTTGTGTGATAGACAATTTTATGCGTGAGGTTCGCTCCAAATTTCAACTCAGCAAGTCATGGACGTATAGTAACTGACTCGTTTCCATTCAGTTAATTCGAAAAAAGGAGCGACTCGTCAGGCGATGGGAGGGGCGACTGGAGGGAAGGCCGCGCATGCCCAGCCTCTCGCCGCCGGCGATCGTCGGTGCGTTGGAGGGCGGTTTTGGGCTCTCGCGGATGCGGAGGAGGACGACGCGGACGGAGAGGCGGACGCTCCGCCATCACCGCCGTCGCCGACTCCGTCGGATCACGTCAATGACTGGTTCAATGCCAGTTACTCGGAGGAGGAGGTTGCGTCCGCGATCGACGACGTTCTTCCTATCCATGATCCGGCCAGAGTGGGGCTTGACGCGGGCGAGAAGAGGGAGATGGTTCGCCGGATAGTTCACCGAAGAACCTCGTCGGCGGCGGTCAAGCCGTGGAAAGGCCCTCTTCCAAAGGTATGTCGTCCAAATCTTACCGTTTTTTATCTCATTAAGCCGGACTCGTGGATTGTTGTCAAACGGAAGAGGTGTGCTCGCCGGACGGTGGCCGGAGCGGTGCCGTCGGTGCCAGAATTGGTAGCTCCTGATTTTCAGGATCTCGGGATCGCTGTTTCCCGTCAACGTCGTTTGAATCTACTGTTAGGCCGAGAGGGGCCGGGTTTGGACGTTGGTAGGCTGGCTGAAGTTGGGCCGGGGATAGCTGGGTATGAGGCCCAGTCTATCCCGGATCGGACTGGTTTTTTCATCGAAGACTCTGGCTCGGAGAAGGGTGCGATCTGTGGGCCGGGAGTGCATGGGTATGAGCCCCAGAGCCGGCAGAAACCGATCGCTATAGAGTGCGAGGAGGTTCAGGTTCCACGATCGTCGTCCTTTCTCGAGCCGCAGGCTAGGGTTCGTCATCGTCGAAGCCGTAGTCTTCATTCGGCTGGGACCGCGCGGGCTCGGCCTGTTCCACCGCTTCGCACCATGGCGGGTCGCGGAGGGTCCTTGCCACCGGGGAAGAAGCCAGTGGCGGAGCAGGGGGCCGGCCGCCATGGGACAACGCCTCAGCAGGGCAACCGCGGAGGCCCAGGCGCTGGGCTGCCGCCAGCTGCGGGGGATGGGCTGCCTACTTCGGCCTCGGGCAATGGCCGCGGCGTCGCGTTGCCGCCGATGGGATCAGGCCGCGGGGGAGCTCCCACTCTGCCCGCTGGTAGGGGCGCAACCATGGTGGGGTCCGCGGTGGGCCGGGGCGGCGTGATGCCCGGGCCTCGACCGACGGCGCCAACTTCGGTGGGCATGCGACCGCCGGCGCTGGTTCCGGTGGGTCTGCGGCCTCCGGTGCAAGTTGCTGCTGGGAACAATGCGGGCCGGGGAGGCGCGGCGCCGCGGCCTCAAGCTCAGGGGCTTTTGACTGGCCAGCCGAGGCCAGCTCCGCCTCCTCGCCTCGTCGCAATGCCTTCGCAAAATCGAGCCGGAACGGTGCAGCAACAGGCACGTCCACCGACTCAGGTCGCGGCTGCGCCTCAGGGTCAGTGGGGTGATGATGGGGTTAATGCGTATGGAGTTGGAAAACACCTTGGATCCTCGTCGACTGGTGGCGGTCGAGGCCATGCTTGGCAGAGTGATGGTTCGGCGGAACGCCCATTTATGGGGCCCCCAGGAGGCTTTGTTGAGGGGGCGGCGGGTCCTGGTCTCCGGCCGCGGGGTGGTTTCCGTGGTCATCGTGGTGGACGTGGGGGTCGAGGTGGCCGGTACCGCCCACGACCGCCTATTCCGCCTGTGATTGATCCGATGGTGGTTGATGGGGCTGTTGAGCAGCAGGCTTTGACTGGCCAAGCTTTGGAGGTGGTTTCGGCGCTTGCCACTGCTGAGTTACCCGACAATGGTTTCGGGGGGATTGTGTTTTTGGAGGATTCTTCGAGGGCTGAGTCTGACAGAGCTTCCAAATATGCGCGCAAGAAAGAGAACATGCTATGTTATCTTTGTGGTGGTAAGGGCCATTTTATTGCTGAGTGTGTGGCCGAGTTGTGTGGCACTTGTGGCCAGCCAGCACACGATGCGGGGGACTGTCCGCTTCTGAGAGAGCAGGCACCTTCGCTGATGATGTATGGGGTGTACTGTGCTGAACTCACGTTCTTTGAATCTCCGACGGAGATGGAGGTTCCTGACGAGACATTGAGTTTGACAACTGCATTAGTTAAAATTGCTAGAGGTGAGGTATCGGAGGCACAAATTATTCAGAGGCTTCAGGAGTTAGCCCCTGGGGAGTTCCGGTGGGAGCTTGCGACTGTTGAGGACAAGCTGTTTCGGGTTGAGTTCCCGTCAGTTGCGGACCTTCAGAGACTTCTGAGTTTCGGGATGTGCAAGGTGCCAGGTACTGATGGTGTGCTTGAGTTTCACGAGTGGAAGCGGGTTGAGCCTACAGGCACGCCTCTGACTCAGGTTTGGTTACGATTCTCTGGGGCTCCATCCAAGCCGATGCAGGATGCCCGGGTCGTGGCCAGTTTGGGTATCATGGTCGGCAGACCAGAGCGTGTGGATATGGATTTTACCAGAGCCCACGGGATAGCCCGTGTACTGGTCAGTTTGCTCAACATCGAGTATGTGCCTGAGGTGGTTAAGTGGGCATATCGAGGACACATATATAACCTTGTCATTGAGTTTGAGGATGACAGTCTGTTTGCCGAGGCAGCCAACGGGTCTGATACTGATATGCATGAGGACGATGATAGTTCGGCACTTAAGGAGGCACCAGTAGCTGACAGTGGACGTGAGTTGTCCACTCAGTAGGGCGCTGACTCTCACACGTCTGCGGATGGGACGGCTACTACTTCTACGGTGCCTTCGACTACTCTCAGATTCGGTTCTTTCGAGCCGGCATCTGCACCTCCGAGACTGTGGAGTAATCGGGTGGAGTCAGATGAGGTGTTCGAGCACTCGCTTCCGGTTCTGGAGTTTGAGGAGCCTGTGATACCTCTCTTGGGGGAGTCGCCGATCCCTATCAGGGCTGAGGTGGAGGAGGTAGTCTTCGCAGGAGAGAGTCTGAAGATGGTGACTTTGGACTCTCCCCCGGCGGCCGCGATTTCGCAGCAGGTGCAGCTGCTGGTACCAGCTGCTGATGGGGGCGTGAGGCAGGTGGCCTCGGTTCCCTCCTCGGGGCCTACGATGGGTGAGTTTCCGATGGTCCAGTTTGATTCTTTGGGAGGGAGACTGAGGTTGCTCGACCAGGCATCGTCCTCCATTGTTACAGGTCCAGCGACGCTAGCACCGGAGTTGAGTCTCGGAGAGGACTCGGGGCAGGTGGCCTCGGGGTTCTCTCCTCTGGTGGCACCCAGAGGGGCTTGCTCGCCAACGGCGCCGGTGCCGCCTGTTGGCCCTTGGGCCGGGGTTGAGGGGGAGCTCGGGCTGGAGGCCATAGTTCCACCTTCCCCCGGCTTGGTGCACTCCAGTAGAGCTTCTCGGGAGGAGGTGATTGCTTTTGGTGGTATCCCGGATCTGGTCTCTGAGGGGCGACGGTTGAGTAGCCGTCTCTAGGTCCATCCGGAAGTGGATGACATTCAGCAGCAGTGCACTATGAGGGCGGCCAAGCTTCGTGACGTGGAGGTCACTACTGGTATGTCCGTCAATACTTCTAATTCTATTTTGCATTTTTCTAATGATGAGATTATAAATAATGCAAATAAGCTAGGAATTTCACTAGGTGGTAATGATAGTGAAATTTCAAATTCAGTTAATGATATTCTGGATTTAGAGGCCGAGCGGGCGCTCGAGATGATTCGTAATTTAGCTGCGGTTAAACCCATGAATAACTCCAAGATTGACGCTTTGGGGGTAAGGGTGCTCGACAATTTTTGTGCAGATCTTACTCATTCATCTCCTGAGCCTGAGGAGGAGGATGAACGAGTGGATTTTGTAGAAGTGCGCGCCTCTGAGACTGGTTGTGAGGACCAGCTAGAGAATTTCAACATTCCTAAATGCAAATGGAAGCGGAAGATTTACCCAGTCTCCGCAGTGCGTAGGAGCGCGCGGATTAGAACGGCAAAAAAAATTCCATGATGAGATATGAAAGGAATCTTTTGGAATAGCAGAGGTCTGAAAGACTTGGCTAAAAGAAGATTTCTTGTTGAGGCTTCTATCGAGCATAAGTTGGACTTTATTACGTTATCGGAAACTAGTAGAGCCGACTTATCACCTCAATTTCTCAATACGCTTGCGGGACGTATTGAGTTTGATTGGCATTGTCTACGGCCGCGAGGAAGATCGGGTGGCATTTTACTCGGAGTTAGATGTGATTCGTTAGAAGTCAGAAGCGTGGTTATGGGGGATTTCGCTGTTAAGTTTAGGGTAAGGTCAAAGACCGATGGGTTTAACTAGGCTTTGGTGGCGGTATATGGAGCCGCACAGCCCGAGCTTAAACCGGATTTCTTGGCTGATCTGGTTAGGATTTGCGGTTTTGAGCAACTGCCTATCCTGGTGGAGGGTAATTTTAATATCATCAAGAGGCGTGATGAGAAGAACAATGATAATTTCGACGGCAGATGGTCGTTCATGTTTAACACGATTATTGAAAACATGGATCTGCGTGAGCTAGAGCTTTCGGGCAGGAAGTTCACCTGGGCTAACGCATTGCCAAATCTGACGTTTGAAAAGCTGGATCAGGTGCTGGCTAGCATCGAATGGGAACAAAAATTTCCATGTGTAACAGTCCAGGCACTTACTCGTGGAATTTCTGATCATACGCCTTTATTCCTTGACTCGGGGGAGGCTACCCATGTGGGAAATAAGGATGTTTTCTCGTTCGAGCTTGCGTGGTTTGAGAGACAAGGTTTCTTAGATCTCATAGCTAGAGAATGGGCTAAGGGTGCAGCAGGTAGAACTGCACTCGAGCGCTGGCAGAATAAAATTAGACACTTGAGAAGTTTCTTACGTGGGTGGGCTAAACATCTCAGTGGGGTCTATAAGATTGAGAAGGAACAGCTCCTCTCGCTTATTCAGTCCCTTGATGTAAAAGCCGACACCATGATCGTGCCAGCCTCGGAGCTTCAGGCCAAGCTCGATGCGGAAGTGAGGCTGAAAGAGCTCCTTCGTGAGGAAGAATTAAAGTGGGCGCTTCGGGCTAAGGTACGAAGGGTCGTCCAGGGGGACGCGAACACACAATTTTTTCACATGATTGCCAATGGGAAGCATAGAAAGAAGAGGATCTTTCAGCTTGAACAAGATGAGGGAACGATTCTTGGTCAGGAAAATTTAAAGCTGTATATCACTGAGTATTACAAACAGCTGTTTGGGCCTCCAGAGGATAACTGTTTGTCGCTGGATGAGTCAAGGATTGAGGATGTGCCTCAACTGACGGTTGTTGAGAATGATATCTTAACTGCACCTTTTTCTGAGAAAGAGGTATATGAGGCCATTTCCCAGATGAAGAATAATAAGGCTCCTGGCCCAGATGGATTCCCGGAAGAGTTTTACAAGAAGTGTTGGCACATTTGTAAAGGAGATCTATTGCCTTTGTTCAATGATCTTTTCGCTGGCCAGCTTCACCTTTTTCAGCTGAATTTTGGAACGATAACACTTCTTCCAAAGAAGACAGAGGCAGTGCGGATCGAGCAATTCCGGCCAATCTGTCTTCTTAATGTTAGTTTCAATTTTTTTACCAAAGTCGGGACGAATAGGCTCACACAGATTGCGCATACTATGGTGCAACCTACTCAAACTGCTTTCATGCCGGAGAGGAACATCCTTGAAGGGGTGGTGGTTCTGCATGAAACGCTCCATGAGATTCACACGAAAAAACTGGATGGAGTGGTTTTTAAGGTGGATTTCGAGAAAGCGTACGATAAAGTCAAATGGCCTTTCCTTCAATAGACATTACGTATGAATGGGTTTGATGAAGCTTGGCGACGCCAAGTAGAATCCTTCACGCAAAAAGGGAGTGTTGGAATTAAAGTGAATGATGATATAGGTCATTTTCTAGACACACAAGGGCCTGAGACAAGGTGATCCAATGTCTCCTATCCTGTTCAACATTGTCGTGGATATGTTGGCCATTTTGATAGGTCGGTCAAAAAAGGCTGGGCAAGTAGGTGGATTGGTGCCTCATCTAGTCGATGGTGGTGTGTCCATCCTGCAGTACGCTGATGATACAATCATCTTTATGGAGCATGACTTGGCTAAAGCGAGAAATATGAAGCTGGTCCTGTGCCTTTTCGAGCAATTGACCGGTCTGAAGATCAACTTCCATAAAAGCGAGTTGTTCTGTTTTGGTAGAGCCAAAGAGGAACAAGATGCTTACAAGCAACTGTTTGGTTGCGATTTGGGAGCTCTTCCGTTCACTTACCTAGGTATCCCCATTCACCATCGTAAGTTGACTAACAGCGAATGGAAGTGTATCGAGGACATGTTTGAGAAGAAACTGAGCTGCTGGAAGGGCAAACTCATGTCGTATGGAGGCCGATTGATTCTCATTAATTCGGTGCTTACGAATTTGCCGATGTTTCTTTTATCCTTTTTTGAAGTACCAGTTGGAGTTAGGAAAGGGCTGGACTTCTATCGGTCATATTTCTTCTGGCAGAGTGATGAAACAAAGAGAAAGTACCGGCTAGCCAAATGGGATGTTATTTGCAGACCAAAAGACCAAGGGGGTCTTGGGGTTGAGAACCTGGAAGTCAAGAACAGATGCCTACTCAGTAAGTGGCTATATAAGTTATCTGCGGAGACTGAGGCAACTTGGGCATAGATTCTTCGTAACAAGTATTTGTACTCTAAGACCTTGTCGCAGGTGACAGCTAGACCAACTGATTCGCCTTTCTGGAAGGGGCTAATGAGGGTCAAAGCTACTTTCTTTAATAGAACAAAGTTTATTGTCGGTGATGGCAATAAAACTTGATTCTGGGAGGATACTTGGCTAGGTGATGCACCGCTGGCACTTCAGTATCCGTCGCTATGTCGTATTGTGCAGCGACGGGATGCACTGGTTGCAACAAGTTTGCAATCCACTCCTCTTAACATTCAATTTAGGAGGGTGCGTGTTGGTGACCGGTGGGAGGCTTGGATTCATCTGGTGAGTAGACTGATGGAGGTTCAGCTTACTCATCAGCCCGATCAGTTGTGTTGGAAGCTTATTAAATCCGGTGAATTCACAGTCAAGTCGATGTACATTGATGTCATCAACTCTGGTGTTCTTCCTAGTTCCAAACATGTCTGGAAAGTAATGGTTCCTTTGAAAATCAAAGTGTTTATGTGGTTTGTACATAAACAAGTCATTCTAACGAAAGATAATTTGATTAAGCGCAACTGGACAGGTTCTACTAAGTGTAGTTTTTGTGATCGGGATGAAAATATCAAGCATCTTTTCTTTGATTGCCCGTTGGCGAGGGTGCTATGGCGCTCGGTGCAAATTGCTTTTAACATTACTCCTCCCAATTCGGTCAGGTCGTTTTTTGGAACGTGGCTTGCCGGTATAGAGGCCGAAACAGCTAGACAAATTCGAGTAGGAACATGTGCGTTGTTATGGGCGATTTGGAACTGCAGAAATGATTTGGCTTTTAACAGAACAACAACTATTCATTTTTTGCAGGTTGTATTCCGGGCTACTGCGCTAATCCGTATGTGGTCATTACTCACTCCGACGGAGGCCAGGGCGCGTTTGGTTACTGGATCTGTCCGGTGGGAGATGGTAGCGCGGGATATCTTCAACCGGTTTGGATGGCGGCCATGTAATAGGATAGGCGATTAGTTTACCTATCTCTCTATATTATGCCAGCCGGTTGTGGCTTCTCGACCTTGTTTTATTTCACTAGCTCTTTGTGAGCCAGCCTCCATTGTTGCAGCACATTGCAAGACATTGTTGAATACTTTATCTATTTATAAATGTGACCGTATGCATCACTCAGATGCAGAGGCCGGGGAGTCCCCCTTAATTGGAGCAGCTCAAAGCAAAAAAAAAGGGTCAGAACAGTGTGTGAACAGTAAACTTTTTTACAGACATTGAATTTGTCTTTTTTTACCGAGAGTTGCTCAGATGTCCAAATGAGTTGAAACTAGAGCACACCTCACGCATAAACTTATCTATCAGACAAAAACAGATGAGCTCGGGAGCAGAAATACCGCTTCCCGCTTAATTGAACTTTGTATCTGCCAACTATGATTTCGTTCAAGGTAGGTCATCTGTTGTTAATGAACGAAAGTTGCGTGCGTGGAAATTTAACAAAGCAGCTTCCCATGAATTCGTATGTCCAAAATCTTGGAACAGTGCTTCTACCATTGTGCACTGTGGAATTAGCGTCGTAACATATACACACATACTGGGAGAAGATTTGTGACATGCAAGCGTGGGGCACGCATGTTGCTGGTGCCCGTTTTTTTATTTTGGCTTTCAATATTTAAAGTTATATATTTTTTAAATGAAAATTCCCAATTAAGTTTTATTTTCATATTACTGTTTTTCGTGGCCAGCGCTTCAAATAATATCCATTTTGATATATTTTGATGACTTCTAAAAAAATATGTTAAGTTTCAATGTTGAAACTAGTACCAGCGATAAAAAACAATTACTTTATGTCTACAATCGATAGAAAAAAATCGCTTGAAATTATATCTCTGAACTGGTAGAAACTTGACAGTTTTAGACGCAAAAACTGTAAATTTCATCGTTGAAACTTATGTTTTTAGGGATTTTCCTTTTTACCGTAGCCTCGTGCAGGATTGAACTAATGCACGAATCACGATGCAAAATGAGCGGGCGGTAGAGTGCCCCCGCACTCGTGTGCATTTCCGACACATCACATCACATTTAAGCATTACAAAAAATGAACTACCACTTCGCACCACAATTGTAGAGTTAAGGCCAACTCCACGCACGACCCCAAACGGACGTCCGTTTGTCCGGATTCTGTCCGTTTGGATAGGGCAATGGGGTCGTGTTCGGGCAGTTTCCGGGATGCGGTGGCCGTGCGCCCAGCGCGCGGCCGCATCCCGGCCGCATCTTGTCCGTGTGCACATTTCTTTGCAAGTCCTTGAATTTTTTTATCATTCATTTTTGGTACATGACAATACATCATTACATTTTGACTAGTAAAGTAAGGCCAAAGAAAACAAGAACCACAAGAATACATTTGAGAAGATACCCAACTTCCATAACTGCTTCCTTGAGTTGGGTTAGGGCCTTCTCGATGCACTCATTGTTGATCTGTGGAGGAGGCTCGACGTTGCACCCTCCTTTCTTCTTCAAGCCATAAGTCGACGTTGCTTCCTCACACGTAGTATCGTGCCTTGTTGCTTCTTCGCACGTAGTATCGTGCCTAGCCTCTAATCTAGCAACAAGTGCACTTGTCTCAGCTAAAGCCTTTAGGGTAGCTAAAAGTGCACGAACATGTACTAAATTTCACTCTATCAATATATCGATGTACTCTTCTTCCCAATACCAAAGCTTGCATCCATTCTACACAATAAAACTTAAAGTTAGCACAACTAGTCTAATCCGAGAGCACAAACCGAAGCTAAAAAGAGAACATACCCCATCCGAGAGCACTTGATGAACACCCATCCGGGATGCTCCGGCGTTGTAGACGCGCGGCGCATGACCACCCTTGGGCAGTGGTCGCACTTGATGAGGGGAAACGGTGCGCCGACGAGCTTTTGGGAAAGCACCGAGCCCGGCCGGCCGCCATTCGTGTATCTGCCGGTGGACCACCAACGGTGCAGATCCGAGCGGCTAGAGGACGAGCCACTGCCTGCATGTGGCCTTGCGGCCCTGCCAGGGCCTTTCGGCGAGGTGCCCGGCCAGTCCATGGCGCGGCCCGGCCTTCCATAGCCGGGCGAGCTCAAGACCGACCGGATCTGCCCCAAATCCGGCAGGCAGGTGCGCAAACCAGGTGGCCGTGCTTGGGTAGTTCGGCGGCGACGAGGGGAAGGGGCTGGGCGAGCGCGCGTCCGAGTTGCACGGATGCAATGGCAGCGGGCGGCGGCGGCGGCGAGGGGAAGAGTGGAGAAGAGTGGAGTGGGATGCGGCCTGAGGGAGGGAGGGGGCGGATAGAAAAAGGCCCGTCCTATGCCACCGACGGGTGGGCCAGGGAAGGACACACGCAGACGGCCGGCACGTCCGCGTGGTGTCCGTTTCACCCCAAAAGCGGCGCAAACTTGGGCCGCGGATGGGTCGAAAGCGGACACAAAACGGACAAAAGTTCGTTTGCTCCCGCGCACCGGGCCGCCCCGTTTGTCCGTTTTACCACAAACGGACGGGCCCGGAAAGGATGGGGTCGCGCGGTGGAGTTGGCCTAACAATGTGCTCATCGAGTATAAGATGTGCTAACTGTTTTGTGACTAGGATGTATATAGATATATTGTTACTGTGTTTGTTCACTCATTTCAGTCCATATGTAGTTCATATTGAAATATTCAAAACATCTTATATTTGTGGATGGAGGGAGTAGTATGTTACACTAATCGCAAAAAAGTAGTTTGTTACACCCTGATGAACACCAACACTTTATCGTTTGGAATTGTTTTCTTGAAAGCCCTGAACCGTAGAACAATAATTCTATAATAATTTTTTATTAATATAAATAAAAGTATGATACAAAGAGGGGAGAAAAATATGAAATGAAAATCAAATTATCCTAGGCAAATAAAAGGGACATGATCATCCAAGCTAGCTGACATAATGGCTACAATTTTAGAACTTGGAGTCAATTTTGTGCAACTTTAGGTTTCATTAGATCAACTCTACCAGAGTCTGTCTTATGGCCCCGATCGCCAAAATAACCTCCAATAGTCGTCCAAAACATGTTTCACAAATCACCACAGAAAGTCTTGGAACCCTTTTGGGATCAACTGGAAGTGGGCTTTCCCAAGCTTGCGAGGGGTCAGGTAGAGAGGGAGCGATGGATTCGAGAATACACGCATCGCCCATTACCGCCACCGTGGAAGAATGGCCAGCCCGGGAGGATCGTGTCGAGACCATCTTGCAGGGCTTCGAGGCCCGCTATGTCACCGCCGTCGCTAGGAAGCATGGACGGTCTGAGACGCGACTACTGAGGCGGTTTTTGCACACATCACGCTCACATTGTCGCATCCCCACTTGACCCCAACCTGGCCCCGCCGGCCGTAACCCTAGAAATGATGGCAGTGGAGGCGGTGGCTGTGGCAGCAACCACAACTAGGCGTTGCCAACTAATCCAGTCACCGGCAAATCAGTATTAGCTAATTGCTATATATTTTAACCAAGTATTAGATGTTCAGCCCAAATTATTAGAAATGAAGTCGAATTGAATCAAATGTGTTGAGAATTTTTTATTATTAAGGAAGAACCGTTGTAGACGGACGGAGGGTGTCGGAGCAGGTTCTGTTGTGGAACATTGCATGGAAAACAAAAAAATTCTATGCACAAGCAAGATCTATCCATGGAGATGCATAGCAACTAGAGGGGATAATGTGTCTACGTACCCTCGTAGACCGTAAGCGGAAGCGTTTAGTAACGCGGTTGATGTAGTCGAACTTATTCGCGATCCAACCGGACGAGTACCGAACGTATGGCACCTCCGCGTTCAACACACGTTCAACTCGGTGACGTCCTCACCTTCTTGATCCAGCAAGACGACGAAGTAGTGGATGAGTTCCGGTAGAACGACGACGTGGTGACGGTGATGGTGAAGCTATCTCGGCAGGGGTTTCACCTAAGCACTACGAAAATATGATCGAGGGACGAAACTATGGAGGGGGGCGCCGCACACGGCTAAGAGATTGTCGTGGTTATGTGTGGCACCCCCTCCCACATATATAGGTAGGGGGGTGGGGGAAGGGAGGAGCAACCAAGGAGGCACCCTAAGTAGGCCGAATACTTGGTGTCCTCCCCAAGCCGCGCCCCCCCTTTCCTTTCTCCCATGTGGAGGGGAAGGTTGGAGGGGCTAGCACTCCCCCTTTTCCTTCCCTAGGGCCGGCGGCCAGGGAGAGGGGCGCGCCAGCCCCCTTGTGGTCTAGTCTGTCCCCCCTTGGCCCATTAGGCCCATACACCTACCGAGGGTGTCTGGAACCCCTTCCAACGACCAGATGACTACCCTGTGCACCCCGAAACTCTTCTGGTGTCCGAATATCATCGTCCTATATATCAATCTTTACCTCCGGCCCATTCCAAAGCTCCTCGTCATGTCTGGGAGTCCGAACGACATTCGGTCTCTAAATCATACAACTCACATAACACTATATCGTGAACGAACGTTAAGCGCACGAACCTTATAGGTTCGAGAACTATGTAGACATGACCGAGACACCTCTCTGGTCAATAACCAATAGCGGAACCTGGATGTCCATATTGGCTCCTACATATTCTACAAAGATCTTTATCGGTCGAACCTTATGACAACATACGTAATTCCCTTTGTCCATCGGTATGTTACTTGCCCAAGATTTGATCGTCGGTATCTTCATACGTAGTTCAATCTCGTTACCGGAAAGTCTCTTTACTCGTTCCATAATACATAATCTTGCAACTAAATCCTTAGTCACTTTGCTTGTAAGGCTTCTTATGATGTGTATTACCGAGAGGGCGGAGATACCTCTCCGATACTCGGAGTGACAAATCCTAATATCGATCTATGCTAACTCAACAAACACCTTCGGAGATACCTGTAGATCATCTTTAGGATCACCCAGTTACGTTGTGACGTTTGATAGCACACAAGGTATTCCTCCGGTATCCAGGAGTTGTATAATCTCATAGTTGAAGGAATATGTATTTGACACTAAGAAAGCAATAGGAATAAACTGAATGATCAATATGCTAAGCTAACAGATGGGTCTTGTCCATCACATCATTCTCCTAATGATGTGATCCAATTATCAAATGACAACACATGTCTATGGTTAGGAAACCTTAACCATCTTTGATCGTCGAGCTAGTCTAGTAGAGGCTTACTAGGGACACGATATATGTTTATTTATTCACACATGTACTTAAGTTTCCGATCAATACAATTCTAGCATATAAACCTTTGTCATGAATAAGGAAATATAAAAAACAACTTTATGCCTCTAGGGCATATTTCCTCCAGTCTCCCACTTGTACTAGAGTCGATAATTTAGATTACATTGTAATGAATCTAACACCCATGGAGTTTTGGTGCTGATCATGTTTTGCTCGCGGAAGAGGCTTAGTCAACGGGTCTGCTACATTCAGATCCATGTGCATTTCACAAATCTCTATGTTTCCATCCTTGACCTTTTCACGAATGGAGTTGAAGTGTCTCTTGATGTGTTTGTGTAGCGACCACGATCCCAATGGACCAAAGTCTTTGTGCTTAAGTGTCATCCCGTATGCTGACACACACAGTACTCGAGGAATTAGTTTCAATCACACACTTATTACATCAAGGTCCTCATAAAGAGTATCTGTTACACAAATAATATGGCTGAAGGCCACCTAAACAAAATAACTGTGGCAGCTTCGAAGATAAATGAGTCGATCAACTCCAACGGCATAGTTGAGTGCATGACAATGACCTATCGCACCTTATTCTTTGTCGGTAAAGTCTGCAACATGAGACGTTGCAGCCGTGTAGGTCAGCACATAGAATATGCTGGCAGAGTTACACTACAGAGCAAATGAATGCAAGAAACTATATCTACATGCATATTTGGCTGCTGGAGGCTCTAAGTTTAATGTTTTGCATAAAGCTAATTTTCCCTGCAACAAAGGAATAAATTTTATTTACTACCAAGTTATACCAATATTTGAGAAGGTTCCTCCAACTCAAATCCTAACATTAACCAAGTATCATCATTAAACCCAATTCATTGATTTAAGCGTGATGAGATCAACAATAATATCCACTTCTAGATACTCAAGATGTCCATAACCGGGGACACATACTGTCCCACTATACGACTCCCTTGGCGCAAGTTGCGAAACTCACGTTTCTTCAAACTCATGGCTCCAGCTGAAACATGTGCGGTGCGGAAGGCCTGCTGAAACTGATCCCATGTAACTGTAGCTATGGGGTAAATCATGGTGAATTCTCCCACCAAGATACTGCGGGTCCATCAAGTTGATGTGCGACAAAGCGCACTCTCTCTGCATCCGTGCATCTGGCAGTGTTCAGCTCTCTTCCAATCTTGCGGAGCCAATCATCTACAACAATCGGCTCGGTGCTGCTAGAAAACACCGACAGATTCAACCTCAGAAAACAGGCTAGGTCTTCAACAGGGGGTGGTGGCGGTGGGTTGTTGTTGTTGTTGTTGTTGTTGTTGTTGTTGCCTTGGTTCTGGTTCTGGTTCTGGAGTAACATCTGCATCAAGGCATTCTGCTACTGGATCAATTGGGTGAGCTCCGGCGGGAAAGTGAATCCGGGGTCACGTCTTGGAGGCATGTGATGGGTTAGAGGGGGTGAGAAAATAGAATAGAATGAGGTCTATGAGAGATTTCACTACCCATCGGTGTCTACTACACAACCTTCTTCTTGTAGACGTTGTTGGGCCTACAAGTGCACAAGTTTGTAGGACAGTAGCAAATTTCCCTGAAGTGGATGACCTAAGGTTTATCAATCCGTAGGAGGCATAGGATGAAGATGGTCTCTCTCAAACAACCCTGCAACCAAATAACAAAGAGTCTCTTGTGTCCCCAACACACCCAATACAATGGTAAATTGTATAGGTGCACTAGTTCGGCGAAGAGATGGTGATACAAGTGCAATATGGATGGTAGATAAAGGTATTTGTAATCTGAAATTATAAAAACAACAAGGTAGCAAGCAATAAAAGTGAGCGTAAATGGTATTGCAATGATAGGAAACAAGGCCTAGGGTTCATACTTTCACTAGTGCAAGTTCTCTCAACAATAATAACATAGATAGATCACATAACAATCCCTCAACATGCAAAAAAGAGTCACTCCAAAGCAACTAATAGAGGAGAACAAACAAAGAGATTATGGTAGGGTACGAAACCACCTCAAAGTTATCCTTTCTGTTCTATCTATTCAAGAGTTCGTAGTTAAATAACATAAAGCTATTCTTTCCGCTCAATCCATCATAGGGTTCATACTAGAATAACACCTTAAGACACAAATCAACCAAAACCCTAATGTCACCTAGATACTCCATTGTCACCTCAAGTATCCGTGGGCATGATTATATGATATGCATCACACAATCTCATATTCATCCAACCAACACAAAGTACTTCAAAGAGTGCCCCAAAGTTTCTACCGGAGAGTCAAGAACGCGTGCCAACCCCTATGCATAGGTTCATGGGCGGAACCCGCAAGTTGGTCACCAAAACATACATCAAGTGGCACGTGATATCCCATTGTCAGCACAGATAAGCACGACAAGACATACATCAAGTGTTCTCAAATAAAGACTCAATCCGATAAGATAACTTCAAGAGGGAAACTCAATTCATCACAAGAGAGTAGACGGGGAGAAACATCATAAGATCCAACTATAATAGCAAAGCTCGGGATACATCAAGATCGTGCCATAGAGGGAACACGAGAGAGAACAAGAGAGAGAGAGAGAGGTCAAACACATAGCTACTGGTACATACCCTCAGCCCCGAGGGTGAACTACTCCCTCCTTGTCATGGAGAGCGCCGGGCTGATGAAGATGGCTACCAGTGATGGGTTCCCCCTCCGGCAGGGTGTCGGAACGGGCTCCCGAGAGGTTTTTGGTGGCTATAGAGGCTTGCGGCGGCGAAACTCCCGATCTATCTTTATATTCGATGTTTTTAGGGTACGTGGACTTATATAGGTGAAAGAAGTCGGTCGGGGGGTGCTCGAGGGGCCCACGAGACAGGGGGCGCGCCCAGTAGGGGGGGGGGCGCCCTCCTATCTCATGGCCTCCTTGAGGCTCTTCTGACGTGAACTCCAAGTCTCCTGGATGATATTCTTCCAAAAAATCACGCTCCCGAAGGTTTCGTTCTGTTTGGACTCCGTTTGATATTCCTTTTCTTCGAAATACTGAAACAGGCAATAAAACAGCAAAATGGGTTGGGCCTCCGGTTAATAGGTTAGTCCAAAAAATGATATAAATGTGTAAAATAAAGCCCATAAACATTCAAAAGGGGTAATATAATAGCATGGAACAATCAAAAATTATAGATACGTTGGAGACGTATCAAGGATCCCCCAGCTTAATTCCTGCTCATCCTCGAGTAGGTAAATGATAAAAACAGAATTTTTGATGTGGAATGCTACCTAGCATAATTCTCAATGTAATATTCTTTATTGTGGCATGAATGTTCAGATCCAAATGATTCAAGATAACAGCTTATAAAACATAAAAATAATAATGCTTCAAAGCATATTAACAAATAATCATGTCCTATCAAAATAGGATAGCCAAAGAAAGCTTATCCCTACAAAATCATATAGTTAGGCCATGCTTCATTTTCATTACACAAAATACTCCCATCATGCACAACCCCGATGACGAGCCGAGAAATTGTTTCATACTTTTTAACGCGCTTCAGCTTTTTCAACTCTTACGCAATACATGAGCGCAAGCCATGGACATAGCACTATGGTGGTATATGGTGGTGGTTGTAAGGACAAAAGGAGGGAGAAGATAGTCTCACATTAACTAGGCGTATCAACGGGCTATGGAGATGCCCATCAATAGATATCAATGTGAGTGAGTAGGGATTGCCATGCAACGGATGCACTAGAGCTATAAATATATGAAAGCTCAACAAAAGAAACTAAGTGGGTGTGCATCCAACTCGCCTGCTCACGAAGACCTAGGGTATTTTGAGGAAGCCCATCATTGGAATATACAAGCCAAGTTCTATAATGAAAAATTCCCACTTAGTATATGAAAGTGACAACATAGGAGACTCTCTATCATGAAGATCATGGTGCTACTTTGAAGCACAAGTGTGGAAAAAGAGATAGTAGCATTGTCCCTTCTCTCTTTTTCTCTCATTTTATTTTTTTCTTTTTCTTTTTTCTTTTTTTTCTTTTTTTCTTTGGCCTTTCTCTTTTTTTCTTTTTTCTTTTTTTTTCTTTTTTGTAAAGTCCGAAGTCTCATCCTGACTTGTGGGGGAATCATAGTCTTCATCATCATTTCCTCACCGATACAATGCTCTAATAATGAAGATCATCACACTTTTATGGATTTACAACTCAAGAGTTACAACTCAAAGCTAGAACAAAATATGACTCTATATGAATGCCTCCGGCGGTGTACCGGGATATGCACTGAATCAAGAGCGACATGTATGAAAATTATGAAGGTGGCCTTGCCACAAATACGATGTCAACTACATGATCATGCAAAAAGCAATATGACAATGATGAAACGTGTCATAATAAACGGAACGGTGGAAATTTGCATGGCAATATATCTCAGAATGGCTATGGAAATGCCATAATAGGTAGATATGGTGGCTGTTTTGAGGAAAGTAAATAATGGGTTCAATACCGGCGAAAGTTGTGCGGTAATACGAGAGGCTAGCAAAGTGGAAGGATGAGTGTGCGTACATCCATGGACTCACATTAGTCATAAAGAACTCATATACTTATTGCAAAAGTCTACTTAGCCCTCGAAGCAAAGTACTACTACGCATGCCCCAAGAGGGATAGATTGGTAGGAAAAGACCATCGCTCGTCCCCGACTACCACTCATAAGGAAGACAATCAAAAGAGCACCTCATGCAACAAATTTGTCACACAACTTTTACCATACGTGCATGCTACGGGACTTGCAAACCTCAACACAAGTATTTCTCAATTTCATAATTATCCACTAGCATGACCCTAACATTACTACCTTTATATCTCAAAACAATTATCAAGCAACAAATTGATCATAGCATCCAATTCACTTCCTATGATAGTTTTTATTATACCCAACTTGGATGCTCATCATTCTAGGACCAAATTTGTAACCATAGCAAATACCATGCTGCTCTAAAAGACTCCCAAAATAATATAAGTGAAGCATGAGATACTAGCAATTTCTTCAAAATTAATCCACCGCCATTCTCTAAAAGATATAAGTGAAGCACTAGAGCAAATGACAAACTACTCCGAAAGATATAAGTGAAGAACAATGAGTAGTCAAATAATTGTGCAGCTATATGAAGACTCTCTCTCATTTAAGAATTTCATATCTTGGTATTTTATTCAAACATCAAGCAAAGCAAAATAAAATGGCATTGCAAGGATAGCACAACTCATGTGAAGAAGCAAAAACTTAGGCTCAACCAATACTAACCGATAGTTGTTGAAGAAGAAAGGTGGGATGCCTACCGGGGCATCCCCAAGCTTAGATGCTTGAGACTTATTGAAATATTATCTTGGGGTGCCTTGGGCATCCCCAAGCTTGATCTTTTGTGTCTCCTTAATTCCTCTCATATCATGGTTTCTCTTTACCAAAAGCTTCATTCACAACAAACTCAACAAGAACTCGTGAGATAGATTAGTATAAAGCAATGCAAAACTTTATCATTTTCTACTGTAACAAATCACTAAAATTATTATTCAACATTGCATACTAAATGTATCTTCATATTTAATACTCCTATCCTCAAATAGAATCATTAAGCAAGCAAACATATGCAAACAATGCAACCATAACAGCAATCTGCCAAAACAGTACAGTCTGTAAAGAATGCAAGATTAATCATACTTCCCTAACTCCAAAAATTATGAAATAAAATTAACACTGCAATTAATTTATTAGAGCTCAATATGCAAAAATATTCAACATTATATCACTCTCTGACTTTTCTAGGTAATTTTTGCAACAGCGGTAAACTTTCTGTTTTGAAACAGCAACATGTATACTAGCAAAATAAGCATGGTAAAGGCTATCCTTGACATTTTTATTGAAACTAAAGATGCAAGACATTATTCTAAATAACAGCAAGCAAAAACTAATAAAATAAAATGACGCTCCAAGCAAAACACATATCATGTGGTGAATAAAAATATAGCTCCAAGTAAAGTTACCGATGAGCGAAGACTAAAGAGGGGATGCCTTCCGGGGCATCCCCAAGCTTAGGCTATTTGTTGTCCTTGAGTATTACCTTGGGGTGCCTTGGGCATCCCCAATATTAGGCTCTTGCCACTCCTTATTCTGTAGTCCATCGAATCTTTACCCAAAACTTGAAAACTTCAACCACACAAAACTCAAAACAAAACTCGTAAGCTCCGTTAGTAAAAGAAAATAAAACCACCACTTAGGTACTGTAATTAACTCATTCTAAATTCATATTGGTTTTAAACCTACTGTATTCCAACTTCTCTATGGTTCATGCCACTTAATACTAGCCATAGATTCATCAAAATAAGCAAACAACACATAGAAAACAGAATCTGTCAAAAACAGAATAGTCTGTAGTAATCTGTATCAAACGTATACTTCTGGAACACAAACAATTCTGAAATAAATTGCTGGACCTGAGTAATTGTCTATTAATCATCTGCAAAAATAATCAACCTAAAATCACTCTCTGGTAAAAAAATGGCAGCTAAACTCGTGAGCGCAAAAGTTTCTGTTTTCTACAGCATGATCATAAAGACTTCACCCAAGTCTTCCCAAAGGTTCTACTTGGCACTTTATTGAAAAAAAGCTATAAACATGATTACTACAGTAGCATAATCATATAGAAACACAAAAATAGTAAGGGTAAATATTGGGTTGTCTCCCAACAAGCGCTTTTCTTTAATGCCTTTCTAGCTAGGCATGATGATGACAATGATGCTCACATAAAAGATAAGAATTGAAACATAACGGGAGCATCATGAAGCATATGACTAGCACATTTAAGCCTAACCCACTTCCTATGCATAGGGATTTTGTGAGCAAACAACTTATGGGAACAATAATCAACTAGCATAGGAAGATAAAACAAGCATAGCTTCAAGATTTTAAGCACATAGAGAGGAAACTTGATATTATTGCAATTCCTACAACCATGTGTTCCTCCCTCATAATAATATTCAGTAGCATCATGAATGAATTCAAAAATATAACCAGCACCTAAAGCATTCTTTTCATGATCTACAAGCATAGAAATTTTACTACTCTCCACATAAGCAAATTTATTCTCATGAATAGTAGTGGGAGCAAACTCAACAAAATAATTATCATGTGAGGCATAATCCAATTGAAAACTAAAATCATGATGACAAGTTTCAGGGTTATCATTATTCTTGATAGCATACAAGTCATCACAATAATCATCATAGATAGCAACTTTGTTCTCATAATCAATTGGAACCTCTTCCGAAATAGTGGAATCATCACTAAATAAACTTGACACTCTTCCAAATCCACTTTCATGTTCATCACAATAAGATTCAATATCCTCCAAAATAGTGGGATCAATACTACCTAAAGTTGACACTCTTCCAAACCCACTTTCATCAATATAATCATCATAAATAGGAGGCATGATTTCATCATAATAAATATTCTCATCAAAACTTGGGGGATGAAAAATATCATACTCATCAAACATAGCTTCCCCAAGCTTGTGGCTTTGCATATCATTAGCATCATGGATATTCAAGAAATTCATACTAACAACATTGCAATCATGCTCATCACTCAAAGATTTAGTGTCAAACATTCTATAGATTTCTTCTTCTAGCACTTGAGCACATTTTTCCTTTTCATCATACTCATGAAAGATATTAAAAAGACGAAGCGTATGAGACAAACTCAACTCCACTTTTTTGTAGTTTTATTTTATAAACTAAACTAGTGATAAAACAAGAAACAAAAAGATTCGATTGCAAGATCTAAAGATATACCTTCAAGCACTCACCTCGCCGGCAACGGCGCCAGAAAAGAGCTTAGTTGACGGGGTGTGAGTGCCGCTTACCTAACCTCCCCGGCAACGGAGCTAGAAAAGAACTTGGTGTCTACTACACAACCTTCTTCTTGTAGACGTTGTTGGGCCTGGAAGTGCACAAGTTTGTAGGACAGTAGCAAATTTCCCTCAAGTGGATGACCTAAGGTTTATCAATCCGTAGGAGGCGTAGGATGAAGGTGGTCTCTCTCAAACAACCCTGCAACCAAATAACAAAGAGTCTCTTGTGTCCCCAACACACCTAATACATTGGTAAATTGTATAGGTGCACTAGTTCGGCGAAGAGATGGTGATACAAGTGCAATATGGATGGTAGATAAAGGTATTTGTAATCTGAAATTATAAAAGCAGCAAGGTAGCAAGCGATAAAAGTGAGCGTAAACGGTATTGCAATGATAGGAAACAAGGACTAGGGTTCATACTTTCACTAGTGCAAGTTCTCTCAACAATAATAACATAGATAGATCATATAACAATCCCTCAACATACAACAAAGAGTCACTCCAAAGAAACTAATAGAGGAGAACAAACGAAGAGATTATGGTAGGGTACGAAACCACCTCAAAGTTATCCTTTCTGTTCTATCTATTCAAGAGTTCGTAGTAAAATAACATAAAGCTATTCTTTCCGCTCAATCCATCATAGGGTTCATACTAGAATAACACCTTAAGACACAAATCAACCAAAACCCTAATGTCACCTAGATACTCCATTGTCACCGTGGGCATGATTATACGATATGCATCACACAATCTCAGATTCATCCAACCAACACAAAGTACTTCAAAGAGTGCCCCAAAGTTTCTACCGGAGAGTCAAGAACGTGTGCCAACCCCAATGCATAGGTTCATGGGCGGAACCCGCAAGTTGGTCACCAAAACATACATCAAGTGGCACGTGATATCCCATTGTCAGCACAGATAAGCACGGCAAGACATACATCAAGTGTTCTCAAATAAAGACTCAATCCGATAAGATAACTTCAAGAGGGAAACTCAATTCATCACAAGAGAGTAGAGGGGGAGAAACATCATAAGATCCAACTATAATAGCAAAGCTCGGGATACATCAAGATCGTGCCATAAAGGGAACACGAGAGAGACCATGAGAGAGAGAGAGAGAGAGAGAGATCAAACACATAGCTACTGGTACATACCATCAGCCCCGAGGGTGAACTACTCCCTCCTCGTCATGGAGAGCGCCGGGATGATGAAGATGGCCACCGGTGATGGGTTCCCCCTCCGGCAGGGTGCCGGAACGGGCTCTCGAGAGGTTTTTGGTGGCTACAGAGGCTTGCGGCGGCGGAACTCCTGATCTATCTTTATATTCGATGTTTTTAGGGTACGTGGACTTATATAGGCGAAAGAAGTCAGTCGGGGGGCGCTCGTTGGCCCACGAGACAGGGGGACGCACCGAGTAGTGGTGGGGGTGCCCTCCTATCTCGTGGCCTCCTCGACGCTCTTCTGACGTGAACTCCAAGTCTCCTGGATGATATTCTTCCAAAAAATCACGCTGCCAAAGGTTTCGTTCCGTTTGGACTCCATTTGATATTCCTTTTCTTCGAAATACTAAAACAGGCAATAAAACAGCAAAATGGGCTGGGCCTCCGGTTAATAGGTTAGTCCCAAAATGATATAAATGTGTAAAATAAAGCCCATAAACATCCAAAAGGGGTAATATAATAGCATGGAACAATCAAAAATTATAGATACGTTGGAGACGTATCACCCATATGCATATGAGGCAAATACATTCAATTCACACCACTCAACATCAAACAAGGTTCTGGAAGAATACTACTAATAACATCGGGATCGTCTATTTTGATCGGTGGAAGACTCCATAATATCTGCTCCAGCTCTGTCTTCATAGTCATCTTCGTTGTCATCATTTGCATCATTGTCCGTGTCGGTGTCCTCCAATATGATGTAGTCCTCCGAACGGATCTCCACTTCAGGCTCTTGCTTCGGGTTCACCTCATGCATTCCTAGCTTCTTCTTTAGGTCTTCATGCTTCTCCAGTAGCACAACAATTTCTTCTTCATATCCATCGCGTGCTGACTTGAGTTCCTCTTCTAGCTCGATATTCCTCTTCATCAGCTTCTTGGTCTTCTTCATGATAGCGCACATATGGTTCTCATATCGATGAATGTGCTAATCCATCTCCTGAATGAATGCTGCAATTGATCCATCCTTCCTGGTGCGGATCATCTCTCATTGCTCATCTCAGCGTCCACATATCTGATAGACGGTGTCTTCGATCTCCTTGTGGTACACCTCACAAATGCGTCCAAAAGTGATGTGTGCTGCTGATAACCCACAAGTATAGGGGATAACAACAGTTTTCGAGGGTAGAGCATTCAACCCAAATTTATTGATTTGACACAAGGGGAGCCAAAGAATATTCTCAAGTATTAGCAGTTGAGTTGTCAATTCAACCACACCTAGATAACTTAGTATCTGCAGCAAAGTATTTAGTAGCAAAGTAGTATGGAAGTAACGGTAACGGTATCAAAAGTAACAGTAGCAGTTTTGTAGTAATTGTAACAGTAGCAACGGTGAAGTAAATAAGCAAAGCACAATATGTGAAAAGCTCGTAGGCATTGGATCAGTGATGTATAATTATGTCGGATGCGATTCCTCATGTAATAGTTATAACATAGGGTGACACAGAACTAGCTCCAATTCATCAATGTAATGTAGGCATGTATTCCGAATATAGTCATACGTGCTTATGGAAAAGAACTTGCATGGCATCTTTTGTCCTACCCTCCCGTGGCAGCGGGGTCCTAATGGAAACTAAGGGATATTAAGGCCTCCTTTTAATAGAGTACCGGACCAAAGCATTAACACATAGTGAATACATGAACTCCTTAAACTACGGTCATCACCGAGAAGTATCCCGATTATTGTCACTTCGGGGTTGTCGGATCATAACACATAATAGGTGACTATAGACTTGCAAGATAGGATCAAGAACTCACATATATTCATGAAAACATAATAGGTTCAGATCTGAAATCATGGCACTCGGGCCCTAGTGACAAGCATTAAGCATAGCAAAGTCATAGCAACATCAATCTCAGAACATAGTGGATACTAGGGATCAAACCCTAACAAAACTAACTTGATTACATGGTAAATCCCATCCAACCCATCACCGTCCGGCAAGCCTACGATGGAATTACTCACGCACGGCGGTGAGCATCATGAAACTGGTGATGGAGGATGGTTGATGATGACAATAGCAACGAATCCCCTCTCCGAAGCCCCAAATAGACTCCAGATCAGCCCTCCCGAGAGAGATTAGGGCTTGGCGGCGGCTCTGTATTGTAAAACGTGATGAAACTTTCACTTTGATTTTTTTCTCCGCGAAAGCAAATATATGGAGTTGGAGTTGAGGTCGATGGACGTCCAGGGGGCCCACGAGGCAGGGGGCGCGCCCTAGGGGAGGGGGCGCACCCCCACCCTCATGGACAGGGTGTGGGCCCCCTGACGCTGATTCTTTCGCGATTATTTTTTATTTATTCTAAAAAGTTGCTCTGTGGATTTTCAGGTCATTCCGAGAACTTCTATTTCTGCACAAAAATAACACCATGGTAGTTCTGCTGAAAACAACGTCAGTCCGGGTTAGTTCCATTCAAACAATGCAAGTTAGAGTCCAAAACAAGGGCAAAAGTGTTTGGAAAAGTAGATACAACAGAGACGTATCAACTCCTTAAAGCTTAAACCTTTGCTTCTCCTCAAGCAATTCAGTTGACAAACTGAAAGTGATAAAGAAAAACTTTTACAAACTCTGTTTGCTCTTGTTGCAAATATGTAAAGCCAACAATCAAGTTTTCAGCAAAGATTATGAACCAACCATATTCACAATAACACTTAGGTCTCATGTTTACTCATATCAATGGCATAATCAACTAGCGAGCAATAATAATAAATCTCGGATGACAACACTTTCTCAAAACAATCATAATATGATATAACAAGATGGTATCTTGCTAGCCCTTTCTGAGACTGCAAACCATAAATGCAGAGCACCTTTAAAGATCAAGGACTGACTAAACATTGTAATTCATGGTAAAAGAGATCCAGTCATAGTCATACCCAATATAAACTAATAGTAATGCATGCAAATGACAGCGGTGCTCTCTAGCGGATGCTTTTTAATAAGAGGGTGATGACTCAACATAAAAGTAAATAGATAGGCCCTTCGCAGAGGGGAGCAGGGATTTGTAGAGGTGCCAGAGCTCGATTTTGAAATAGAGGTGAATAACATTTTGAGCGGTATACTTTCACTGTCAACATAACAACTAAGAGATCTCGATATCTTCCATGCTACACACATTATAGGCGGTTCCCAAACAGAATGGTAAAGTTTATACTCCCGCACCACCAACAAGCATCAATCCATGGCTTGCCCGAAACAATGGGTGCCTCCAACTAGCAATAATCCTGGGGAAGTTTTGTTTAATTATTTTGATTTGATTTGAGCATGGGACTAGGCATCCC
This sequence comes from Triticum aestivum, assembly GCF_018294505.1. Lineage (NCBI taxonomy): Eukaryota > Viridiplantae > Streptophyta > Magnoliopsida > Poales > Poaceae > Triticum > Triticum aestivum. The sequence continues at coordinate 482,325,152 of NC_057813.1, read as the reverse complement.
GGTGACCAGCCATTTTCTCCTGAATGACGAGCGGAGTCCACTCCTCTTGAGAATAACCCGCCTAACATGGAAGATACAGACAACCCTAGTTGTTACATGAGCTGCTCGAGCATACAAAACAGAATTTCATTTGAAGGTTTAGAGTTTGGCACATACAAATTTACTTGGAACAGCAGGTAAATACCGCATATAGGAAGGTATGGTGGACTCATATGGAATAACTTTGGGGTTTATGGAGTTTGGATGCACAAGCAGTATTCCCGCTTAGTACAGGTGAAGGCTAGCAAGAGACTGGGAAGCGACCAACTGAGAGAGCGACAACAGTCATGAACATGCATTAAAATTAATCAACACCGAGTGCAAGCATGAGTAGGATATAATCCACCATGAACATAAATATCGTGAAGGCTATGTTGATTTTGTTTCAACTACATGCATGAACATGTGCCAAGTCAAGTCACTCAAATCATTCAAAGGAGGATACCACGCTATCATACCACATCACAACCATTTTAATAGCATGTTGGCACGCAAGGTAAACCATTATAGGCTCCTACCTAATTAAGCATGGCATAAGCAACTATAATCTCTAGTTGTCATTGCAAACATGTTCATTCATAATAGGCTGAATCAGGAACGATGAACTAATCATATTTATAAAAACAAGAGAGGTCGAGTTCATACCAGCTTCTCTCATCTCAATCAATCCAGCATATATCTTCATTATTTCCTTTCACTTGCACGACCAAACGGTGTGGATAATAATAATAGTGCACGTGCATTGGACTAAGCTGGAATCTGCAAGCAATCAATTCAAGGGAGAATACAAGGTAATATGGGCTATAGGTCAAATCAACAATCATGCATAATAGAGCCACTAAACATTTTCATTATGGTCTTATCCTCTCGACCCCCAAAGGAAAGAAAAGAAATAAAACTATTTACACGGGAAAGCTCCCAACAAGCAAAAGAAGAACGAGAAATATTTTTGGGTTTTCTTTTAATTACTACTACAAGCATGGAAAGCGAACTAACTAATTTTTTGGTTTTTTCTTAAGGTTTATCAAACACACAAGAAGAAAGCTAGAAAAAGAAGATAAACTAGCATGGATAGTACAATGAAAAAGTATGAGCACCGACAACTAGAATGAGTGTACGAACATGAATGTAATGTCGGCGAGAAATACGTACTCCCCCAAGCTTAGGCTTTTGGTCTAAGTTGGTCTATGCCCATGGATCATGGCTACTCTCTCCGGTGTACTTAGGAGTGTCATCATACTGCCACTAGCTGGCGATCTCCGCCGGATCCCACTGATAAGATGATGGTCGATAAGGGTCAAGTTGTAGCGACCAGGCCTCAAACAGTCTGATCTCTGTGCATCAGTGTCATCCCTGGATCGGTAATGCTGACATGCATAGTACTTGAAAGATTTATAACAGAGTAGCAATCACACACTTATTACATCGAATGTCTCAAAAGAGAACTTATTACAATAAATATGGCTTAAGGCCATCTAATAATGATAACAACGGAAGGCTTGGAAGATAAGCGAGCCCATCAACTCCAACGGCATCACTGAGTATAAGACCACGACCTAAGGCACCTTACTCGTCGTCTGAAAAGTCTGCAACATGAACGTTGCAGCCCAAAACGGGTCAACACATGTTATATGCTGGCAATGTAACACATAGAGAGTAATGAACAGAATAATGCTATACTACATGCATATATGGCTGGTGGAAAGCTCTATGGTTACAGTTTTGCAAAAAGCCAATTTTTCCCTACAGCAAAGGAATAAGTTTTATTTAACTATCATGGTGGTTTTTAAACATTGAGAAGGTTCACCCAACTCAATCCTAATTAAGCATCATCATTAAAACCCAACAAATTAAATTAAGAACATGATGAGATTCACATGATAATCCAAGTACTAGATACTCAAAACGTTCATAAACGGGGACACGACTAACCATGATTAGTTTGTACACTCTGCAGAGGTTTGTGCACTTTTCCCCGCAAGACTCAATCTCCTTCGCTGGAATTCTCGCACTACATGGTGTTTGAGAAACGGATGACCGAGACATAGTCTTTCAGAAGCGTTTGCACCTTACGATGGGTAGAAAGTTACACCTACTTTCCCCTACATCTGCTAGTCTACCAAGGTAAGAGTTCACACGACTTAATCAACTATGCTAGAGCCCATAGTAGCTTGCGGCTACACATGGAAGTTTCTAGCATGAATAATCTCATGATCCCTTTGATCCTGGGTGGCGGTCCATAGGAGAATCACACGGTACCCCGGGATTTCCAAAAAAAAACAGGCAATCACTGGGTTCCCCAGGTGCCTCAATCCACCCAGATGTGTATTAAAGTTGCCATCTTAAGTAAACCATTAATTGACAATCTCACATCTGTCATGGATACATTCACCCAATCCACGTCTACTAGCATAGCATAGCGATATAAGCAAACGTAGAAGTAACTCCCAAAGGTTTGATAATAAAACAGGGTATATGTGACACCCGGATAATCAAGCTACAGTGAACCTCTACTAATGATGCCACGTCACCTCGGTTAGTTTTGATAAACTCATGGCGGTTCGAAAACCAAGTTCAAACTTTAAATAAAGTCAAACAAATAAAGTTTTTAGTTGTCAAAACAAAAATGTTCGTTGGGTTGCTAATATTCACTAGTTAATTATCATGTGGCAACCAACATCATTTGGCTCTCCCTTTAATCCCTAGGAAAATATAAGAGGCCCAGCACCATATTAATTGGCCTTTTCAATTTCAAAAAAATGTTTAGACAACTTCCTTGGCCTCAAACATTTTTTGACTCCTAGGATTAATGTGCTTGTTTTATGAGGTAAGTCTCACATCTAACAAAACTTGTTTAGATTTTTAGTTTAATAGAAACACTAGCAAAAATTTAAACTAGAAATAAAATGCAAAAGAGACCCCCCTGGCCAACTCAACCAATAGGCCCAGATGGCCACCCATGCGGCCCAACCGGCCCACCCTTGCTGGCACCTGGCCTATTAGGCCACCCCGCTGCCCGAACCCTAACCCCTGTCGATCCCCACTCTCCCCACTCGCTTCCCCCGCACGCCTCTCTCCCCTTTCCCCGTCTGGATCGGGGTAGAGGTCCCCGACCCCTTCGCCACGCTGCCGCCGCCCGGTGCCTCCAACCACCCCTCACCAGCGCCCGCCTCTCCGTCTCCTTCCACGCGGCGCCGCCCAACACCGCACCGTCTCCGGTGCCCCGTCGCCTGCTCCGTCCCGCCGCCGCCGCGGCCTGCCGCCTCGACGCACCGGACCCCGTCACTGGATCGACGCCGCCTGGCGCTACCCCACCGTTGCCGAACCACCGTCCTCGTCCTCGACCGCCTCCTCAACCCCGCCCCGCCTCTCCATCGATGTTCCCGTCGAGCCTCGCCACCCCGTACGCCTTCAACGTGGGTGAGGACCTTGTCCTCCTTCCCCGTCTTCCCCTCCGTGTCACCGTCGCCGCGCCCGTGGACACGCTCACCGCGCCACGCCTGCGTCATGCTCGTCTCGGCGCGCCCACGCCTCCTGCTCCACCTAGCCGCTGCACGCCGGAGCCCTTCGCCGCTCGCCGCCTAGCCGCGCGACCGTCAGCGCCCCGCCGTGAATCCCGTAGCCCCCGGCCTCACCGCCGCGTCGTGGCCACGGCCCCGCATGCACCCTCCGTCGCCCCCGTGCGAGTGCGTGGACGCCCGCACCCGGTAATGCCCGCGCCCGCTAAAGGCCTATGGACCACTGACCACTGGGCCCGGCCCCCTATAAAACTAAAAAGAAAGGTTAAAAAAAGAGTTTTTAAAAATAAATATTAAAAATATAATTATTTAATTAATTAACTTAATTAATTATGTTTAACTAATCTAATTATTAGTTAGTCTAATTAGTCATCTAATTAGCTGGTGAGTGAATGACAGGAGGGGCACCCCCTGTTGACCAGTCAAACGTTGACTGGTCAACTAGGACCCCCTGGCCCACCTGTCAGCCAGTGGGTACACTTCTGTGTACACTGTGCTGGGTGCGCCTAGCATTTTAGCAATTTTTTCGAATTAAAATTAATTTCAGAATATTATTTAAATCTTTGGAAAATCGTAGAAAATAATCCGTAACTCGAATGAAAAAGTTTTATACATGAAAGTTGCTCAGAACAACGAGACGAATCCAAACACACAGTCCGTTCGCCCGCCACATGTCCCTAGCATAGCAAACGTTGAACTTTTTCCCTTTGGTTCATTTGTGTGACAGACGTCCGGAACCGGGAAAACTTTCCCAGTTGTTATCCCACTTCACCGGTATCGTGTAGCACCGCGTTAGAACACCTCTAGCATCGCTTACTGTCATGTTATGCATATATTTGCGTGTATTTACTATTTCTTCCCCCTCTTCTCTCCGGTATACCCTGAGACCGCTGCCGATGTCCCTGTGATCGACTACGTCGATGACGACCCTTCTTCTTGTCTGAGGAACCACGCAAGCCCCCCCTTTGATCATCCCGATATCGCCCATTCTATTCTCTCATGCTTGCATTAGATTTTGCTACTGTTATTGTTTGCTCCTATTCTGATGCATAGCCTACTTTTGTACCTGCTTATTGTTACCTACCTGCTTATCCTAAACTGCTTAGTATAGGTTGGCTAGTGATCCATCAGTGACCCCTATTTGTCCTTGTTGCCCCTGCTTCATCATCGACGACTCGATCAACGTGATCGATGACCAGAGCCGACACCTCACATCACATCACGCCCCTTTTGTTGCTCGACTCTGTAGAGCTACTATCGAGTGCCGAGGGTGATCCCTCATAACGCACTCCTCATGATAATTCTGTAGTGTAGCTATTCGGTCGTGGTCATCGAGGGTGATTTCCTCCTTCACCATTCCCGATACGGCTCTATCATTCAACACCTCAAGTGTGAACCTCGAGGGTGGTCCCTCTTACGTTCACCTTGATGATTACATCGAGTGGAATCCTTCGTGGGTGATTCCTCGGGTTTTCCCCTTTATGTTTGGACTCACGGTTACAAAGACTTTACTTGAGACCTTGGTGAAAGTCGGGCGGGCCCGTAGAGCACCCGCAAGATAATGACGTGGCACGACCGGGCATTCTGAGCCCTTGTCGTAAGTCCACGAGACGGGGCAATGGGGTCACTTTCAATCGTGAGTCTCCGCTCATCTCCGCAAGCTAATAATACACTATGGTTTTGGGTATTTATTCTGAGTTGGCCTCTGGCCTTTACGCACTAACCACCACGAGAGAATAGATATGGGCCTCGACGTCGTGGTATCAGCCGAAGCTTTGTCAGACGTCCAGTTCAGCAGTGCGGCACGGCTGGGCCGACACCATCCATGTAGAGGTGGAGCCTGGACCTGCCCTGCACGCAACGACCTGGAGTGGAACGGGCGATGGGCCCAGGCCCCGAAGTGCTTAGGAGGTAGACTGGCGGGGACCTCTCTGCTGAGCCTAGGTCGGGCTGCGACGTGTTGATCTTCCGAGGGCGGGCATTGACCCCAGAAAAGTGTGTCCGGGCAGAGTGATCGAGCGTGTTGGGTAACGTGGTGCACCCCTGCAGGGAAGTTATATATTCGAATATTATGTCCACGGTAATGGACGTTCAGACTTATATCCTGATCTTATACAACTACAAATGGATCTTGAGATATGTGGCTCCGGGATTGCTTTCTCGCAGGGAGTCGAGGAATGATCTCTGGGCATTAATGTTACAACATGCTTGTTACTTATAAACTGCTATTCTTTACTCTTCTACATGCTGCAAGATGCTCGGAGCTGCATGAAGATGCTAGTCTTCGATAGGCTAGGTCTCCCCCCCTATTCTGGCATTCTGTAGTTCAGTCCACATATACAAACCTTCCATTTGATTCCAGTGCATACTTCGTATAGATCTGATGCTTGCGAGTACTTTGGATGAGTACTCACGGTTGCTTTGCTACCCCTTTTCCCCCTTCTTTCTTCTTTCCGGTTGATGCAACCAGATGGTGGATCCCTGGACCAGATGCCACCACCGATGGATGCGGCTATGTGAAGACCGTCGACAACCAGGAGTAGTTATGAGGTCCTAGGTAGGAGGCTTTGCCTCTTTGATCGTTGTTGCTTTTATGCTAGCCTTCTTAAGGCATCCTTGTTTAACTTATGTTTGTACTCAAATATTGTTGCTTCCGCTGACTCGTGTGTATCGAGTTTGTATTCGAGCCCTCGAGGCCCCTGGCTTGTAATATAAAGCTTGTATTATTTTAATTTGTGTCTAGAGTTGTGTTGAGATATCTTCCGTGAGTCCCTGATCTTGATCGTACACATTTGCATGTATGATTAGTGTACGGTCGAATCCGGGCGTCACAGTATAGGTTCTACCTCATCTACTTCCCAAAACCCACATCTTAATTAGATCCTAATCATCCAATTGTTTGAGGATTGATCTAATGTAATAAAACTGGGTAGTAAATGGTATGATCAAAGTGTTAATTGCCTTGCTGATGATCCGTGAAACCTAGAAACTCGTAGTAGCAAGCGGCGCACTCCGGGTACTCTATCGCAAACAAACAAGCATACAATAAGCACTCATATAATGCATAGGTAAAACTCAAATAAGAGATCTAACCAGAAAGTTCAACTTAAGAACTCTGGTTTGCAAAAAGAATCAAATCAAACAAAGCAAAGAAGGTCAAACGACGAAAGAAACAAACTGTGTTTACTAATCTGGATCTAAGTCAACTTTTACAGTAGCAAAAACTTGTTTGAGTTGGTTAAACGGAAAGAGGGTTTCGAGACGAAACTCCAGGCAATTGAATCACCTGATTCCGATAAATGAGCGAAAAGATATACTAGAACGAAAATCGGATCACAGATCGCGATCAGAAATAATCCCGGAAAATATGAAAAAAAGAAAAACGGACGAACAGGCTAACGAACGAATGTTCACTGTCTGCGGCTAAATGGCGAAAACCGTTCATTAAAACGAACATATGGACGAACGTCCACAAAATAAATAAATCAAAGAAAAAACCAAACAGATTTATTAAAATAAAATGAACCGCGGCTTAAAAAAAACCACGCGGTTTTTCTTAGAAAACCGCCGGCGGCGGGGCGGCTACCTCCGGCGAGGTCCGGCAACGGGCTCCGGCAGGCAGGGTGACGGCGGCGGCGGTGGGTGGTGGCGGCGACGGGCGGCGGCGCGGTGAAGGGCGGCGGCAGCAAGGCGCGGCGTCGGCGACGGTGGCGGCGCGGGTCTCGAGGCGGGGCGGGGCGGCGGCTAGGGTTTCGGCCCGGGGCAGGCCGTCGGCCTTTAAAGGCCGCCCGGGCGCAGTGTCCAGGTCGGACACAGCCCGGTAAGGTGGTAACCCTTTTTTTTAAATAATTAAGACGTGTAGAAAAAGAAAGAAAAGAAATAGTAAATGGACTCCAAAAATCCCGAAATAAATTTTCCCCATCCTCTAAAAATAAGCCAGACAAGATGAACATTTATTTGGGGCCTAAATGCAATTTTGAAAAATGCACATTTTTCCTAAATTCAAATAAAATAGCGATAAACTCTAAAATAAAATCTTATTTGATTTTATTATTAAATCATCAATATTTCTTTATTTTGGGAAAGTCATTTTATTCCCTCTCTTTTATTTTTTGTATAAAAAATATTCGAAGATAAAATAATTAAAATCAAATGATCCTATTTTCAAAATTTGAGAAAACTCAAATATGAAAATAACGAAATCTCCAACTCTCTGCGTGGGTCCTTTAGTTGCGTGAAATTTCTAGGATCAAGCCAAAATGCAATAAATATGATATGCAATGATGATCTAATGTATAACATTCCAAATTGAAAATTTGGGATGTTCAAACCTACCCCCCTTAAGATGAATCTCGCCCTCGAGATTCGGGTTGGCTAGAAAATAGGTGAGGGTGGTCCTTCAGTAGGTCTTCCTCTCGCTCCCAGGTGGCTTCATCCTCGGTGTGGTGGCTCCACTGAACTTTACAAAAATTGATAACCTTGCTGCGCGTGACTCGGCTGGCAAATTCAAGAATCTTAACTGGTTTCTCCTCATAGGTCAAATCACTATCCAACTGAATCGCTTCCAGCGGCACTGTATCTCTGAGCAGTATATCAGCCATCTCTGCGTGGAACTTTTTCAACTGGGAAACATGGAACACATCATGAACTCCTGACATTCCTTCGGGAAACTCCAACTTGTAAGCAACTTCTCCCATACGCTCCAAAACTTTGTATGGTCCCACAAAACATGGTGCTAACTTTCCCTTAACTCCAAAATGCTTAACTCCTCGAAGTGGAGATACACGAAGATAAACTTTGTCTCCGACTTCGTAAACTGTCTCCTTGCGTGTAGAATCCGCATAGCTCTTTTGCCTGGATTGGGCTACCTTGAGCCTATCGCGAATCAACTTCACTTTCTGTTCAGACTCTTTAATCAAATCTGGTCCAAACAACTGACGGTCTCCAACTTCATCCCACAACAATGGTGTCCTGCACCTCCTTCCGTACAAGGCTTCAAAAGGGGCCATCTTCAAACTGGATTGGTAACTGTTGTTGTAAGAGAACTCTGCATATGGCAAATTGTCGTCCCAACTAGACCCATAATCTAGCGCACAAGCTCTCAACATGTCCTCAAGAATTTGATTGACTCTCTCGGTCTGTCCATCTGTCTGTGGATGAAAGGCTGTACTAAAGTCTAGCCTGGTACCCAAAGTTTCGTGCAACTGATTCCAGAACTTTGAGGTAAACTGGGTTCCTCTATCTGATACAATGGTCCTCGGAACTCCATGCAGACATACGATCCTGGTCATGTATATCTTTGCCAACTTAGCACCGGTGTAAGTGGTCTTCACTGGCATGAAATGAGCTACCTTCGTCAAACGATCGACTACAACCCATATTGAGTCATAGCCTGAACGAGTCCTGGGCAATCCTGTGATAAAATACATGCCTAGCTTATCCCACTTCCATTTGGGTATCGGCAATGGATGTAGCAATCCTGCTGGCTTCTGATGCTCTACCTGCACTCTCTGACATACATCACAAACTGCTACATACTCCGCAATATCTTTCTTCATTCCGGTCCACCAGAATGTGTCCTTCAAATCCAAATACATCTTGGTATTCCCTGGGTGAATTGAATACGGCGAATCATGGGCCTCTTGTGGAATAAACTTCCTGATCTCAGTATCATTTGGCACATAAACACGGTCCTCAAACCAAAGGGTATCATGCTCATCCTCACGAAATCCTTTAGCCTTTCCCTTGTTCATCTTCTCCTTTATCTTGGCAATCTCCTTATCAGTCTTCTGAGCTTCTCTGATATTTTCCATCAAGGTAGACTGAATCTCCAATGCTGCTACATAGCCTCACGGAACTATCTCCAAACATAGCTCGCGAAGATCCTCGGCTAACTCCTTTGGTAACTCTCCGGTCATGAGTGTGTTGACGTGGCTCTTGCGGCTCAACGCATCAGCTACTACGTTAGCCTTTCCGGGGTGATAATGCAACCTCATATATAATCCTTAATGAGCTCTAACCATCTCCTTTGTCCGAGATTCTACTCCTTCTGTGTGAAGATGTACTTCAAACTCTTGTGATCCATGTACACCTCACAATAGTTTCCGATGAGAAAGTGTCTCCATGTCTTCAATGCATGCACTACAGCTGCTAACTCCAAATCATGGGTAGCATAATTTAACTCATGGGGCTTAAGCTGTCATGAGGCATACGAAACAACTCTTCCCTCCTGCATAAGCACTGCTCCAAGTCCTTGACGTGAAGAATCGCAGTACACCTCATAATCCTTGCACTGATCTGGTAGAATCAACACTGGTGACGTAACCAAACATTTCTTCAACTCCTGGGAACTGGCCTCACATTCCTTAGTCCATTTGTACTTGGTGTCCTTCTTCAACAACTCCATCATGGGCTTCGCAATCTTCAAGAAATTCTCAATGAACCTCCGGTAGTATCCTGCGAGTCCCAGAAAACTCCGGATCTCTCCAACTATCGTTGGGGCTTCCCAGTTTGTCACCGTGACAACTTTGGTGGGGTCTACTGCTATTCCTTCTCTAGATATAACATGTCCGAGAAATCCAACTTCCTTCAACCAGAATTCACACTTGCTGAACTTGGCATATAACTGATGTTCTCTGAGCTTCCCAAGTACCAAACACAAATGCTCCTTATGCTCCTCTTCATTCTTCGAGTAGACCAAAATATCATCAATGAACACCACGACGAACTTATCCAGAAACTCCATAAACACCTTGTTCATCATGTTCATGAAATAGGCAGGGGAGTTAGTCAGACCAAATGACATAACGGTATACTCATACAGCCCGTACCTGGTGGTAAAAGCCGTCTTTGGTATATCCTGCTCTCGAATCTTCAACTGGTGGTACCCTGATCGCAGATCGATCTTGGAAAATACCTTAGCTCCTTGCAACTGGTCAAACAAGTCATTGATCATTGGCAGTGGATACTTGTTCTTGATTGTCACTTCATTCAGTCCTCGATAATCAACAACCATCCTCAATGATCCATCCTTCTTTTCCACTAGAAGCACTGGCAATCCCCAAGGTGAAGAACTTGGGCGAATATAGCCTTTATCCAGTAGCTCCTTAATCTGCTTCTTAATTTACTCCAAATCCTTTGCGGGCATTAGGTACGGTCTCTTAGATATCGGCCCTGTGCCTGGCAAAAGCTCAATAAAAAACTCAATATCTCTATCTGGTGGCATGCTTGGCAACTCTTATTGAAATACGTCAGGGGAAATTCTTCACCACTAGTACTTCCTCCAGTACAACTCCTGATAAGGAATTTACTTGGGTCCTCTTCGGCTCATGTCAGGATACATACTTAATCTTCTTCCTTCTGGGGTGGTAAGCAAAATTGACTTACTGGCGCAATCGATGTTTCCTCCATACATCAATAGCCAATCCATACCCAGAATCACATCCAAACCTTGCGATTCCAAAATGATTAAATCCGAGGGGAAAACATGCCTACCTATGGTTAATGGCACTTGAAAACATCCTTGAATGGACATATACTCCGCTCCTGGTGAGCTTACTAACATAGGTGTTCTAAGAACCTTGGTGGGCAGTTTATACTTATCCACAAATCCCATTGATATGTATGAATGCGATGCACCAGTATCAGAAAGAACGATTGCATCTGGTTAGGCTTCAACCTCCTCCACGTTAACGTGGTTCACCTGTCCCCTGTTGAAAGGGTTCGGTTTCTTCCCAGAGCTTCCATTGCCATTTCCATTTTTAGCTTTAGGACATTCATTGGCATAATGTCCAGTCTTCTGGCACTTATAGCAAGTGACTTGGCTCAGATCCCTCTTGGCTGGGGTTGATGGGTTGGTACAGTTATGGCCGTTGCTTCCTCCATTCCCATTACCATTCTTGGGGCCACTATGGTTGTGCGAGCTCCCTCCTCCATGGGTATGTTGAAAAGGTCCTCCCGAATTCAGGGTAAAACGAGGCTTCTGCTGAGCTCCAGAATTGTACTTCCCTTGTCCAAACTTCCTCTTGCGGTTGTAAATCTGTTGCTGCTTCCCTTCAATCATGAGAGCTCTATCTACCAACTCCTGGTAGTTGTTAAAGGTTTCTACCATCAACTGCATGCTCAGCTCATCATTTAGTCCTTCCAGAAACTTCTCCTGCTTAGCTGCATCCGTAGCAACGTCATCCGGGGCATAACGTGATAGATTACTAAAGTCATCCACATACTGGCCAACTGTACGTCCTCCTTGGTGCAAGTTGTGAAACTCACGCTTCTTCATGGCCATAGCTCCTGCTGAAACATGGGCAGTACGGAAAGCCTGCTGAAACTGGTCCCATGTGACAGTGCTGATAGGATAAGTGGCTGTGAAATTCTACCACCATGATGCTGCGGGTCCATCCAGCTGATGTGCGGCAAAATGCACCTTCTCCGCATCTGTGCATCCTGCAGTGGTCAACTCCCTTCCCATCTTACGGAGCCAATCATCTGCAACTATCGGCTCGGTGCTACTAGAGAACACCGGCGGATTCAGCCGCAAGAAATGGGCTAAGTGATCAACAGGTGGTGGTGGTGGTGGGTTGTTGGTGGTGTTGTTGTTCCCCTGATTCTGATTCTGGACTAGTATCTGCATCAATGCATTCTGCTGCTGGATCAACTGAGTGAGCTCCGATGGGAAAACAAATCCATTGTCACGTCTCACAGGCATCTGAGGGTTTAGAAAAGATGAGAATATAGAATAGAATGATGTCTAGAGAGAATAACACTACCCATATGCACATGAGACAAATGCAATCAATATCACTTCAATCAATCAAACAAGGGCATACAACGGTGTAACTATCATTACAAAAGTGCTCGGACTATACTATATACATGGGAGAATACTACTACTGTTATGGTGGTCGACTAGAAAATTGATCAGTCAAGGACTCCATGATATCTGCTCCAGCTTCATCAACAAAGTCATCATCGCTATCGTCTGGGTCCGAGTCCGTGTCGTCGATGATGATGTAGTTCTCCGGGCAAGTGCAATCGTTGTCTTCTCCTCCAGTCGCGGGGAATCCCATGAATACTTTTTGCTTCTTCTTCAAATCATCATTCTTCTCCACGAGTGTCGTCATTTCCTCCTCATATCCATCGCGTGTAGACTTGAGTTCTTCTTCCAGTTCCGTGATCTTGGTCATTGCCTTCTTCAGATCTATCATGCCTGTGCACATCTGGTTCTCCTGGCGTCAAATGTGTTGGTTTAGCTCCTGGATGAAAGTTGCAATTGATCTATCCTTCCTGGTACTGATCATCTCCCATTGCTCATCTCGGCGTCCACAAATCTGGTAAATAGTATCCTTGATATCCTTGTGGTAAACTTCTCCAATACGTCCCATTGTAATGTGGGCTGCCAAGCTCTTGCCTAGACTCCAGGTTGGTGCATCAAAGGAAAACTCTATGGGCTCAGTGACGGGCATGAACGTCCTTCCTGGAACTTGAACTTGAATCATCCAACGCTCCTCTTCTGGTAAAGTGGTGTGTTGGTTCCGGTGAAGCTTGGTACTCCGATGTTCAGATATCTAGTGACTTCCTTCAAGTGGCGTCCAAAGGGTGTATCTTAATCCGGTTGTGTGAACTTGTTCCTTGCATCCACCATCCTAAAAGAGTAGAAAAGGGAGAGGAGTCATAAATGATAAGAGAGTAGTGATCTAGGCTTTAGCTTAGTGGTCGTGTCCTACAGTCAGCGTCTGCTCTGATACCATCTTGTAGCGACCAGATCTCAAATAGTATGATCTCTGTGCATTAGTGTCATCCCTGGATCGGTAATGCTGACACGCACAATACTTGAAGGATTTATAATAGAGTAGCAATCACACACTTATTACATTGAATGTCTCAAAAGAGAACTTATTACAATAAATATGGCTTAAGGCCATCTAATAACGATCACAGCGGAAGGCTGGGAAGATAAGCGAGTCCATCAACTCCAACGGTATCACTGAGTATAAGACCACGACCTAAGGCACCTTACTCGTCGTCTGAAAAGTCTGCAACATGAACATTGAAGCCCAAAACGGGTCAGTACATGGAATATGTTGGCAATGTAACACAAAGAGAGTAATGAATAGAATAATGCTATACTACATGCATATATGGCTGGTGGAAAGCTCTATGGTTATAGTTTTGCAAAAAGCCAATTTTTCCCAACAGCAAAGGAATAAATTTTATTTAACTATCATGGTGGTTGTTAAACATTGAGAAGGTTCACCCAACTCTATCCCAATTAAGCATCATCATTAAAACCCAACAAGTTAAATTAATAACATGATGAGATTCACATGATAATCCAAGTACTAGATACTCAAAACATTCATAACCGGGGACACGGCTAACCATGATTAGTTTGTACACTCTGCAGAGGTTTGCGCACTTTTCCCCGCAAGACTCGATCTCCTCCGTTGGAATTCTCGCACTACATGGTGTTTGAGAAACGGATGACCAAGACATAGTCTTTCAGAAGCATTTGCACCTTACGATGGGTAGATAGTTACACCTACTTTCCCCTACATCTGCTAGTCTACCACTGTAAGAGTTTAGACGACTTAATCAACTATGCTAGAGCCCATAGTAGAATAATCTCATGATCCCTTTGAGCCTGGGTGGCGGTCCATAGGAGAATCACACGGTATCCCAGGATTTCCAAAAAAAACAGGCAATCACTGGGTTCTCCAGGTGCCTCAATCCACCCAGATGTGTATTAAAGTTGCCACTTTAAGTAAACCATTAATTAACAATCTCACATCTGTCATGGATACACTCACCCAATCCACGTCTACTAGCATAGCATAGTGATATAAGCAAACGTAGAAGAAACTCCAAAAGTTTGATAATAAAACATGGTATAGGTTCTACCTCACCTGCTTCCCAAAACCCACATATTAATCAGATCCTAATCATGAAGTTGTTTGAGGATTGATCTAATGCAATAAAACTGGGTAGTAAATGGTATGATCAAAGTGTTCATTGCCTTGCTGATGATCCATGAAACCTAGAGACTCGTAGTAGCAAGCGGCGCACTCCGGGTACTCTATCGCAAACAAACAAGCATACAATAAGCACTCATCTAATGCACAGGTAAAACTCAAATAAGAGATCTAACCAGAAAGTTCAACTTAAGAACTCCGATTTGCAAAAAGAAACAAATCAAACGAAGCAATGAAGGTCAAACGGCGAAAGAAACAAACTTCATTTACTAATCTGGACCTAAGTCAAATTTTACATTAGCAAAAACTTGTTTGAGTTGGTTAAACTAAAAGAGGGTTTCAAGACAAAACTCCAGGCACTTGAATCGCCTGATTCCGATAAACGAGCGAAAAGATATACAAGAACGAAAATCAGATCAGAAATCGCGATCGGAAATAATCGCGGAAAATCCAAAAAAAAGAAAAACAGACGAACAGGTTAACGAACGAACGTTCGCTGTCCGCGGCTAAACGACGTAAACCGTTGGTTAAAACGAATGTACGGACGAACGTCCGCAAAATAAATAAACCAAAGAAAAAACTAAACCGATCTATAAAAATAAAATAAACCACGGCTTAAAAAACCGGGCGGTTTTCTTAGAAAACCGCCGGCGGCGGGGCGGCTACCTCTTGCGAGGTCCGGCGACGGGCTCCGGCGGGCGGGGCGACGACGGCGGCGGTGGGTGGTGGCGGCGACGGGCGAGTGCGGTCGGGATGGGCGACGGCGGCGCGGGTCTCGAGGCAGGGCGAGGCGGCGGCTAGGGTTTCGGCCCGGGGCGGGCCGTCGGCCTTTAAAGGCCACCCAGGCGCAGTGTCCAGGTCGGACACGTCTGGTAAGGCGGTAACCCTTTTTTTAAATAATTACGACATATAGAAAAAGAAAGAAAAGAAATACTAAACGAACTCCAAAAATCCCGAACTAAATTTTCCCCGTCCTCTAAAAATAAGCCAAACAAGATGAACATTTATTTGGAGCCTAAATAAAATTTTGAAAAACGTGCATTTTTCCTAAATTCAAATAAAATAGCGATAAACTCCGAAATAAAATCTTATTTGATTTTATTATTAAATCCTCAATATTTCTTTATTTTGGGAAAGTCATTTTATTCCCTCCCTTTTATTTTTTGTATAAGAAATATTCGAAGATAAAATAATTTAAATCAAATGATCCTATTTTCAAAATTTGAGAAAACTCAAATATGAAAATAACGAAATCTCCAACTCTCTCCGTGGGTCCTTGAGTTGCGTGAAATTTCTAGGATCAAGCCAAAATGCAATAAAGTATGATATGCAATGATGATCTAATGTATAACATTCCAAATTGAAAATTTGGGATGTTACACAAGTGGTGGTTCCGGCTCGGGCTTTGGAGCTGATGTCTGGACACAGAGCGCATAGACGGCCTCCGACACGACAAGGTAATGGACTGCAATTAAATCAAACAAAGAGGGCGCATGCAAGATAATAGTCTCATTTTGTTTCTTATGAAATCAAAAATTATTCAAAAGCATCTTATCATCATTGTTAACAATAAACTCATGCACTACCATGCTCTTATAATCTAAAAAGGTAAGGGGCAGCAATTTTTCCTCTTTCTCATAATGCCTAATAGGTATCTCGAAGTGCTTAGCAAGGCGTGCAACATAGATACCTCCAAAGATGGGACCCTTTGTACGGTTCAGGCTTAATCGTTTAGCAATAATAGCACCCATACTAACAGAGTTATCAAAAAATAAAGCATGTAACAAAATAATAATATCAGGAACACTAAGGTTTCCACAGTTTTCGCGACCAATTAAGCATCGACTAGCAAATATTGCAAAGTAGCGTAAAAAAGGAAAATGTATGCTAGTAATTCTTGCATCGGAAACCTTCCTTGTTTCTCCTACAGTAATAGTATCAATAAATCCATCCACATCTTTACTATGTGGTTCCTCTAAGCTGCCCTCGAATGGTATTTTGCAAACCGCGCAAAAATCACGCAATGACATCTCCCTAGCCACATCATATAAATGAAACGCTACTGAAGGAGGTGATTTCTTAGGATAATAGTAGAAGTTTTGCACGAAAGTATTGGTGACTAAGAGATACTATTCGATCCAGCCGTGGAGGAATTCGGTGAGGCCAGCATTATCAGCGAAAGAATAAAAGTCATCATAAATCCCGACTGCTCTCAAGAAATCATCACAAGGCCATTCACACGACCGTACTTCCGCCACACGAGGAAGATTATACTTAGCATTTTCTTTCTCCTTAGCTTGTTTATCCTTAGAGCTTTGGCTAGAAGAGCCCCTCAAGAACAATCTCTTCATCTTTTTCTGATAATTTCTGAAATTTTTAGTAACTCAAAATAAAAGTGAATCAAACTCAATTAAACTGATATCAACTACTCCCTTAAGTGCATAGAGCCTATATCATGCATTAGAATTGCTTGGAACCATATAAATCTGACATGCAAGCTCAAGAACAGGGTCACCTAGGTTGTAAAGTTTTGCAATGAATAAAGCACTAGAACAAAAACTAATTGGACCACTGGAGGAGTCAGATACCAAACAACAATCTCCCAAAGCAATTTTGTGAATGGAGCTTTGAGCAAGGAGATCGAAAATCGCAGCAAAATGAGCTAGAACTCGTGCTTGAGCTGGATGGTGATTTTTTTGGGAGGAAGAGGAAGTGTGTGGGTGCAGGAATAAGTGGAGGGGCCCACCATGGGCCCATGAGGCAGGGGGCGCGCCCTGTAGGGGTGGGCACGCCCTGGACCCTCGTGGCCAGGTCCCAGCTCCCCTGCTGTGTTCTCAGTGCCAGATATTCTCAAATATTCCAGAAAAAACCATATTAAATTGGCAGGGCATTTGGAGAACTTTTATTTCTGGGGTATTTTTTATTGCATGGATAATTCAGAAAACAGACAGAAAATACTATTTTTCTTTACTTAACCTAAATAACACAAAGTAATAGGAGGGTACAGAAGGTTGTGCCTTCTAACTTCATCCATCTCATGCTCATCAGAAGGAATCCACTAACAAGGTTGATCAAGTCTTGTTAACAAACTCATTCCGAATAACATGGAACCGGAGAAATTTCGAATAACACTAGGTTACCTCAACGGGGATATGCACATCCCCAATAATAAGAATAACATATTTCTTCTTGACAGTAGGAAGAGGAAATTCAAAACCTCCAATAATGATAGTTGGAATTTTTCCAATAGAATTGATGCTATGAACTTGAGGTTGTTTCCTCGGAAAGTGTGCCGTATGCTCATTACCATTAACATGAAAAGTGACATTGCCTTTGTTGCAATCAATAACAGCCCATGCAGTATTCAAAAAGGGTCTAACAAGGATAATCGACATACTATCCTCCTCGGGAATATCAAGAATAACAAAGTCCGTTAAGATAGTGACATTTGCAACCACAACAGGCACATCCTCACAAATAACGGCAGGTATAGCAGTTGATTTATCAGCCATTTGCAAAGATATTTCAGTAGGTGTCAACTTATTCAATTCAAGTCTACGATATAAAGAGAGAGGCATAACACTAACACTGGCTCCAAGATCACATAAAGCAGTTTTAACATAGTTTCTTTTAATGGAGCATGGTATAGTTGGAACACTGGGTCTCCAAGTTTCTTTGGTATTCCACCTTTAAAAGTGTAATTTGCAAGCATGGTGGAAATTTCAGCTTCCGGTATCTTTCTTTTATTTGTAATAATATCTTTCATGTATTTAGCATAAGGATTCACTTTAAGCATATCAGTTAAGCGCATACGTAAGAAGATGGGTCTAATCATTTTAGCGAAGCACTCAAAATCCTCATCATCATTTTTCTTGGATGGCTTAGGAGGAAAAGGCATGGGTTTATGAACCCATGGTTCTCTTTCTTTACCGTACTTCCTAGCAACAAAATCTCTCTTATCATAACGTTGATCCTTTGCTTGTGGGTTATCAAGATCAACAGCAGGTTCAATCTCTACATCATTATTATTGCTAGGTTGAGCATGATGATGAACATTAACATTATCACCAGGTTCATGTTCATCTCCAGATTGTGTTTCAGCATCAGAAATAGAAATATCATTGGGATTCTCAGGTGTGTCTATAACAGGTTCACTAGAAGCATGCAAAGTCCTGTCATTTTTCTTTTTCTTCTTTTTAGAAGGACCAAGTGCATCTACATTATTTCTCTGAGAATCTTGCTCAATTCTCTTAGGGTGGCCTTCAGGATACAAAGGTTCCTGAGTCATTTTACCAGTTCTAGTAGCCACTCTAACAGCAAAATCATGTTTATTATTTAGTTCATCGAGCAAATCACTTTGAGCTTTAAGTACTTGTTCTGCTTGAGTGATAACCATAGAAGCATATTTACTAATGAGTTTAAGTTCACCTTTAACTCTAGCCATATAATCACTCAAGTGTCCAATCATGTAAGCATTACTCTTTAATTCTCTACCAACATAAGCATTAAAGTTTTCTTGTCTAGCCATAAAGTCATGAAATTCATCCAAACATTGGCTAGGAAACTTAGTAGACGGGATTTCAACTTTATCATATCTATAGAGAGAATTTACCTTTACTACCCGTGTCGGGTTATCAAGGCCATGTGTTTCTTCAATAAGTGGTATATTAAGACCATGGATTTCTTCAACAGGAGGTAAATTCTTAACATCTTCAGCTTTAATACCTTTTTCTTTCATAGATTTCTTTGCCTCTTGCATATCTTCAGGACTGAGAAACAGAACACCTCTCTTCTTTGGAGTTGGATTAGGAGTTGGCTCAGGAATTGGCTCAGGAGTTGGCTCAGGAAGAGTCCAATTATTTTCATTAGTCAACATATTATTCAATAGCAATTCATCTTGGTCGACTGTTCTTTCCCTAAAAACACGACCAGCACAACTATCCAAGTGGTCCTTGGAAGCATCAGTTAGTCCAATATAAAAGATATCAAGTATTTCATTTTTCTTAAGAGGATGATCAGGCAAAGCATTAAGTAACCGGAGAAGCCTCCCCCAAGCTTGTGGGAGACTCTCTTCTTCAATTGCACAAAATTATATATTTCCCTCAAGGCAGCTTGTTTCTTATGAGCAGGGAAATATTTAGCAGAGAAGTAATAAATCATATCCTGGGGACTACACATACAACCAGGATGAAGAGAATTAAACCAAGTTTTAGCATCACCCTTTAATGAGAACGGGAAATATCTTAAGGATATAATAGTAGCGAGATTTCTCATCATTAGTGAACAGGGTGGTTAAATCATTAAACTTAGTAAGATGTGCCACAACAGTTTTAGATTCATAGCCATAAAAAGGATTAGATTCAACCAAAGTAATTATCTCAGGATCAACAGAGAATTCATAATCCTTATCAGTAACAAAGATAGGTGAAGTAGCAAAAGCAGGGTCATATTTCATTCTAGCATTTAGAGATTTTTGTTTCAGTTTAACTAATAACTTCTTAAGATCAGATCTATCATTGCAAGCAAGAATATCTCTAGTAGTTTCTTCATCCATAACATAACCCTCTGGAACAACAGGTAATTCCTATTTAGGGGGAGAACCTTCATCATCACTATCTTCAATGATTTCATTTTCAATTATTTCATTCTCTCTAACCCTAGCAAGTTGTTCATCAAGAAATTCACCTAATGGCACAGTAGTATCAAGCACAGAAGTAGTTTCATCATAAGTATCATGCATAGTAGAAGTGGCATCATCAATAACATGCGACATGTCAGAATTCATAGCAAAAGCAGGTTCAGGTGTCGCAAGCTTACTCATAATAGAAGGAGAAACTAGTGTAGAGCTAGATGGCAGTTCCTTACCTCCCCTCATAGTTGAGGGATAAATCTTACTTCTTTCATCTTTGAAGTTCTTCATAGTGACCAGCAGATACAAATCCCAAGTGACTCAAAGAAAGCTATGCTCCCCGGCAACGGCGCCAGAAAATAGTCTTGATAACCCACAAGTATAGGGGATCGCAACAGTTTTCGAGGGTAAAGTATTCAACCCAAATTTATTGATTCGACACAAGGGGAGCCAAAGAATATTCTCAAGTATTAGCAGTTGAGTTGTCAATTCAACCACACCTGGATAACTTAGTATCTGCAGCAAAGTATTTAGTAGCAAAGTAGTATGGAAGTAACGGTAATGGTAGCAAAAGTAACAGTAGCAACAGTAAAGTAAATAAGAAAAACACAATATGTGAAAAGCTCGTAGGCATTGGATCCATGATGGATAATTATGTCGGATGTGATTCCTCATGTAATAGTTATAACATAGGGTGACACAGAACTAGCTCCAATCCATCAATGTAATGTAGGCATGTATTCCGAATATAGTCATACATGCTTATGGAAAAGAACTTGCATGACATATTTTGTCCTACCCTCCCGTGGCAGTGGGGTCCTAATGGAAACTAAGGGATATTAAGGCCTCCTTTTAATAGAGTGCCGGACCAAAGCATTAACACATAGTGAATACATGAACTCCTCAAACTACGGTCATCACCGAGAAGTATCCTGATTATTGTCGCTTCGGGGTTGTCGGATCATGACACATAATAGGTGACTATAGACTTGCAAGATAGGATCAAGAACTCACATATATTCATGAAAACATAATAGGTTCAGATCTGAAATCATGGCACTCGGGCCCTAGTGACAAGCATTAAGCATAGCAAAGTCATAGCAACATCAATCTCAGAACATAGTGGATACAGGGATCAAACCCTAACAAAACTAACTTGATTACATGGTAAATCTCATCCAACCCATCACCGTCCAGCAAGCCTACGATGGAATTACTCACACACGGCGGCGAGCATTATGAAATTGGTGATGGAGGTTGGTTGATGATGACGACGACGACGAATCCCCCTCTCCGGAGCCCCGAACGGACTCCAGATCAGCCCTCCCGAGAGAGATTAGGGCTTGGCGGCGGCTCCGTATCGTAAAACGCGATGAAACTTTCTCACTGATTTTTATCTCCGCGAAAGCAAATATATGGAGTTGGAGTTGAGGTCGATGGACGTCCAGGGGGCCCATGAGGCAGGGGCATGCTCTAGGGGAGGGGGCGCGCCTCCACCCTCGTGGATAGGGTGTGGGCCCCTTGATGCTGATTCTTTCGCCAGTAATTTTTATTTATTCTGAAAAGTTGCTCTGTGAATTTTTAGGTCATTCCAAGAACTTTTATTTCTGCCAAAAAATAACACCATGGTAGTTCTGCTGAAAACAGCGTCAATCCGGGTTAGTTTCATTCAAATAATGCAAGTTAGAGTCCAAAACAAGGGCAACAATGTGTGGAAAAAATAGATACGACGGAGATGTATCAGCTGCCATGCCCTTTCCCAAGTTCTAACTTGGTGCATCCAAGGTAAAATCAATGGGCTCCGTTGTTGGTGCAAACGTCCTCCGAGTTACACGAACTTTGATCCTCCAGCGCTACTCTTCCGGTAAAGTTGCAGTGAAGGCTCCAGTGAAGCTTGGTAGTCCAATATTCACGTACTTTGACTTCCTTCAAGTGTCGTCTGAAAGGGGTGTCGTCATCCGGCTGAGTGAACTTGTTCCCAGGGTCCGCCATCTATAGAGTAGAATTAGAGGAGGATTAGAAATGAGCAGAGAAGAGTATCATGTGGCTTTTCCTAGTGGTCGCGTCCTACAGTCAGCGTGTGCTCTGATACCATATTGTAGCGACCACGATCCCAATGGACCGAAGTCTCTGTGCTTAAGTGTCATCCCTGGATCAGTATGCTGACACACACAGTACTCGAGGAATTATAACAATGTTCCAATCACACACTTATTACATCGAGGTCCTCATAAAGAGTATCTGTTACACAAATAATATGGCTGAAGGCCATCTAAACAAAATAACTATGGAAGCTTTGAAGATAAATGAGTCCATCGACTCCAACGGCATAGCTGAGTGCATGGCAACGACCTATCACACCATATTCTTCGTCGGTAAAGTCTGCAACATGAGACATTGCAGCCATGTAGGTCAGCACATGGAATATGCTGGCAGAGTTACATGATAAGTCTCCGTCGTATCTATAATTTTTGATTGTTCCATACCAATATTCTTCAACTTTCATATACTTTTGGCAACTTTTTATATTATTTTTGGGACTAACATATTGATCCAGTGCCCAGTGCCAGTTCCTCTTTGTTGCATGTTTTATGTTTCGCAGAAACCCAATATCAAACGGAATCCAAACGGGATAAAAACGGACGAAGAATTATTTTGGAATATTTGGAATTTTCCGGAGGAAGAATCAACGCGAAACGGTGTCCGAGGTGGCCAGGAGATAGGGGCGCGCCCTCCCCCCTGGGCGCGTCTGGCACTCTCTTGGGCCACCCGTAAGGAGGTTGACGCTCTTCTTTTGCCGCAAGAAATCTATTTTACGAGAAAAATCTGGTCGAAAGATTCACCCCAATCGGAGTTACGGATCTCCGGATATAAAAGAAACGGTGAAGGGGCAGAATATGAGAACGCAAAAACAGAGAGATAGATCCAATCTCGGAGGGGCTCTCGCCCCTCCCACGCCATGGGAGCCAAGGACCAGAGGGAAACCCTTCCCCCATATAGGGAGGAGGTCAAGGAAGAAAAAGAAGAAGGGGGGCTCTCTCCCCCTTGCTTCCGGTGGCGCCGGAACGCCACCGGGGGCCATCATCATCACCGCGATCTTCACCAACAACTTCACCGCCTTCATCACCAACTCTTCCCCCCTCTATGCAGCGGTGTAACCCCTCTCTTACCCGCTGTAATCTCTACTTAAACATGGTGCTCAACGCTATATATTATTTCCCAATGATGTATGGCTATCCTATGATGTTTGAGTAGATCCATTTTGTCCTATGGGTTAATTGATGACCGTGATTGGTTTGAGTTGCATGTTTTATTATTGGTGTTGTCCTATGGTGCTCTCCGTGTCGCGCAAGTGTGAGGGATCCCCGCTGTACGGTTTGCAATATGTTTATGATTTGCTTATGGTGAGTGGCATGAGTGAACAGAAGCACAGACCCGAGTAAGTAGGTTGTTTGCGTATGGGATAAAGGAGGCTTGATACTTTAATGCTATGGTTGGGTTTTACCTTAATGAATCTTTAGTAGTTGTGGATGCTTGCTAGAGTTCCAATCATAAGTGCATATGATCCAAGAAGACAAAGTATGTTAGCCTATGCCTCTCCCTCAAATAGAATTGCAATAGTGATTACCGGTCTAGTTATCGATTGCCTTGGACAAATAACTTTCTCGTCACAAAAAGCTCTCTACTAATACTTACTTTATTGCATCTTTATCTAAAAAGCCCCTATTTTCTATTTACGTGTTCTTTACTTTCTTGCAAACCTATCCTATCACACCTACAAAGTACTTTTAGGTTCATACTTGTTCTAGGTAAAGCGAACGTCAAAGCGTGCGTAGAGTTGTATCGGTGGTTGATAGAACTTGTGGGAATATTTGTTCTACCTTTAGCTCCTCGTTGGGTTTGACACTCTTACTTATGGAAAACTGTTGCGATCCTCTACACTTGTGGGTTATCAAGACCTTTTTCTGGCGCCGTTGCCGGGGAGTCATAGCGTGGGGTGAATATTCTCGTGTGTGCTTGTTTGCTTTATCACTAAGTAATTTTTATTTGCTGTTCTAAGTTGTTCTCTATCTTTAGTTATGCATATGGAACACGAAATACCAAAAAAATAGGTGTAGATGCCACTCATGGAGATGGGGAACCTCCGAAAACCCTCGATGCTCGTTATGTGAAAGAAATTATGTACTACTTTAATAATCCTGAGAAAACCGCATTCAACTTTGTTATGGGAGACACGTAGGATCAATGTGAATAGTTTAGGGATTATCGCTTGACACAAAAAGGGAAACTATTATGGGATCAAATTTCTATGTTGCGTTGGTATGCTCGTCAACTATGCTTGATACATGATTATACTTGTTGCTCTAGGATGAAGGCTCCACACCTTCCCTTTTCATGAAAATTCAATGATAATGAAACCTTAGCTTCTTATGCTAATGGTAGATATGATTACTATGATGTGGAACAAATAGAAGAATTTGTTGCTTTTATGGGTGCTTATGAGATTGAATCTATGTTTAAAGAGTTTGATGATTTTGATGATGCAGTTTATAGACCTGAAAATTTTGTTATACTTAGATATTGCTATAAAAATTATGAATACAATTACAATATTAATGCATTTATTGAGAAAGTCTCCGCTGTCCAAGAAGAGACTAATATTTTGTAGGAAGCTATGGAAGAAGAAATTGATGAAACTGTTGGGGAACGTAGTAATTTCAAAAACAAATCCTACGCACACGCAAGATCATGGTGATGCATAGCAACGAGAGGGAAGAGTGTTGTCCACGTACCCTCGTAGACCGAAAGCAGAAGCGTTAGCACAACGCGGTTGATGTAGTCGTACGTCTTCACGATCCGATCGATCCAAGTACCGAATGTACGGCACCTCCGAGTTCAGCACACGTTCAGCTCAATGACGTCCCTCGAACTCCGATCCAGCCAAGCTTTGAGGGAGAGTTTCATCAGCACGACGGCGTGGTGACGGTGATGATGTTGCTACCGATGCAGGGCTTTGCCTAAGCACCGGTACAATATGATCAAGCTGGAATATGGTGGAGGGGTCCACCACACACGGCTAAGAGATCAAGAGATCAATTGTTGTGTCTAGAGGTGCCCCCTGCCCCCGTATATAAAGGAGAAAGGGGGGAGGCGGCCGGCCTAGGAGGAGGGCGCGCTAAGGGGGGGAGTCCTACTTCCACCGGTAGTAGGACTCCTCCTTTCCTTGTTGGAGTGGAAGAAGGGAAGGGAGAAGGAGAAGGAAGGAAGGGGGCGCCCCCTCCCTAATCCAATTCGGACTAGTCCATGGGGAGGCGTGCGGCCACCCTTTGGGGCCTTTCTCTCCTTTCCTGTATGGCCCATTAAGGCCCAATACGAATTCCCGTAACTCTCCGGTACTCCTAAAAATACCCGAATCACTCGGAACCTTTCCGATGTCCGAATATAGTCGTCCAATATATCGATCTTTACGTCTCAACCATTTCGAGACTCCTCGTCATGTCCCCGATCTCATCTGGGACTCCAAACTCCTTCGGTACATCAAAACACATAAACTCATAATATAACCGTCATCAAACTTTAAGCGTGCGGACCCTATGGGTTCGAGAACTATGTAGACATGACCGAGACAAATTTCCGGTCAATAACCAATAGTGGAACCTGGATTCTCATATTGGCTCCCACATATTCTATGAAGATCTTTATCGGTCAAACTGCATAACAACATACGTTGTTCCCTTTGTCATCGGTATGTTACTTGCCCGAGATTCGATCGTCGGTATCTCAATACCTAGTTCAATCTCGTTACTGGAAAGTCTCTTTAGTCATTACGTAATGCATCATTCCGTAACTAACTCATTAGCTTCATTGCTTGCAAGGCTTATAGTGATGTGCATTACCGAGAGGGCCCAGAGATACCTCTCCGACAATCGGAGTGACAAATTCTAATCTCGAAATACGCCAACTCAACATGTACCTTCGGAGACACCTATAGAGCTCCTTTATAAGCACCCAGTTACGTTGTGACGTTTGGTAGCACACAAAGTGTTCCTCTGGCAAACGGGAGTTGCATAATCTCATAGTCATAGGAACATGTAGAAGTCATGAAGAAAGCAATCGCAACATACTAAACGATCAAGTGCAAAGCTAACGGAATGGGTCAAGTCAATCACATCATTCTCCTAATGATGTGATCCCGTTAATCAAATGACAACTCATGTCTATGGTTAGGAAACTTAACCATCTTTGATTAATGAGCTAGTCAAGTAGAGGCATACTAGTGACACTATGTTTGTCTATGTATTCACACATGTATTATGTTTCCTGGTAATACAATTCTAGCATGAGTAATAAAAATTTATCATGAAATAAGGAAATAAAAACTTTATTATTGCCTCTAGGGCATATTTCCTTCAGAAACTGTGAGCTCATTGGATGAAAAAGATGATGAGAAGAGCGAAGAACAAAAGGAGGAAGAGCGGATTGATCACTCGTGCCCACCTTCTAATGAGAGTAACTCTTCAACTCATACATTGTTTAAATCCCCTTCGTACTTACCGAAGGATGATTGCTATGATGATTAATATGATGATTGCTATAATGATTGTTATGATCCCATTGATTCACTTGAAATATCCCTTTTTGATGATGCTTGCTATACTTATGGCCAAGATGCCAATATGAATTATGCTTATGGAGATGAACTTGCTATAGTTACTTATGTTAAACATGAAATTGTTGCTATTGCACCCACGCATGATAGTCCTATTAACTTTTTGAATTCTCCCGACTACACTATATCGGAGAAGTTTGCGCTTAGTAAGGATTATATTGATGGGTTGCCTTTTACCATTACACATGATGATTTTGATAGATATAATATGCATGTGCTTGCTGCTCCTACTTGCAATTATTATGAGAGAGGAACTATTTCTCCACCTCTCTATGTTTCCCATACTATGAAATTGCAAGAAACTGCTTATACTATGCATTGGCCTTTACGATGTGTGCATGAATTGTTCTTTTATGACATGCCGATGCATAGGAAGAGAGTTAGACTTTGTTGTTGCATGATATATGTTACTTTGTGCTCACTACTAAATTACAAATCATTGTTAATTAAAATTGGCTTTGATATACCTTGGGATCCGGGTGGATCCATTACTTGAGCACTATATGCCTAGCTTAATGGCTTTAAAGAAAGCGCTGCCAGGGAGACAACCCGGAAGTTTTAGAGAGTCATTTATTTCTGTTGAGTGCTTTTATATAGTTTAAAAACAAAATAAAATAAATAGGGGAACCTAAAACTTTTCAAAAAGGAAAGTGAAAGTGAGAAAGACAAGCATTGTTGAAGTGGGAGCTAGCCTTGAACTTTGTTCATGCTCACGGAAACTTTGTGAATCTTGATTACAAAAACTTTTCATCAAAAATGATTACCCCCTTGTACAATTTCATTGTATTATAAAAATAATGTGCCAAGGTTTGCCTTTAGGATGTTTACAATGCTTGTTGGTTTGTATGGTGCAGGACAGAAACTTTGGCTGTAGTGCGCGATTTTAAAATTTTAACTGGGACGTCAATTGGTTCTGAATCTTTCTGAAATATCTTGATATAAAACTTGTTTATTTTTCCTAATTTTGGTAGAATTTTTGGGGTACCTGAAGTATGGTGAATGTTCAGATTGCTACAGACTGTTCTGTTTTTGACAGATTCTGTTTTTGATGCATAGTTTGCTTGTTTTGATGAATCTATCAATTTATATTAGTGGATTAAGCCATGGAAAAGTTATATTACAGTAGACACAATGCAAAAACAAAATATGAATCGGTTTGCTATAGTACTTAGAGTAGTGATTTGCTTTATTATACTAACGGATCTTACCGAGTTTTCTGTTAAAGTTTTGTGTGGATGAAGTGTCTAATCGAGGATGTCTCGATATGAGGAAAAGGAAGAGAGGCAAGAGCTCAAGCTTGGGGATGCCCGAGGCACCCCAAGTAAATATTCAAGGAGACTCAAGCGTCTAAGCTTGGGGATGCCTCAATTTTAAATCCTCAATATTTCTTTATTTTGGAAAAGTTATTTTATTCCCTCTCTTTTATTTTTTGTATAAGAAATATTCGAAGATAAAATAATTTAAATCAAATGATCCTATTTCAACATTTGAGAAAAACTCAAATATGAAAATAATGAAATCTCCAACTGTCTCCGTGGGTCCTTGAGTTGCGTGAAATTTCTAGGATCAAGCCAAAATGCAATAAAATATGATATGCAATGATGATCTAATGTATAACGTTCCAAATTGAAAATTTGGGATGTTACACAAGTGGTGGTTCCGGGTCGGGCTTTGGAGCTGATGTCTGGACATGGAGCGCATAGACGGCCTCCGGCACGACAAGGTAATGGACTGCAATTAAATCAAACAAAGAGGGCGCATGCAAGATAATAGTCTCATTGTGTTTCTTATGAAATATCAAATTATTCAAAAGCATCTTATCATCATTGTTAACAATAAACTCATGCGCTACCATGCTCTTATAATCTAAAAAGGTAGGGGCAACAATTTTTCCTCTTTCTCATAATGCCTAATAGGTATCTCGAAGTGTTTAGCAAGGCGTGCAGCATAGATACCTCCAAAGATGGGACCCTTTGTACGGTTCAGGCTTAATTGTTTAGCAATAATAGCACCCATACTAACAGAGTTATCACGAAATAAAGCATGTAACAAAATAATAATATTAGGAACACTAAGGTTTCCACAGTTTCCGCGACCAATTAAGCATCGACTAGCAAATATTGCAAAGTAGCGTAAAACAGGAAAATGTATGCTAGTAATTCTTGCATCAGAAACCTTCCTTGATTCTCCTACAGTAATAGTATCAATAAATCCATCCACATATTTACTATGTGGTTCCTTAAGCTGCCCTCGAATGGTATTTTGCAAACCGCGCAAAAATCACGCAATGACATCTCCCTAGCCATATCATATAAATGAAACGCTACTGAAGGAGGTGATTTCTTAGGATAATAGTAGAAGTTTTGCACGAAAGTATTGGTGACTAAGAGATACTGTTTGATCCGGCCGTGGAGGAATTCGGTGAGGCCAGCATTATCAGCCAAAGAATAAAAGTCATCATAAATCTTGACTGCTCTCAAGAAATCATCACAAGGCCATTCACACGATTGTACTTCCGCCACACGAGGAAGATTATACTTAGCATTTTCTTTCTCCTTAGCTTGTTTATCCTTAGAGCCTTGGCTAGAAGAGCCCCTCAAGAACAATCTCTTCATCTTTTTCTGAAAATTTCTGAAATTTTTAGTAACTCAAAATAAAAGTGAATCAAACTCAACTAAACTGATAGCAACTACTCCTTCAAGTGCATAGAGCCTATATCATGCATTAGAATTGCTTGGAACCATATAAATTTGACATACAAGCTCAAGAATAGGGTCACCTAGGAAGCAAAATTTTGCAATGAATAATGCACTAGAACAAAAACTAATTGGACCATTGGAGGAGTCACATACCAAAGAACAATCTCCCAAAGCAGTTTTGTGAATGGAGCTTTGAGCAAGGAGATCGAAAATCGCAGCAAAATGAGCTAGAACTCGTGCTTGAGCTGGATGGTGATTTTTTTGGGAGGAAGAGGAAGTGTGTGGGTGCAGGAATAAGTGGAGGGGGCCACCATGGGCCCATGAGGCAGGGGGCACGCCCTGTAGGGGCGGGCGCGCCCTGGACCCTCGTGGCCAGGTGCCAGCTCCCGTGTTGTGTTCTCAGTGCCAGATATTCTCAAATATTCCAGAAAAAACCATATTAAATTGGCAGGGCATTTGGAGAACTTTTATTTCCGGGGTATTTTTTATTGCATGGATAATTCAGAAAACAGACAGAAAATACTATTTTTCTTTATTTAACCTAAATAACACAAAAGTAATAGGAGGGTACAGAAGGTTGTGCCTTCTAACTTCATCCATCTCATGCTCATCAAAAGGAATCCACGAACAAGGTTGATCAAGTCTTGTTAACAAACTCATTCCGAATAACATGGAACCGGAGAAATTTCGAATAACACTAGGTTACCTCAACGGGGATATGCACATCCCCAATAATAAGAATAACATATTTCTTCTTGACAGTAGGAAGAGGAAATTCAAAACCTCCAATAATGATAGTTGGAATTTTTCCAATAGAATTGATGCTATGAACTTGAGGTTGTTTCCTCGGAAAGTGTGCCGTATGCTCATTACCATTAACATGAAAAGTGACATTGCCTTTGTTGCAATCAAGAACAGCCCATGCAGTATTCAAAAAGGGTCTAACAAGGATAATCGACATACTAACATCCTCGGGAATATCAAGAATAACAAAGTCCGTTAAGATAGTGACATTTGCAACCACAACAGGCACATCCTCACAAATAATGACAGGTATAGCAGTTGATTTATCAGCCATTTGCAAAGATATTTCAGTAGGTGTCAACTTATTCAATTCAAGTCTACGATATAAAGAGAGAGGCATAACACTAACACCGGATCCAAGATCACATAAAGCAGTTTTAACATAGTTTCTTTTAATGGAGCATGGTATAGTTGGAACATTGGGTCTCCAAGTTTCTTTAGTATTCCACCTTTAAAAGTGTAATTTGCAAGCATGGTGGAAATTTCAGCTTCCGGTATCTTTCTTTTATTTGTAATAATATCTTTCATGTATTTAGCATAAGGATTCACTTTAAGCATATCAGTTAAGCGCATACGTAAGAAGATGGGTCTAATCATTTCAGCGAAGCACTCAAAATCCTCATCATCCTTTTTCTTGGATGGCTTAGGAGGAAAAGGCATGGGTTTCTGAACCCATGGTTCTCTTTCTTTACCGTACTTCCTAGCAACAAAATCTCTCTTATCATAACGTTGATTCTTTGCTTGTGGGTTATCAAGATCAACAACAGGTTCAATCTCTACATCATTATTATTGCTAGGTTGAGCATCAACATGAACATTAACATTATCACCAGGTTCATGTTCATCTCTAGATTGTGTTTCAGCATCAGAAATAGAAATATCATTGGGATTCTCAGGTGTGTCTATAACAGGTTCACTAGAAGCATGCAAAGTCCTGTCATTTTTCTTTTTCTTCTTTTTAGAAGGACCAAGTGCATCTACATTATTTCTCTGAGAATCTTGCTCAATTCTCTTAGGGTGGCCTTCAGGATACAAAGGTTCCTGAGTCATTTTACCAGTTCTAGTAGCCACTCTAACAGCAAAATCATGTTTATTATTTAGTTCATCGAGCAAATCACTTTGAGCTTTAAGTACTTGTTCTGCTTGAGTGATAACCATAGAAGCATATTTACTAATGAGTTTAAGTTCACCTTTAACTCTAGCCATATAATCACTCAAGTGTCCAATCATGTAAGCATTACTCTTTAATTCTCTACCAACATAAGCATTAAAGTTTTCTTGTCTAGCCATAAAGTCATCAAATTCATCCAAACATTGGCTAGGAAACTTAGTAGACAGGATTTCAACTTTATCATATCTATAGAGAGAATTTACCTTTACTACCTGTGTCGGGTTATCAAGACCATGTGTTTCTTCAATAAGTGGTATATTAAGACCATGGATTTCTTCAACAGGAGGTAAATTCTTAACATCTTCAGCTTTAATACCTTTTTCTTTCATAGATTTCTTTGCCTCTTGCATATCTTCAGGACTGAGAAACAGAACACCTCTCTTCTTTGGAGTTGGATTAGGAGTTGGCTCAGGAATTGGCTTAGGAGTTGGCTCAGGAAGAGTCCAATTATTTTCATTAGTCAACATATTATTCAATAGCAATTCATCTTGGTCGACTGTTCTTTCCCTAAAAACACAACCAGCACAACTATCCAAGTGGTCCTTGGAAGCATCAGTTAGTCCAATATAAAAGATATCAAGTATTTCATTTTTCTTAAGAGGATGATCAGGCAAAGCATTAAGTAACCGGAGAAGCCTCCCCCAAGCTTGTGGGAGACTCTCTTCTTCAATTGCACAAAATTATATATTTCCCTCAAGGCAGCTTGTTTCTTATGAGCAGGGAAATATTTAGCAGAGAAGTAATAAATCATATCCTGGGGACTACACACACAACCAGGATGAAGAGAATTAAACCAAGTTTTAGCATCACCCTTTAATGAGAACGGGAAATATCTTAAGGATATAATAGTAGCGAGATTTCTCATCATTAGTGAACAGGGTGGCTATATCATTTAACTTAGTAAGATGTGCCACAACAGTTTCAGATTCATAGCCATAAAAAGGATCAGATTCAACCAAAGTAATTATCTCAGGATCAACAGAGAATTCATAATCCTTATCAGTAACAAAGATAGGTGAAGTAGCAAAAGCAGGGTCATATTTCATTCTAGCATTTAGAGATTTTTGTTTCAGTTTAACTAATAACTTCTTAAGATCAGATCTATCATTGCAAGCAAGAATATCTCTAGTAGTTTCTTCATCCATAACATAACCCTCTGGAACAACAGGCAATTCCTATTTAGGGGGAGAACCTTCATCATCACTATCTTCAATGATTTCATTTTCAATTAGTTCATTCTCTCTAACCCTAGCAAGTTGTTCATCAAGAAATTCACCTAATGGCACAGTAGTATCAAGCACAGAAGTAGTTTCATCATAAGTATCATGCATAGTAGAAGTGGCATCATCAATAACATGTGACATGTCAGAAATCATAGCAGAAGCAGGTTTAGGTGTCGCAAGCTTACTCATAACAGAAGGAGAAACTAGTGTAGAGCTAGATGGCAGTTCCTTACATTCCCTCATAGTTGAGGGATAAATCTTAGTTCTTTAATCTTTGAAGTTCTTCATAGTGACCAGCAGATACAAATCCCAAGTGACTCAAAGAAAGCTATGCTCCCCGGCAACGGCGCCAGAAAATAGTCTTGATAACCCACAAGTATAGGGGATCGCAACAGTTTTCGAGGGTAAAGTATTCAACCCAAATTTATTGATTCGACACAAGGGGAGCCAAAGAATATTCTCAAGTATTAGCAGTTGAGTTGTTAATTCAACCACACCTGGATAACTTAGTATCTGTAGCAAAGTATTTAGTAGCAAAGTAGTATCGAAGTAACAGTAATGGTAGCAAAAGTAACAGTAGCAGTTTTGTAGTAATTGTAACAGTAGCAATGGTAAAGTAAATAAGCAAAGCACAATATGTGAAAAGCTCGTAGGCATTGGATCCGTGATGGATAATTATGTCAGATGTGATTCCTCATGTAATAGTTATAACATAGGATGACACAGAACTAGCTCCAATTCATCAATGTAATGTAGGCATACGTGCTTATGGAAAAGAACTTGCATGACATCTTTTGTCCTACCCTCCCGTGGCAGCGGGGTCCTAATGGAAACTAAGGGATATTAAGGTCTCCTTTTAATAGAGTGCCGGACCAAAGCATTAACACATAGTGAATACATGAACTCCTCAAACTATGGTCATCACCGAGAAGTATCCTGATTATTGTCACTTCGGGGTTGTCGGATCATAACACATAATAGGTGACCATAGACTTGCAAGATAGGATCAAGAACTCACATATATTCATGAAAACATAATAGGTTCAGATCTGAAATCATGGCACTCGGGCCCTAGTGACAAGCATTAAGCATAGCAAAGTCATAGCAATATCAATCTCAGAACATAGTGGATACTAGGGATCAAACCCTAACAAAATTAACTTGATTACATGGTAAATCTCATCCAACCCATCACCGTCTAGCAAGCCTACAATGGAATTACTCACGCACGGCGGCAAGCATTATGAAATTGGTGATGGAGGATGGTTGATGATGACGATGGCGACAAATCCCCCTCTCCGGAGCCCCGAACGGACTCCAGATTAGCCCTCCCGAGAGATATTAGGGCTTGGCGGCGGCTCCGTATCGTAAAACGCGATGAAACTTTCTCACTGATTTTTTTCTCCGCGAAAGCAAATATATGGAGTTGGAGTTGAGGTCGGTGGACGTCCAGGGGGGCCCACGAGGCAGGGGGCATGCTCTAGGGGAGGGGGCGCGCCTCCACCCTCCTGGATAGGGTGTGGGCCCCTTGATGCTGATTCTTTCACAAGTAATTTTTATTTATTCTGAAAAGTTGCTCTGTGGATTTTCATGTCATTCCAAGAACTTTTATTTCTACCAAAAAATAACACCATGGTAGTTCTGCTGAAAACATCGTCATTCCGGGTTAGTTCCATTCAAATAATGCAAGTTAGAGTCCAAAACAAGGGCAACAGTCTGTGGAAAAAATAGATACGACTGAGACGTATCAGCTGCCATGCTCTGTCCCAAGTTCCAACTTGGTGCATCCAAGGTAAAATCAATGGGCTCCGTTGTTGGTGCAAACGTCCTCCGAGTTACACGAACTTTGATCATCCAGCGCTACTCTTCCGGTACTGCTGCAGTGAAGGCTCCAGTGAAGCTTGGTAGTCCAATATTCACGTACTTTGACTTCCTTCAAGTGTCGGCCGAAAGGGGTGTCATCATCCGACAGAGTGAACTTGTTCCCGGGGTCCGCCATCTATTGAGTAGAATCAGAGGAGGATTAGAAATGAGCAGAGAAGAGTATCATGTGGCTTTTCCTAGTGGTCGCGTCCTACAGTCAACGTGTGCTCTGATACAATATTGTAGCGACCACGATCCCAATGGAGCGAATTCTCTGTGCTTAAGTGTCATCCCTGGATCAGTATGCTGACACACACAATACTCGAGGAATTATAACAATGTTCCAATCACACACTTATTACATCGAGGTCCTCATAAAGAGTATCTGTTAAACAAATAATATGGCTGAAGGCCATCTAAACAAAATAACTATGGAAGCTTTGAAGATAAACAAGTCCATCAACTCCAACGGCATAGCTGAGTGCATGGCAATGACCTATCACACCTTATTCTTCGTCGGTAAAGTCTGCAACATGAGACGTTGCAGCCATGTAGGTCAGCACATGGAATATGCTGGCAGAGTTACATGATACGTCTCCATCGTATCTATAATTTTTGATTGTTCCATGCCAATATTCTTCAACTTTCATATACTTTTGGCAACTTTTTATATTATTTTTGGGACTAACATATTGATCCAGTGCCCAGTGCTAGATCCTCTTTGTTGCATGTTTTATGTTTCGCAGAAACCCAATATCAAACGGAATCCAAATGGGATAAAAACGGACGGAGAATTATTTTGGAATATTTGGAATTTTCCGGAGGAAGAATCAACGCGAAACGGTGTCCGAGGTGGCCAGGAGATAGGGGGCGCACCCTCCCCCCTTGGCATGCCTGGCACTCTCCCGGGCCACCCATAAGGAGGTTGACGCTCTTCTTTTGCCGCAAGAAATATAATTTTATGAGAAAAATCTGGGCGAAAGATTCACCCCAATCGGAGTTACGGATCTCCGGATATAAAAGAAACGGTGAAGGGGCAGAATATGAGAACGCAAAAACAGAGAGATAGATCCAATCTCGGAGGGGCTCTCGCCCCTCCCATGCCATGGGAGCCAAGGACCAGAGGGAAACCCTTCCCCCATCTAGGGAGGAGGTCAAGGAAGAAAAAGAAGAAGGGGGGCTCTCTCCCCCTTGCTTCCGGTGGCGCCGGAACGCCACCGGGGGCCATCATCATCACCGCGATCTTCACCAACAACTTCACCGCCTTCATCACCAACTCTTCCCCCCTCTATGCAGCGGTGTAACCCCTCTCTTACCCGCTGTAATCTCTACTTAAACATGGTGCTCAATGTTATATATTATTTCCCAATGATGTATGGCTATCCTATGATGTTTGAGTAGATCCGTTTTGTCCTATGGGTTAATTGATGACCGTGATTGGTTTGAGTTGCATGTTTTATTATTGGTGCTGTCCTATGGTGCTCTCCGTGTCGCGCAAGCGTGAGGGATCCCCTCTGTAGGGTTTGCAGTATGTTTATGATTTTCTTATGGTGGGTGGCGTGAGTGAACAGAAGCACACACCCGAGTAAGTAGGTTGTTTGCGTATGGGATAAAGGAGACTTGATACTTTAATGCTATGGTTGGGTTTTACCTTCATGAATCTTTAGTAGTTGCGGATGCTTGCTAGAGTTCCAATCATAAGTGCATATGATCCAAGAAGAGAAAGTATGTTAGCCTATGCCTCTCCCTCAAATAGAATTGCAATAGTGATTACCGGTCTAGTTATCGATTGCCTTGGACAAATAACTTTCTCGTCACAAAAAGCTCTCTACTAATACTTACTTTATTGCATCTTTATCTAAACAGCCCCTATTTCTATTTACGCGTTCTTTACTTTCTTGCAAACCTATCCTATCACACCTACGAAGTACTTTTAGTTTCATACTTCTTCTAGGTAAAGCGAACGTCAAAGCGTGCGTAGAGTTGTATTGGTGGTTGATAGAACTTGAGGGAATATTTATTCTACCTTTAGCTCCTCGTTGGGTTCGACACTCTTACTTATCGAAAACTGCTGCGATCCTCTACACGTGTGGGTCATCAAGACCTTTTTCTGGCACCGTTGCCGGGGAGTCATAGCGTGGGGTGAATATTCTCGTGTGTGCCTGTTTGCTTTATCACTAAGTAATTTTTATTTGCTGTTCTATGTTGTTCTCTATCTTTAGTTATGGATATGGAACACGAAATACCAAAAAAATAGGTGTAGATGCTACTCATGGAGACGGGGAACCTCCAAAAACCCTCAATGCTCGTTATGTGAAAGAAATTATGTACTACTTTAATAATCCTGAGAAAACCCCATTCAACTTTGTTATGGGAGACACGTTGGATCAACGTGAATACTTTAGGCATTATCGCTTGACACAAAAATGGAAACTATTATGGGATCAAATTTCTATGTTGCGTTGGTATTCTCGTCAACTATGCTTGATACATGATTATACTTGTTGCTCTAGGATGAAGGCTCCACACCTTCCCTTTTCATGCAAATTCAATGATAATAAAACCTTAGCTTCTTATGCTAATGGTAAATATGATTACTATGATGTGGAACAAATAGAAGAATTTGTTGCTTTATGGGTGCTTATGAGATTTAATCTATGTTTAAAGAGTTTGATGATTTTGATGATGCAGTTTATAGACCTGAAAATTTTGTTATACTTAGATATTGCTATAAAAATTATGAATACAATTACAATATTAATGCATTTATTGAGAAAGTTTCCGCTGTCCAAGAAGAGACTAATATTTTGTAGGAAGCTATGGAAGAAGAAATTGATGAAACTATTGGGGAAAGTAGTAATTTCAAAAAAAAATCCTACGCACACGCAAGATCATGGTGATGCATAGCAACGAGAGGGGAGAGTGTTGTCCACGTACCCTCGTAGACCGGAAGCGGAAGCGTTAGCACGTCTTCATGATCCGACCAATCCAAGTACCGAACGTACGGCACCTCCGAATTCAGCACACGTTCATATCGATGATGTCCCTCGAACTCCGATCCAGCCGAGCTTTGAGGGAGAGTTTCGTCAGCACGACGGCGTGGTGATGGTGATGATGTTGCTACCGACGCAGGGCTTCGCCTAAGCACCGCTACGATATGATCGAGGTGGAACATGGTGGACGGGGGCACTGCACACGGCTAAGAGATCAAGAGATCAATTATTGTGTCTAGAGGTGCCCCTGCCCCCGTATATAAAGGAGCAAGGGGGGAGGCGGCCGGCCTAGGAGGAGGGCGCGCCAAGAGGGGAGTCCTATGTAACGCCCTGGATCTGATGCGCCAGGTGTCTGCCAGTTATTTGCCATCGTTGCCATGTCATTTCCTCACGTGTTGCTTTTTGTCATGTCATCATGTGCATTGCATTGCATACGTGTTCGTCTCATGCATCCGAGCATTTTCCCCGTTGTCCGTTTTGCAATCCAGCACTCCTATGTCCTCCGGCGTTCCCCTTTTGCCTCTTTGCGTGTGCGGGTGTTAAACGTTCTCGGAATGGACCGAGGTTTGCCAAGCGGCCTCGGTATAGCACCGGTAGACCGCCTGTCAAGTTTCGTGCCATTTGGAGGTCGTTTGATACTCCAACGGTTAACCGGGTAACCGTAAAAGCCTCTTTTGTCTTGCAGCCCAACACCCCCTCCAAAGTGGCCCAAAACCCATCCAAACCCCCTCCATGCTCTCCGCCGTTCGATCACGATCGTGTGGGCGAAAACCGCACCTCATTTGGACTCTCCTAGCTCCCTCTGCCTATAAAAGTGCCTCCCCCTTCCAAATTCGCGGTCTACTCCCCCCGTAACCCTAGCTCCGCTCCCCTCGCGCTGCCGGACATGTCCGCTCCCCCGCCGGACATGTCTGCGTCTCCGCCCGCGACCAACCGGCGTCCGCCACGTGGCCCTGCCCCGCGCCTCCTCCGCCACTGGCCCGCGCGGCCCGCAGTAGGCCCGCGGAGCCTGGTCGCCGCCGCCGCCCGGCCCGTTCAGCCCCGCCACCTGGCCCGTTCGGCCCCGCCACCGGTGCGCGCGACCCCGCCGCCTCGCCCCGAGCTCCCGTGTCACCCGTCGCCCCAGCCTTGCTCCCCTCCGCCATCGGCCCGCCCCGGGCCGATCTGGGCCCGAGGTGCCCGCATCGCGGCTCGCCTCCCGCCTCCCACTCGATCCTGTGAGGGTCAGGAGCGCCTCGCCGCTCGCGGCCCCGCCG
Source organism: Triticum aestivum (assembly GCF_018294505.1). NCBI lineage: Eukaryota > Viridiplantae > Streptophyta > Magnoliopsida > Poales > Poaceae > Triticum > Triticum aestivum. The sequence continues at coordinate 482,286,320 of NC_057813.1, read as the reverse complement.
CCGCGCCGGACTTTGCCTGCGCCATCCCGCCGACGACCCCACGCGCCTTCGTGCCCTTCCCCGAGGATGCCTCGTCAGCTCCCGCGCCGTCGGCCAGGTCGCCGCCTCCGCCATCTCCCGTCCTCCTCTCCTCCTCCCTCACTGTCTCTCTCTCCCGCAAGGTGCCTCCGCCTCCCGAGTCCGTCCCCGCGTCGCCACCACGCGGATCCGGCGAGTCGCCGGCCGGATCCGGCGAGTTGTCGGCCCGATCCGGCCCTTCCCAGTGCCTGGCCTCCCCTTCTCCCCCGTCGGCCGCCGGCCCGGTGCCGGTTGCCGTCACTGCCCTGCCTCCCCGACCTAGTCCGGGTCGAGGAGGAGCACGAGCAGCCTCGTGGGCCGCGTAGTGCTCCAGGCCCAGCCCAGTGCTCCAGGCCGGCCTCGCTCGAACCCTCCTCCTCGCAGACCGGCCCACGGGCCCAAAGTGAGCGGCCCATTACTAAGTCCCGCCCTAGGCGTCTTTTACTATCGTGCACCTGCTCTCGTTTTTTTCTAAATTTGGCTAAGTCCCTGGGATTGCACATCATTCATGCATCTTGTGGAGTGTGTATCTTTGTGCATATTGGTCCTATGATGTTGTATGACATATCAAAATGTTCGTTGTAAGATGCTCTACATTTCATTCCATTGTGCCATGCTTGTTTGAGGTCATATTGATGCCTGAATCATTGTTGCAAGAGTGCTATATAATGTTGTTTGCTGTCTGTTAACAGAACATGCTCATTTGTCATTTTTGCCATGTTTAATGTGTGCATCCTATGAGCATGAGCTCTACATGTGTTTTGAACTACATTATGCCATCTTTATAGGGGTGCTTGCCATGTATTTTTGTGATCAATGTGGTGACTAGAACAAGCATGCAAACTAGACTTCGTGATGTTGCTGATTTCAGTTCCTGTTCTGCTGTTATTTTTATGCCATGTAAATTTGATGCTATAGAGAGATCCAAGCATATTTTGAGATACTTCAGTAAGGATGTTTTCAACATATGGTTATTCTCTATCCATTCATTCCCCTATTTGCAATTATGGAGTAGTCTAGCATGTCAATGTCTTGCTCTATGTTTGCTATAAAATGTTTCCTGGCAGATTGTTTACATGTTATTTAATTTTGCCAAGGTTATTGTAGTTGATCCTTGCAAGCTATAAACTTGTTCTTGCCTTAGTTAGTTTCATAAACATGTCTTCTTGCTGATGCTATGCTTATCTTGTCATGCAATGACCTGTGGTGAGTGAATCGAGCTCGTGAAGTAGTGTACTTGCTGTTACTGTTTTGCTAGGCTAAATTTGTTCTTTTGTGATGCTATGTAAACCTGCTACTAGAAGTCATTCTATGCATAATCTGGAGATGTTCACCAAGGATGTTTTGTTATACATGTCATGCTCTATCCATCCATGCCCCTGGTTGCATTTATAGCTGGCTGTAGCTTGTTGTAATCTTGCTCTAAAATTGCTAAATAATGTTGCTGTCAGCCTGTTAACATTAAGTTTAGTTTTGCCATGTGTTTTGCTAGTGATCCATGCACCCTATGAACTTGCTCTTGCCATGCTTAGCTTCATAAACATGTATGCTTACTGTTAGTCAGCTTGTCATGCCATGTTTTGCTCTGTGGTGAGTGGTACAAGCTCACCAACATGCCTAATTATTGTTGTTCCTGCCATGTATGAATCTGTCATATAACTTGCCATGTTTACATGGGTGCCATCATATTTTCTGTTCCTTTTTGGCTCATGTTCAGTAAGGGACTTTTGTTCTATGCATCTAGTAGTATCATGCCATGCCTTTGTTTACCATGATAAGTTCCTGTAACATGTTTTTTGATAGCTCTAAACATTGAAACCTGATGTTATTTCTGCTAAGCCTGAAACTGTTATTATTTGCAATCTTGCCATGTCTTTTTGAGCATGTTCTAGTGATTTCTGGAGATAGCTCAGTGTTCATGTTTTGTTACGCTTTACCTGTACATCATGTCCATGCCTTTTGTTTTCATATTGTGGTACTGTAGCATGTTGTTTTGATGCTTGCAATATGCCTAGTTGCTGTTTTGGATTGCAAGCATCAAAACAACCTTGGCAAAATTAAATAACATGTAAACAATCTGCCAGGAAACATTTTATAGCAAACATAGAGCAAGACATTGACATGCTAGACTACTCCATAATTGCAAACAGGGGATTGAATGGATAGAGAATAACCATATGTTGAAAACAACCTTACTGAAGTATCTCAAAATATGCTTGGATATCTCTGTAGCATCAAATTTACATGGCATAAAAATAACAGCAGAACAGGAACTGAAATCAGCAACATCACGAAGCCTAGTTTGCATGCTTGTTCTAGTCACCACATTTATCACACAAATACATGGCAAGCACCCCTGTAAAGATGGCATAATGTAGTTCAAAACACATGTAGAGCTCATGCTCATAGGATGCACACATTAAACATGGCAAAAATGACAAATGAGCATGTTCTGTTAACAGACAGCAGACAACATTATATAGCACTCTTGCAACGATGATTCAGGCATCAAGATGACCTCAAACAAGCATGGCACAATGGAATGAAATGTAGAGCATCTCACAGCGAACATTTTGATATATCATACAACATCATAGGACCAATATGCACAAAGATACACACTCCACAAGATGCATGAATGATGTGCAATCCCAAGGACTTAGCCAAATTTAGAAGAAAAACGAGAGCAGGCACACGATAGTAAAAGACGCCTAGGGCGGGACTTAGCAATGGGCCGCTCACCTTGGGCCCGTGGGCCGGTCAGCGAGGAGGAGGGTTCGGACGAGGCCGGCCTGGAGCACTGGGCCGGGCCTGGAGCACTACGCGGCCCACGAGGCTACTCGTGCTCCCCCTTGACCCCGCCTAGATCGGGGAGGCAGGGCAGTGACGGCAACCGGCACCGGGCCGACGGCCGACGGCGGAGAAGGGGAGGCCAGGGCACTGGGAAGGACCGGATCCGGCCGGCGACTCGCCATATCCGCGTGGTGGCGACGCGGGGACGGACTCGGGCGGCGGAGGCACCCTGCGGGAGAGAGAGAGACAGTGAGGGAGGAGGAGAGGAGGACGGGAGACAGCGGAGGCGGCGACCTGGCCGACAGCGGGGGAGCTGATGAGGCGTCCTCGGGAAAGGGCGCGAAGGCACGTGGGGTCGTCGGCGGGGTGGCACAGGCGAAGTCCGGCGCGGCGGCGGGGCCGCGAGCGGCGAGGCACTCCTGACCCTGATAGGATCGAGCGGGAGGCGGGAGGCGAGCCGCGGTGCGGGCACCTCGGGCCCAGATTGGCCCGGGGCGGGCCGCGAACGGGCTTGGCGGGCCGAGGGTGGAGGGGAGCAAGGCTGGGGCGACTGGAGGCACGGGAGCTCGGGGCGAGGCGGCGGGGTCGCGCGTGCCGGTGGCGGGGCCGAACGAGCCGGGCGGCGGCGGCGACCGGGCTCCGCGGGCCTGCTGCGGGCCGCGCGGGCCGGCTGCGGAGGAGGCGCGGGGGAGGGCCACGTGGCGGACGCCGGTTGGTCGCGGGCGGAGACGCAGGCATGTCCGGTGGGGGAGCGGACATGTCCGGCGACACGAGGGGAGCGGGGCTAGGGTTTCGGGGGGATTAGACCGCGAATTTGGAAGGGGGAGGCACTTTTATAGGCAGAGGGAGCTAGGAGAGTCCAAATGAGGTGCGGCTTTCGCCCACACGATCGTGATCGAACGGCGGAGAGCATGGAGGGGGTTTGGATGGGTTTTGGGCCACTTTGGAGGGGGTGTTTGGCTGCAAGACAAAAGAGGCTTTTACGGTTACCCAGTTAACCGTTGGAGTATCAAACGACGTCCAAATGGCACGAAACATGACAGGCGGTCTACCGGTGCTATATCGAGGCCGCTTGGCAAACCTCGGTCCATTCCGAGAACGATTAACACCCGCACAAGCAAAGAGGCAAAAGGGGAACGTCGGAGGACATAGGAGTGCTGGATTGCAAAACGGACAACGGGGAAAATGCTCGGATGCATGACACGAACACGTATGCAATGCAATGCACATGATGACATGACAAAATGCAATACGCAGGCAAATGACATGGCAAAGACGACAAATAACTGGCAGACACCTGGCGCATCGGATCCGGGGCGTTACAACACTCCTCCACTAACAAGAGATCTCGTCCCGAGATCTTAGGACCGAGACGGAAGGTAAAAGGGATGAGGTGAAACAAGAACTCAAAAGAAGAAGCAAAGAATTGAGAGCACTCAAGAAGAATAGAGGAACGACGAGAATGACGAGAATCGAAAGCTCACTGAATCAGATAGACTATGAAACAACTTCGGTTAGAAAGAGATAAGAAACGAATAAGACTGAAAAGGATTTAGGCAGAACTCTGACTGAACATGGAAAGAATAGAACATGAACTTCACAAGATGGAATGACACTGACGAGATAAACATGCAATGCCTCCAGGAGAGTTGAAAGAACGAGCACCTCGGGAAGCAATAAGAAGAAGATACTAGAGCTCTTTCAACAAAATCTTGATGAACTCTTGAAGAATGAATTAAATCATGAAGAACAACCATGAAGAACTCCAGTAATGAAAGGATGACGAGATAAAATTGAAGGATGAAAAAGAAATAAGATAAAAGCCTGCAATGATTTAGGTGGAGGTTCCGATGAGATAGCCGAGGTAATTTTGAACTCCGGAAAAGAAAAGATGAAAACACTTGGAACTAGAATTTATTCCTCAAGAACAAACTCCGAAGAAAAAGGATTAATCACTTTGATGAAATAAGAATAAGATTTCTTGTATGCTTATCCTTCATTAAATTTAATTGATGACAAGCAATGGATTTTTCATACTACTTATTCTTCTTGAAAAGGATTAAGGGGGGGGGGGGTATAGCACAAAACTTGAGAAAGTCTTCATGAACCACCGGTGGGATTGGAAAGAACGAATGAATAAAAATGATAATCAAAGAAAAAGAATCTGGAACGAACCACCGTAAGAATTTGGAAATGATTGATGAAAGAGACCGAATCACCGGGAAGAATTAGAAGAACAAAATATGCTTGATGGGATTTAGATGCAAAAGAACGAAGAGATAACAAGCTGATTAAAGAATACTAGACACATGCACTGGGATAACTAGAGAACGATAGCTGGAATGATGTCCTCCGGTGAAACGAAAAAGAAATCAACTCCTGAAATACTCCGGATGGTTAAGAAAGAATATTTGACAAACTGAAATAATTTGAGAGGATGGTATGAATCTAGAACCACGACTCTTCAAGAGGACGGACAAGATTTAGAGGAAAAACTCTTCTTCGATCTTCAAATGACGAGGTGGAATATGGTGGAGGGGGGCACCGCACACGGTTAAGAGATCAAGAGATCAATTGTTGTGTCTAGAGGTGCCCCCTGCCCCCGTATATAAAGGAGCAAGGGGGAGGCGGCCGGCCTAGGAGAAGGGCGTGCCAAGGGGGGGATTCCTACTTCCACCGGGAGTAGGACTCCTCCTTTCCTTGGTGGAGTGGAAGAAGGGAAGGGACAAGGAGAAGGAAGGAAGGGGGCGCCCCCTCCCTAATCCAATTCGGACTAGTCCATGGGGAGGGGTGCGGCCACCCTTTGGGGCCTTTCTCTCCTTTCCCGTATGGCCCATTAAGGCTCAATACGAATTCCCGTAACTCTCCGCTACTTCGAAAAATACCCGAATCACTCGGAACCTTTCCGATGTACGAATATAGTCGTCCAATATATCAATCTTTACGTCTCGACCTTTTCGAGACTCCTCGTCATGTCCCTGATCTCATCCGGGACTCCGAACTCCTTCGGTACTTCAAAACACATAAACTCATAATATAACCGTCATCGAACTTTAAGCGTGCGGACCCTATGGGTTCGAGAACTATGTAGACATGACCGAGACACATTTCCGGTCAATAACCAATAGCGGAACCTGGATGCTCATATTGGCTCCCACATATTCTACGAAGATCTTTATCGGTCAAACCGCATAACAACATACGTTGTTCCCTTTGTCATCGGTATGTTACTTGCCCGAGATTCGATCGTCGGTATCTCAATACCTAGTTCAATCTCATTACTGGAAAGTTTCTTTACTCGTTACGTAATGCATCATTCCGTAACTAACTCATTAGCTACATTGCTTGCAAGACTTATAGTGATGTGCATTACCAAGAGGGCCCAGAGATACCTCTCCGACAATCGGAGTGACAAATCCTAATCTCGAAATACGCCAACTCAACATGTACCTTTGGAGACACCTATAGAGCTCCTTTATAAGCACCTAGTTACGTTGTGACGTTTGGTAGCACACAAAGTGTTCCTCTGGCAAACGGGAGTTGCATAATCTCATAGTCATAGGAACATGTATAAGTCATGAAGAAAGCAATAGCAACATACTAAACGATCAAGTGCAAAGCTAACGGAATGGGTCAAGTCAATCACATCATTCTCCTAATGATGTGATCCCATTAATCAAATGACAACTCATGTCTATGGTTAGGAAACTTAACCATCTTTAATTAATGAGCTAGTCAAGTAGAGGCATACTAGTGACACTATCTTTGTCTATGTATTCACACATGTATTATGTTTCCGGGTAATACAATTCTAGCATGAATAATAAACATTTATCATGAAATAAGGAAATAAAAACTTTATTATTGCCTCTAGGGCATATTTCCTTCAGAAACTGTGAGCTCATTGGATGAAAAAGATGATGAGAAGAGTGAAGAACAAAAGGAGGAAGAGCGGATTGATCACCCGTGCCCACCTTCTAATGAGAGTAACTCTTCAACTCATACATTGTTTAAATCCCCTTCGTACTTACCGAAGGATGATTGCTATGATGATTGCTATAATGATTGTTATGATCCCATTGAATCACTTGAAATATCCCTTTTTGATGATGCTTGCTATGCTTGTGGCCAAGATGCCAATATGAATTATGCTTATGGAGATGAACTTGCTATAGTTACTTACATTAAACATGAAATTGTTGCTATTGCACCCACGCATGATAGTCCTATTATCTTTTTGAATTCTCCCGACTACACTATATCGGAGAAGTTTGCGCTTAGTAAGGATTATATTGATGGGTTGCCTTTTACCATTACACATGATGATTTTGATAGATATAATATGCATGTGCTTGGTGCTCCTACTTGCAATTATTATGAGAGAGGAACTATTTCTCCACCTCTCTATGTTTCCCATACTATGAAATTGCAAGAAACTGCTTATACTATGCATTGGCCTTTACTATGTGTGCATGAATTGTTCTTTTATGACATGCCGATGCATAGGAAGAGAGTTAGACTTTGTTGTTGCATGATATATGTTACTTCGTGCTCACTACTAAATTACAAATCATTGTTAATTAAAATTGGCTTTGATATACCTTGGGATCCGGGTGGATCCATTACTTGAGCACTATATGCCTAGCTTAATGGCTTTAAAGAAAGCGTTGCCAGGGAGACACCCCGGAAGTTTTAGAGAGTCATTTATTTCTGTTTAGTGCTTTTATATAGTTTAAAAACAAAAAATAAATAAAGAGGGGAACCTAAAACTTTTCAAAAAGGAAAGTGAAAGTGAGAAAGACAAGCATTGTTGAAGTGGGAGCTAGCCTTGAACTTTGTTCATGCTCACGGAAACTTTGTGAATCTTGATTACAGAAACTTTTCATCAAAAATAATTACCCCCTTGTACAATTCCATTGTATTATAAAAATAATGTGCCAAGGTTTGCCTTTAGGATGTTTACAATGCTTGTTGGTTTGTACGGTGTAGGACATAGACTTTGGCTGTAGTGCGCGATTTTAAATTTTTAACTGCGACGTCAATTGGTTCTGGATCTTTTTGCAATATCTTGATATACAACTTGTTTATTTTTCCTAATTTTGGTAGAATTTTGGGGGTACCTGAAGTATGGTGAATAGTCAGATTGCTACAGACTGTTCTGTTTTTGACAGATTCTGTTTTTGATGCATAGTTTGCTTGTTTTGATGAATCTATCAATTTATATTAGTGGATTAAGCCATGGAAAAGTTATATTACAGTAGACACAATGCAAAAACAAAATATGAATTGGTTTCCTACAGTACTTAGAGTAGTGATTTGCTTTATTATACTAACGGATCTTTCCGAGTTTTTTGTTAAAGTTTTGTGTGGATGAAGTGTCTAATCGAGGATGTCTCGATATGAGGAAAAGGAAGAGAGGCAAGAGCTCAAGCTTGGGGATGCCCGAGGCACCCCAAGTAAATATTCAAGGAGACTCAAGCGTCTATGCTTGAGGGTGCCTCAATATTTCTTTATTTTGGGAAAGTAATTTTATTCCCTCTCTTTTATTTTTTGTATAAGAAATATTTGAAGATAAAATAATTTAAATCAAATGATCCTATTTTCAAAATTTGAGAAAACTCAAATATGAAAATAACGAAATCTCCAACTCTCTCCATGGGTCCTTGAATTGCGTGAAATTTCTAGGATCAAGCCAAAATGCAATAAAATATGATATGCAAAGATGATATAATGTATAACATTCCAAATTGAAAATTTGGGATGTTACACAAGTGGTGGTTCCGGCTCGGGCTTTGGAGCTGATGTCTGGACACGGAGCGCATAGACGGCCTCCGGCACGACAAGGTAATGGACTGAATTAAATCAAACAAAGAGGGTGCAGGCAAGATAATAGTCTCATTGTGTTTCTTATGAAATCTCAAATTATTCAAAAGCATCTTATCATCATTGTTAACAATAAACTCGTGCGCTACCATGCTCTTATAATCTAAAAAGGTAGGGGGCAGCAAATTTTCCTCTTTCTCATAATGCCTAATAGGTATCTCGAAGTGTTTAGCAAGGCGTGCAACATAGATACCTCCAAAGATGGGACCCTTTGTACGGTTCAGGCTTAATCGTTTAGCAATAATAGCACCCATACTAACAGAGTTATCACAAAATAAAGCATGTAACAAAATAATAATATCAGGAACACTAAGGTTTCCATAGTTTCCGTGACCAATTAAGCATCGACTAGCAAATATTGCAAAGTAGCGTATAATAGGAAAATGTATGCTAGTAATTCTTGCATCGGAAACCTTCCTTGATTTTTCTACAGTAATAGTATCAATAAATCCATCCACATCTTTACTATGTGGTTCCTCTAAGCTGCCCTCGAATGGTATTTTGCAAACCACGCAAAAATCACGCAATGACATCTCCCTAGCCACATCATATAAATGAAACACTACTGAAGGAGGTGATTTCTTAGGATAATAGTAGAAGTTTTGCACGAAAGTATTGGTGACTAAGAGATAATGTTCGATCCGGCCATGGAGGAATTCGGTGAGGCCAGCATTATCAGCCCAAGAATAAAAGTCATCATAAATCCCGGCTGCTCTCAAGAAATCATCACAAGGCCATTCACACGACCGTACTTCCGCCACACGAGGAAGATTATACTTAGCATTTTCTTTATTCTTAGCTTGTTTATCCTTAGATCCATGGCTAGAAGAGCCCCTCAAGAACAATCTTTTCATCTTTTTCTGAAAATTTCTGAAATTTTTAGTAACTCAAAATAAAAGTGAATCAAATCAACTAAACTGATATCAACTACTCCCTCAAGTGCATAGAGCCTATATCATGCATTAGAATTGCTTGGAACCATATAAATTTGACATGCAAGCTCAAGAACAGGGTCACCTAGGCTGTAAAGTTTTGCAATGAATAAAGTACTAGAAAAAAACTAATTGGACCATTGGAGGAGTCAGATACCAAAGAACAATCTCCCAAAGCAGTTTTGTGAAGGGAGCTTTGAGCAAGGAGATCGAAAATCGCAGCAAAATGAGCTAGAACTCGTGCTTGAGCTGGATGGTGATTTTTTTTGGGAGGAAGAGGAAGTGTGTGGGTGCAGGAATAAGTGGAGGGGACCACCATGGGCCCATGAGGCAGGGGGCGCGCCCTGGACCCTCGTGGCCAGGTGCCAGCTCCCCTGATGTGTTCTCAGTGCCAGATATTCTCAAATATTCCAGAAAAAATCATATTAAATTGGCAGGGCATTTGGAGAACTTTTATTTCCGGGGTATTTTTTATTGCATGGATAATTCAGAAAAAGACAGAAAATACTATTTTTCTTTATTTAATCTAAATAACACAAAGTAAAAGGAGGGTATAGAAGGTTGTGCCTTCTAACTTCATCCATCTCATGCTCATCAAAAGGAATCCACTAACAAGGTTCATCAAGTCTTGTTAACAAACTCATTCCGAATAACATGGAACCGGAGAAATTTCGAATAACACTAGGTTACCTCAATGGGGATATGCACATCCCCAATAATCAGAATATCATATTTCTTCTTGACAGTAGGAAGAGGAAATTCAAAACCTCCAATAATGATATTTGGAATTTTTCCAATAGAATTGATGCTATGAACTTGAGGGTATTTCCTCGGAAAGTGTGTCGTATGCTCATTACCATTAACATGAAAAGTGACATTGCCTTTGTTGCAATAAATAACAGCCCATGAAGTATTCAAAAAGGGTCTACCAAGGATAATCTACATACTATCTCCTCGGGAATATCAGGAATAACAAAGTCCGTTAAGATAGTGACATTTGCAACCACAACAGGCACATCCTCACAAATACCGACAGGTATAGCAGTTGATTTATCAGCCATTTGCAAAGATATTTCAGTAGGTGTCAACTTATTCAATTCAAGTCTAAGATATAAAGACAGAGGCATAACACTAACACCGGCTCCAAGATCACATAAAGCAGTTTTAACATAGTTTCTTTTAATGGAGCATGGTATAGTTGGTACACTGGGTCTCCAAGTTTCTTTGGTATTCCACCTTTAACTGGGACGTCAATTGGTTCTGAATCTTTTTGCAATATCTTGATATACAACTTGTTTATTTTTCCTAATTTTGGTTGAATTTTTGGGGTACCTGAAGTATGGTGAATGTTCAGATTGCTACAGACTGTTCTGTTTTTGATAGAGTCTGTTTTTGATGCATAGTTTGCTTGTTTTGATGAATCTATCAATTTATATTAGTGGATTAAGCCATGGAAAAGTTATATTATGGTAGACACAATGCAAAAACAAAATATGAATTGGTTTGCTACAGTACTTAGAGTAGTGTTTTGCTTTATTATACTAGCGGATCTTACCGAGTTTTCTGTTAAAGTTTTGTGTGGATGAAGTGTCTAATCGAGGATGTCTCGATATGAGGAAAAGGAAGAGAGGCAAGCGCTCAAGCTTGGGGATGCCCGAGGCACCCCAAGTAAATATTCAAGGAGACTCAAGCGTCTAAGCTTGGGGATGCCCCGGAAGGCATCCCCTCTTTCTTCAACAAGTATCGATATGTTTTCGGATTCATTTCATTCATGTGATATGTGCAACCTTGGAGCATCTTTTGCATTTAGTTTTCATTATTATTTTATTCACCATGCTGGTATGAGATAGTCCTTGTTTGATTTATAGAATGCTCATTGCACTTCAGTTATATCTTTTGAGTATGGCTTTATAGAATGCTTCAGGTGCTTCACTTATATCATTTGAAGTTTGGATTGCCTGTTTCTCTTCACATAGAAAACCGGCATTTGTAGAATGCTCTTTTGCTTCACTTATATTTGTTAGATCATGGGCATATCTTTTGTAGAAAGAATTAAACTCTCTCTCTTCACTTATATCTATTTAGAGAGATGACAGGAATTGGTCAATCACATGGTTAGTTATAAAATCCTACATAAACTTGTAGATTGCTGAATATGATATGTTTGATTCCTTGCAATAGTTTTGTGATATAAAGATGGTGATATTAGATTCATGCTAGTAGGTGGTTGTGGATTGTAGACACACTTGTGTTGAGGTTTGGAAGTCCAGTAGCATGCATGTATGGTAACCTTTGTGTGACAAATTTGAAGCATGGGGTGTTTCTTTGATTGTCTTCCTTATTAGTGGCGATCGGGGATGAGCGATGGTCTTTTCCTACGAATCTATCCCCCTAGGGGCATGCGTAGTAGTACTTTGCTTCGAGGGCTAATAAACTTTTGCAATAAGTATATGAGTTCTTTAAGACTAATGTGAGTCCATGGATTATACAAACTTTTACCTTTCCATCATTGCTAGCCTCTTCGATACCATGCATTGCCCTTTCTCACCTCGAGAGTTGGTGCAAAATTCGCCGGTACATACAAACCCCGTGATATGATATGCTACATCACACATAAGCCTCATTATATCTTCCTCAAAACAGCCACCATACCTACCTATCATGGCATTGCCATAGCCATTCCGAGATATATTGCCATGCAACTTCCATCATCGTCATATACATGACTTGATCATTTATTGTCATATTGCTTTGCATGATCGTAAGATAGCTAGCATGATGTTTTCATGGCTTGTCCATTTTTTGATGTTATTGCTAAGCTAGATCATTTCACATCCCGGTACACCGCCGTAAGCATTCATATAGAGTCATATCTTTGTTCCAGTATCGAGTTGTAATATTGAGTTGTAACTAAATAGAAGTGTGATGATCATAATTATAGAGCATTTCCTCGTAAAAAAGAAAAAAAGGAAAAAAAGGAAAGGCTAAAGAATCCTAAATAAAAAAGGGGGCCAAAGAAGCCCACCGAAAGAAAAAAAAGAGAAAAAAAAGAAAAGGGGCAATGTTACTATCCTTTTTCCACACTTGTGCTTCAAAGTAGCACCATGTTCTTCATATAGAGAGTCTCCTATGTTATCACTTTCATATACTAGTGGGAATTTTTCATTATAGAACTTGGCTTGTATATTCCAACGATGGGCTTCCTCAAATGCCCTAGGTCTTCATGAGCAAGCAAGTTGGATGCACACCCACTTAGTTTTCAGTTTGAGATTTCATACACTTATAGCTCTTAGTGCATCCGTTTCATGGCAATCCCTACTCCTCGCATTGACATCAATTGATGGGCATCTCCATAGCCCGTTGATTAGCCGTGTCGATGTGAGACTTTCTCCCTTTTTTGTCTTCTCCGTATAAACCCCCACCATCATATTCTATCCCACCTATAGTGCTATATCCATGGCTTGCGCTCATGTATTGCGTGAGGGCTGAAAAAGCTGAAGCGCGTTAAAAAGTATGAACCAATTTCTCGGCTTGTCATCGGGGTTGTGCATGATGGGAGCATTTTGTGTGACGAAAATGAAACATGGCCAAACTATATGATTTTGTAGGGATAAACTTGCTTTGGCCTTGTTGTTTTGAAAAGACATGATTGCTTTATTTGTACGCTCGAAGTATTATTGTTTTTTATGTCAAATGATAGACTATTGCTTTGAATCACTCATGTCTTAATATTCATCCCATGATTAGACATATGATCAAGATTATGCTAGGTAGCATTCCACATCAAAAATTATTATTTTTATCATTTACCTACTCGAGGACGAGCAGGAATTAAGCTTGGGGATGCTGATACGTCTCCATCGTATCTATATTTTTTATTGTTCCATGCCAATATTCTTCAACTTTCATATACTTTTGGCAACTTTTTATATTATTTTTGGGACTAACATATTGATCCAGTGCCCAGTGCCAGTTCCTGTCTGTTGCATGTTTTATGTTTCGCAGAAACCCAATATCAAACGGAATCCAAACGGGATAAAAACAGACGGAGAATTATTTTGGCATATTTGGAATTTTTTGGAGGAAGAATCAACGCGAAACGGTGTCCGAGGTGGCCAGGAGATAGGGGTCTCGCCTGGCACTCTCATGGGTCACCCGTAAGGCGGTTGACACTCTCCTTTTTCCGCAAGAAAGCTAATTTTACGAGAAAAATCTGGGCGAAAGATTCACCCCAGTCGGAGTTACGGATCTCCGGATATAAAAGAAACGGTGAAGGGGCGGAATCTAAGAACGCAGAAACAGAGAGATAGATCCAATCTCGGAGGGGCTCTCGCCCCTCCCACGCCATGGGAGCGAAGGACCAGAGGGGAAACCCTTCTCCCATCTAGGGTGGAGGTCAAGTAAAAAGAAGAAGAAGGGGGGCTCTCTCCCCTTGCTTCCGGTGGCGCCGGAACGCCACCGGGGGCCATCATCATCACCGCGATCTTCACCAACAACTTCACCGCCTTCATCACCAACTCTTCCCCGCTCTATGCAGCGGTGTAACCCCTCTGTTACCCGCTGTAATCTCTACTTAAACATGGTGCTCAACGCTATATATTATTTCCCAATGATGTATGGCTATCCTATGATGTTTGAGTAGATCCGTTTTGTCCTATGGGTTAATTGATGATCGTGATTGGTTTGAGTTGCATGTTTTATTATTGGTGATGTCCTATGATGCTCTCCGTGTTGCGCAAGCGTGAGGGATCCCTGCTGTAGGGTTTGCAATATGTTTATGATTTGCTTATGGTGGGTGGCGTGAGTGAACAGAAGCACATACCCAAGTAAGTAGGTTGTTTGCGTATGGGATAAAGGGGACTTGATACTTTAATGCTATTGTCGGGTTTTACCTTAATGAATCTTTAGTAGTTGCGGATGCTTGCTAGAGTTTCAATCATAAGTGCATATGATCCAAGAAGATAAAGTATGTTAGCCTATGCCTCTCCCTCAAATAGAATTGCAATAGTGATTACCGGTCTAGTTATCGATTGCCTTGGACAAATAACTTTCTCGCAACAAAAAGCTCTCTACTAATACTTAATTTATTGCATCTTTATCTAAACAGCCCCTATTTTCTATTTACGCGTTCTTTACTTTCTTGCAAATCTATCCTATCACACCTACAAAGTACTTTTAGTTTCATACTTGTTCTAGGTAAAGCAAACGTCAAAGCGTGCGTAGAGTTGTATCGGTGATCGATAGAACTTGAGGGAATATTTATTCTACCTTTAGCTCCTCATTGGGTTCGACACTCTTACTTATCAAAAACTGTTGCGATCCTCTACACTTGTGGGTTATCAAGATTATACTGTAGAGCAAATGAATGCAAGAAACTATATCTACATGCATATTTGGCTGGTGGAGGCTCTAAGTTTAATGTTTTGCATAAAGCTAATTTTTCCATACAACAAAGGAATAAATTTTATTTACTACCAAGTTATACCAATATTTGAGAAGGTTCCTCCAACTCAAATCCGAACATTAACCAAGTATCATCATTAAACCCAATTCATTGATTTAAGAGTGATGAGATCAACAATAATATCCACGTCTAGATACTCAAGATGTCCATAACCGGGGACACATACTATCCCACTGTACGACTCCCTTGGCGCAAGTTGCAAAACTCACGCTTCTTCAAACTCATGGCTCCAGCTGAAACATGTGCGGTGCGGGAGGCCTGCTAAAACGGGTTCCATGTAATTGTAGCTATGGGGTAAGTGGTAGTGAAATTCTCCCGCCAAGATGCCGTGGGTCCATCAAGCTGATGTGTGGTAAAGCGCACTATCTCCGCATCCGTGCATCCGGCAGTGTTCAGCTCTCTTCGAATCTTGCGGAGCCAATCATCTGCAACAATCGGCTCGGTGCTGCTAGAAAACATCGGCGGATTCAACCTCAGAAAATGGGCTAGGTTGTCAACAGGGGGTGGTGGCGGTGGGTTGTTGCTGTTGTTGCTGCCGCCTTGGTTCTGGACTAACATCTGCATCAAGGCATTCTGGTGCTGGATCAAGTGAGCTCCTGTGGGAAAGTGCATCCGGGGTCACGTCTCGGAGGCATCTGATGGGTTAGAGGGGGTGAGAAAACAGAATAGAATGAGGTATATGAGAGATTTCACTACCCATATGCATATGAGGCAAATACATTCAATTCACACCACTGAACATCAAACAATCTTCACACAATGATCTAAACTACGATTACAATTTGATCGATTCTAACTACTTGGAAGAATACTACTAATAACATGGGGGTCGTCTAGAAATTTTGATCGGTGGAAGACTCCATAATATCTGCTCCAGCTTCGTCTTCATAGTCATCATCACTGTCATCATTTGCATCATTGTCTATGTCGGTGTCGTCGAATATGATGTAGTCCTCCGAACGGATCTCCACTTCAGGCTCTTGCTTCGGGTTCACCTCGTGCATTCCTAGCTTCTTCTTCAGGTCTTCATGCTTCTCTAGTAGCACAAAAATTTCTTCTTCGTATCCATCGCGTGTTGACTTAAGGTCTCTTCTAGCTTGATATTCCTCTTCATTAGCTTCTTGGTCTTCTCCATGATAGCACTCATCTGGTTCTTGTATCGACGAATGTGCTGATCCATCTCCTGAATGCATGCTGCAATTGATCCATCCTTCCTGGTGCGGATCATCTCCCATTGCTCATCCCAGCGTCCATATATCTGACAGACGGTGTCTTCGAGCTCCTTGTGGTACACCTCACAAATGCGTCCAAAAGTGATGTGGGCTGCCATGCTCTTTCCCAAGTTCCAACTTGGTGCATCCAAGGTAAAATCAATGGGCTTTGTTGTTGGTACAAAAGTCCTCCTAGTTACATGAGCTTTGATCCTCCAGCGCTCCTCTTCCGGTAAAGTTGCAGTGAAGGCTCCAGTGAAGCTTGCTAGCCCAATGTTCAGGTACTTCGTGACTTCCTTCAAGTGTCGTCTGAAAGGGGTGTCGTCAATCGGCTGAGTGAACTTGTTCCTAGGGTCTGCCATCTATGGAGTAGAATTAGAGGAGGATTAGAAATGAGCAGAGAAGAGTATCCTGTGGCTTTTCCTAGTGGTCGCGTCCTACAATCAGCGTGTGCTCTGATACCATCTTGTAGCGACCACGATCCCAATGGACCGAAGTCTCTATGCTTAAGTGTCATCCCTGGATAGGTATGCTGACACACACAGTACTCGAGAAATTATAACAGAGTTTCAATCACACACTTATTACATCGAGGTCCTCATAAAGAGTATCTGTTACACAAATAATATGGCTGAAGGCCATCTAAACAAAATAACTATGGAAGTTTCAAAGATAAATGAGTCCATCAACTCCTATGGCATAGCTGAATGCATGGCAACGACCTATCGCACCTTATTCTTCGTCGGTAAAGTCTGCAACATGAGACGTTGCAGCCGTGTAGGTCCACACATGGAATATGCTGGCAGAGTTACACTGTAGAGAAAATGAATGCAAGAAACTATATCTACATGCATATTTGGCTGGTGGAGGCTCTAAGTTTAATGTTTTGCATAAAGCTAATATTTCCTTACATCAAAGGAATAAATTTTATTTACTTCCTAGTTATACCAACATTTGAGAAGGTTCCTCCAACTCAAATCCCAACATTAACCAAGTATCATCATTAAATCCAATTAATTGATTTAAGAGTGATGAGATCAACAATAATATCCACTTCTAGATACTCAAGATGTCCATAATCGGGGACATGGCTAGCCATTAGTTTATACACTCTACAGAGGTTGCGCACTTTTCTACACAAGACTCGACCGCATCCATGATCGAAAGATCGAGACATAGTCTTTCTGAAGCATTAACTCTCTACTCTGGGAGACCGGTACACCTACTTTCCCCTACATCTGCTCGTCCACCTCTTCAAGAGCTCACACAACTTACTCAACTATGCCAGAGCCCATAATAGCTTGTGGCTGCACACGAAAGTTTCTAGGCATGAAATATCATATGATCCCTTTGAGCCTGGGTGGAGAACCGAGGGAAAATCACATGGGTACTCCGGGATTCCCAATGGGCAAGCACTGGTTTCTCTAGGTGCCCCAACCAATCCTCCCAGATGTGTTTTAAAGTTTCCACCTTAATGTTATCCAAAAATTATTATCTCTCACAACTTCCATGTACATCATGACCCAATCCCCGTCTACAAGCATTGCTAAGCAATAATTGAGCATAACGTATATTCCCGGGGTGATCAAAGGTAATAGGTTCATACCTCAAGTACTACAACCAAACCACATGTTCCCAATCCTACTCATGCAAATATTTGAGGGGAAAAACTAATGCGTAGTAAAAACTGGGTATAGAAAAGTATGATCAAAGTGTAACTTGCCTTGCTGACGATCGGAAAACTCTAGAGATTCATAGTAACAAGCTTCGCTAACCAGAAATCTAGCGTAGACAAACAATAGCCTACATAAGCAAGCAAACCATGCAAAGAGAAATCGAGAAAAGAATCCAAATAAAACTCGAAACAAGCAAATAACTAATCTAAATATAAAACAAATTGTAACAATGTTATTTTTATGTGGATTAGATCTTAACAGTAGGTACATGTGATTAGCTACTATTTGCAAAAAGAATCAACTCAAACGGAGCTACGAATCTCAAGATAAAAACAAAACAAGATCAAATACTAATCTGAACTAAACTCAAATTTTAAATTAACAAAATTGTGTTCAAGTTTGTTTACTGGATAGATGAGCTCACTCTAAAGATTTAGGCGTTGGTTTCGTCGAGTTTGGACAAATGAGCTAAAAGTTACGCTAGTTTGAAGATCAGGGGCTAATTGCGACAAAACTAATGGTGGATAGGTCCCTGGCCGAAAATAAACAGAAAAGGAAAAATCTATGGGACGAACGTCCGCTAACAGAGACTAACGAATGAATACTTTCGTCAACAGATCTAAACGGGTGAACGTTCGCTAATTAGTCTAACTAATAAAATAAACCGAAATAATCTAAAAATAAAAAAACCGAAAAGACCGATCGGGCCGGCAGTTTTACCAGTTCGGTCAACGACGGCGACGAGGTTCGACGGCGGCGGGGTTCCGGTGAGGCGAGGTGTCGGCGGCGGGGCTCGCAGGCGGTGGCGCGGGTGGCGGCGGCAGAGGCGCTCGGCGGCGGTGGCTGCGGCTTGGCTCAAGACGGGGTGTAGAGGCGGCGGGGGTGCGGCTATTTAAGAGGGGGTCGGGCCGGCTCCGACTTGGGGAAGGGGGCAGCGCGAGGCGGGGTGGAGTCGGACTCCCCCGGAGTCCGGCGGCGGCGCGGCGGCGGGAGGGAGCGGGACTCGTCCCGCTCGGACGGGAGAGGCGGCGCGCAGCTGGGCCGGCCCAGTTCGGATTTTTAAAACAATTTTCTAGAGACTAGAACACACAAAATAAATATAAATATAATCCTAAAATTTCTAGAAAAAATAACGTAGTTAAATGGCCTTACTAGTTGTAAGGGCATGTTTATCCCTAAGGTGTTTTGGTGATTGATGACAATGCTTTTGCGGTCTAATTGTGTGCCTTGAGTATTTCAGTCTCTTCGTCGTTAGGCACAAGACGGTTTGGTACCCCTCGAAGACTATGGAAGACGGTGGTGTTCTACGTCTCTTCTGGTGGATTTGAGTCGTAGGATAGCCGTACTATTATGAGGGGGTCCGTGGTGGAAAGGTTTGGGTGGAATCATCATGTACACGTTTTCTCCCTTTCCCCCGCCTTTCCCTTTGCGCTTTGGAGCATCCTCCATTATCTCCTCTTTGTGCAAAAAGAAGGATTCCTAAGAGCTGCTTTTTAGGCATGCGGTAGTACTGCTCCTAGGAGCGGTAGTACCGCAGGCCCCTGCGGTAGTACCGCAAGCCCTTGCGGTAGTACCGTAGGCGCACACGGTAGTACCGCTCCTGTGGAGCTGTAGTACCGTGGCCTCTGGCCAGGCTCAGTCTCTCCTGCGGCTATAGGGGCGGATGTAATTTTTTTCATCCGCGCCCTACGCGGTAGTACCGCCCCAGGTGTGCGGTAGTACCGTGAGTCCTGGTCCGGTTCAGCAACACGAGCGGAAGTAGGAGCAGATGTAATTTTTTACATCCGCTCCCTGCGCGGTAGTACCGCAAGCCAGGCGCGGTAGTACCGTGTCGGACTTTTGCACTGTTCGTTTTTCAGCAGAAGTAGTCACGGATGTATTTTTATTCATCCTGCCCTTTCCAGCCTAGTCCATCCTGACCTTGCGGTAGTACCGCAAGGGGGAGCGGTAGTACCACCTCAATGGCAATACCGCTCTCAGCCTTGGTGGCTCTGGCCTGGACTAGCCCCTGTCGCTGCAGCGGTAGTACCGCGGCGCACCGTGGTAGTACCGTGAGCCCCTGCGGTAGTACCGCTTGTCTGGAGTGGTAGTACCGCAGGTCGCGGGCTGAGTAAGTGGATAACGGTTGGATTTGTCTCTCCACTATATAAGGGGTGTCTTCTTCCTCTAGTTGACCACCTCTTCTATCCCTAAGCTCCATTTTTGCTCCAAGCTCCATTTTCGCCCGATCTCTCTCCCTAGCCAATCAAACTTGTTGATTTTCTCGGGATTGGTTGAGAAGGCCCCGGTCTACACTTCCACCAAGAGAAATTTGATTCCCCCCACTAATACCTAGCGGGTCTTGTTACTCTTGGGTGTTTGAGCACCCTAGATGGTTCAGGTCACCTCGGAGCCATAGGCCTTCGTGGTGAAGCTTCGTGGTGTCGTTGGGAGCCTCCAATTAAGTTGTGGAGATTGCCCCAACCTTGTTTGTAAAGGTTCAGTCGCCGCCTTCAAGGGCACCAATAGTGGAATCATGGCATCTCGCATTGTGTGAGGGCGTGAGGAGAATACAGTGGCCCTAGTGGCTTCTTGGGGAGCATTGTGCCTCCACACCGCTCTAACGGAGACGTACTTCCCCTCGAAAGGAAGGAACTTTGGTAACACATCCTCATCTCCACCGGCTCCACTCTTGGTTATCTCGCCCCTTTACTTTTGCAAGCTTACGTGTGCTATATCCCTTGCTTGCTTGTGTGATTGTTGTTGGTGCATCATATAGGTTGTTCACCTAGTTGCATATCTAGACAACCTACTTTGATGCAAAGTTTAATTTGGTAACGAAAGCTAAAAATTGTTAGTTGCCTATTCACCCCCCCCTCTAGTCAACTATATCGATCCTTTCAATTGGTATCAGAGCCTCGTCTCTTCATTGAGGACTTTGCCGTTCGAAGAGTATGGTTAACACCATGGACGGTGTGGAGGAGGAGCACTTCGGTCTAAATCTGATCTCGTCTACGGGTGATGGGGAAACCGCGGTGTCCCGTGGGGAATTCAATGTGGCCTTGGACACATTGAAAACCTCCATGACAACCACGGTTGAAAGCATGTTTAATAAATTCTTAGAAGGACTTAAACTACCTACCTCGCCATTGAAAGTGGGGGATCCCACTAACAAGGTGACGGGTGCTAACTCCGACAAGGGGGAAGCTAATAGTGAGAAGGGTCCTTCTACTAGTGGTAGAAATGGCACCGACATCTTTGCCCGTGTGGAACCTCCAACTTATGGAGGACCGATTCCCTCTACTCATTTAAATCATGCCGGCCCTCCTCCTAAGATTGTGAAAAATGAGGATTTTGATTCTTGGGCGTATCACTTCAAGCGTCATTTAAATCATGTGAATATTAATCTTTGGAGAATCATTGAAGAAGGTTTCTATCCACATGACCGAAGCAACTTCACCCCTAGAGAAGCAGTGGACAATCAATTCAATGAGAATGATCTCTTCATCATCCAAGATGCTATCCTCCCCGAAGATCTCCCTCATCTCCGACCCCATGCCATGGCCAAAGATGCATGGCAATGCGTTGTGTCTCTTTATCGGGGAAGTGCAAGCATTCAGCGCTCCAACTATGAAGTGGTGCAAGATGAAGCCGATGAGTTTGCAATGAAAGAAGATGAATAACCTCGTGAGCTCTTTCAGAGAGTGACCAAACTCGCGGTCTCACTCCGAGATCATGGAAGCAAGGACACGGATAAAAAATGGATCAAGCGCAAGTTCCACAAGGACATGATGCCCTGCAACAAGGCCATGTCCTCCGTCATTCGTTAAAGACCGGACATCCACTCCATTACCTCAAGTGAAGTGTTGGATGAGTTTGTTGCAATGAGCATCTTGGACAAGACCGCCAATAATGCGGTGCTCTGCTCTCAAAGGGCAAAGAAGCCCAACCTTGCCTTGAAGGCCAAGGTTATTGTGGAAGAGGAGGAAGAAGAGAAAGATGAGGAGAGCAACCCCGAAGATGCAAAATATGATTATCATGAGCACATGGCTCTTGCTTCAAGGCAATTTTGGAGCAAGAAGAACTCAAGGCCCAATTTCAACAAGAACAATTCAAGTGGCTTCAAGGGCAAGCAACGAGTAAGAACTTGTGACAACTGTGGCAATGTGAGCCATTTCATTGCGGATTGTCCTTACGAGAAGCGGGAAGACAATGGTGGCAAGCTCATCCGAAAATAGAAAGCCAAGTCCTTCCCCAACAAGAACAACTTCACCAAGAAGACTCCTACTCGAGGGTTGGTGGTTCAAGAAGAATACCGTGAGGATGACGATGATGATGAAGATAGTGAAGCAATGGCCATGGCATCCGTTGCCATTGCCACAACTCCCCGGATGTCTCTCTTCGATTCACCCAACGAGAACATCACCGCCAAGTGCCTCATGGCTAAAGGCACCAACAAGCTAACCCCCAACATCAAAACCACCATCATTCCTAATCCCTCTTTGACGGATGGCATTGATGAAAGTGAGGGGTCTAATGAGGAAGTAAATGAATTAGAGTCTTTTATGAGTAATCTCAAGGGCAAATCCAAGAAGCACTTTGTTGCTCTCTTGGAACAACTTGGTGAAGCCAAGGACATGACCAAGGCTCATGAATAAACCATCTCTAAGATGGAAGGTCATAGTCGTGACTATGCCGATGAGATACCGGATCTCTCTAATGCTCTTGAGGAAGAGTGTGGGCATTGTTTGGCTCTTGAGGAGTCACACAATAATGACCATGCCAATTTAAAGAAAGATCTTGATCATGCTCTTGTTGTGTCTCGTGTGCTAACTTCCGAGAAGGCTAAACTTGGGGTTGATCATGCTAGACTCAAGGAGGAGTTTGATGTACTTAACAAGGCCCACAAGGTCTTGAAGGGTGCTCATGCAAACCTCAAGGAGTCTCATGCTCAACTCCAAGTTAAGCTAACCAAGGAAAAGGCCACCTTTCCTCATATGGTCCTAATTGATAATGCAAATGCTACTAACCCGTGTTGTGAGCATGTGCATCTTGTGGAGGAGAATGCCAAGTTGAAGGAACAAATCGAGAAAGGCCTTGTGTCATGCATTCAAGGTGAGAAGAACCTAAATGACCTTTTGAGCAATCAAAAGGAAGTTGTGTCCAAGGAGGGAGTTGGGTTCACACCCAAGTCCAAGAATAAGAAGAAGAACGAGAAGAAGAATGACAAGACCAAACGACCTCCCCCTCTTAAGCAAACTTTTGTGAAGGAGGGAGAGGGTGCTCCTAAGGAGAAGAAGAACAATGCGAAGAGTGGTGATGCCAAAAAGGGCAAAGCCATCTCTTCCAACAAAGCTGGCGACTTTAACCCTTCTTATGTGTTGTGTCGTGCTAGTGATGGGCATGTTTATGCTAAATTTGTTGGTTCTCCTTATGAGTAAATTGAATGGTCTATTTGGGTTCCTAAGACCCTAGTTACTAACATCAAAGGACCCATTACTAAATGGGTACCAAAAACCAAGCATTAATCTCTTATAGGTGTTTGCTTTCGGTGGGGGATCATGGTTGCTCGATAGTGGAGCACCAAATCATATGACCGGAAGCAAGGACTTGGTGGTGGATGTGCAAAAGATCCCATCTATGCCCACCAATGTTGAGTGGGGTGATGCCTCATCTTCTAAGGTATTGGGTCTTGGCAAGGTTGTCATTTCTCATGATCTAACGATCGAGAAAGTCATGCTTGTTGAGTCCCTTGCATACAATTTACTTTCCGTTCGTCAACTTGCACTCATGGGCTTTGCCACTTTCTTTCATATTGATATCGTGGCCCTCTTGTGGAGCAAGACTCTTAAAGTAGCCTTTGTTGGGCATGTCGGAGAACGGTCTCTATGTGATTAACTTTTCGGAGCGACCTACTAAGACCGCGACATGCCTAATGGCTAAAGTTGATGTGGGATGGCTTGGGCATCGCCGTTTAGCCCACGTTAATATGAGATCTTTGCAAAGTCTTCTCAAGGGGGACCATGTCCGTGGACTAACAAATGTTAGTTTTGCCAAAGATCGTGCTTGGAGTGCTTGTATCGAAGGAAAGCTTCATGAGAAGGCTCACCCTCCCACGACTATCATCTACTCGAAGAGACCCTTGGAGCTCCTTCAGATGGACCTCTTTGGGCCTCCATCCTTTGATAGTCTTGGGGGAAGAAAGTATTGCTTGGTGATTGTGGATGATTATTCAAGATACACGTGGGTATATTTCTTCAAGAGGAAGAGTGAAACTCAACAAACCATCATCGACTTTGCAAATGAATCTCAACGACAACATGATGCAAAGATCTTGACAATAAGAAGTGACAACGGCACTGAGTTCAAGAACTACACCTTGGATGAGTTTCTTAGTGATGAAGGGATCAAACATCAATATGCTACACCATATACCCCTCAACAAAATGGTGTCGCAAAGAGGAAGAACCGGACGTTGATGGATGCGGCAAGGACCATGATGGCGGAGTTCAAGTCTCCATACAACTTTTGGGCTGAAGCCATCAACACTGCATGCCATGCTTCCAATCGGCTCTATCTCCGCAAAGGCCTGAACAAGACTCCTTATGAAATTCTTACCGGTAACAAGCCCAACCTCAAGTACTTCCTGGTATTCGGGTGTAAGTGTTTCATTCTCAAGAAAGGTGTTCGTTTGTCTAAATTTGAGGCTAGAGCTTATGAGGGCATATTTGTTGGTTATGCTACAAACTCTCATGCTTAACGTGTCCTCAACAAGTCCACCAGACTCATTGAGGAGACGTGTAACGTGGAGTTTGACGAAAATAACGGCTCCCAAGTGGAGCAAAGTGGTACTTGTGATGTAGGTGATGAAATTCCTCCCCAAGCCATAAGAAGAATGGGTGTGGGCCATATCCTACCCATTGAGGAACCCCTTGTGGCCGAAGGATAAGGACAATGCTCCACTCAAGTGGAGCCATCACCAACCCAAGACCCACACGCTTCCGAAGAACATAGTGAAGGCCCTCAACCTCGTGAACAAGACCAAGGGCAAGATCAACCTCAAGATGGTGGTGAACCACCAAATGATACCCAAGGTCAAGTTCTTCCCTTCGAGCAAGTTCAAGATCAAGAGCAAGCTCAAGATCTAGAACAAGCTCATGACGGCGCTCAAGATAATCAAGTTAATCCTCCTCCCTCCACATCCAAGGAGGAATTAGAGCGTCGTGCCGCGAAGATCGCTTCCAAGCTCACCACCAAAGGTCATCTCATGGAGAATGTGGTTGGAAGCCTAAGAAAGGGGGTAAGCACTCATAGACAATTAGCAAACTATTGTGAACATCACGCATTTGTCTCTTGTGTTGAACCCCAAAAGGTCCATGAGGCGCTCGAAGATTCGGATTGGCTCAATGCCATGCATGAGGAACTCAACAACTTCGAGTACAACAAGGTGTGGAGATTGGTGCCATGGCCGTTGGGGAACCACAACGTCATTGGAACCAAGTGGATTTTCAAGAACAAGCAAGATGCTCATGGGAACATCATTCACAACAAGGCAAGATTGGTAGCACAAGGCTACTCCCAAGTCGAGGGTATCGACTATGGTGAAACCTTTGCCCCCGTTGCCCGCCTTGAGTCCATTCGTTTGTTGATTTCTAAATGGTCCTATTAATGAGTTGGTTTATGTGAAGCAACCCCTCGGGTTCGAGGATCCCTACTTCCCGGATCATGTGTATCAACTCGATAAGGCACTCTATGCCCTTAAACAAGCCCCACGTGCGTGGTATGACCACCTTACCGAGTTGTTACAAGATCATGGATTTGAGGTCGGGCAAATCATCCCACTCTTTTTTTAAGAAGGTCAAAGGGGAGTTGTTTGTATGCCAACTATATGTTGATGATATTATCTTTGGTTCCCCTAACAAAGCTTTCAATGAGGAATTTGCTGCTCCCATGACCTCTAAGTTCAAGATGTCTTCGATGGGAGAGTTGAAGTTCTTCCTTGGTTTTGATATCAAACAAAGAAGAGAAGGTACCTTCATCAACCAAGCCAAATACACTCAAGACATGCTAAAAAGATTCAAGCTAAGTGATGTCAAGCCGGCTTCTACTCCAATGCCTACCAAGTGCCAACTTGACATTGATCCCAATGGTAAAGCGGTGGATCAAAAGGTATATCGTTTGATGATTGGCTCCTTGCTTTACCTGTGTTCATCTAGACTGGATATCATGTTGAGTGTGGGAATGTGTGCACGATTTCAAGCCGCACTAAAGGAAAGCCACTATGTGGCGGTCAAGCGAATCTTTCGATATTTGGCTCATACCCCAAACTTTGGCTTATGGTACCTAAGAGGAGCAAACTTCAAGCTTGAAGGATATACGGATTCCGATTGGGCGGGAGACAAAGTGGATAGGAAGTCCACTTCCGGAGGGTGCCAATTTCTTGGTTGCTCTTTGGTGAGTTGGTCTTCCAAAAAGCAAAGTTGTGTGTCTCTTTCGTCCACCGAAGCAGAATATGTGGCGGCCGGTAGTTGTTGTGCACAACTCCTATGGATGAGGCAAACTTTAAAGGAGTACGGTGTCATTTATGACAAAGTGCCTCTTTGGTGTGACAATGAAAGTGCCATCAAGATTTCTCTCAACCCGGTTCAACACTTCAAGACGAAGCATATTGAGATTCGGTATCACTTCATCCGGGATCATATTAGGCGAGGGGAGATCGAGCTCAAGTATGTCAACACTCATGATAACCTTGTAGATATTTTCACGATGCCCTTGGATGAAGCAAGATTTCGCGAGTTAAGGCATGAGCTAAATATCATTGATTCGAGCAATGTGACTTGAACCCTTGCACATCCCACCACACTCAACTTGTTGTCTAGTTTAGGTGTAGGCATGGACATAGGGGGAGTGTTGTTCTCTCAATGAACTCTCCCTCCCCCCATTATGCATAAATTAACCAACGCTTTCGCATTAGCCAATTTTGTTGGTACATGTGCTTCAAAGACGAGTTTTGGTCATGGGCCCAAGGATAATTCTTCGCGGTGCCATACCAATCAACTCAAACATAGGTGGCTCCGGCCACCGCCCCCTCCTTGGAGAGGTTGTGTCTCCTTTTGGTCTTTATTGCCTCGTGGTTGGTTGTAGTGTTTCACTTGTTAGTTCGTTGGTGTGTGTGTTCTCTTGAAGGTTCCGTGCAAAGTCGTTTTTCTCCCGTGTTTGAAATCGCATTCTCTTGGGTTCATGGTACTACCGTGGTACGCCACGGTACTACCGCAGGGCACGATACTACCGCAACCAGCACGGCAGTAATTTTTTACTGCCGCTGGTTGAGCCGTACTACCGCCCACGGCGCGGTACTTCCGCCCAGGCGGTACTACCGCAATGAGTCGCGGTACTACCGTGACATAGCGAGCGCGTGGGGGTTATGAGCGGGCAGGGGGAGTTCCAACTCCCCCATACACATTCACTCCTTCTCCCCACGCTGCCTCTCTCTCTCTCCTTCCAACGAATGGCGCCGGAGACCCTTTGCCGGATCTCCCTCTCCGGCTGCTCTCCTCGGATTCCAACCAGTGGGATCGTTCCCCACCACTTCCTCTTGCCATGGACCAAGGTCTTTCCCCAAATCCCTCTCTTTTTGGCATGTTCTTTTGCTTCTAGGTTTTTGGGGAGATGGTAGTTGTTCTTGAGATTTTAGGCTAAATCTTTGCAAGAGTAGGATGGAGGAGAGTAGTAATGCGTAGAGTTTATACATAATATGTTGTCCCGTGGTAGATTTGATCAGCGGTAGTACCGATTTGTCATAACGGTAGTCCTGAGATTCGATTGTTGTTTCAGATCTGAAAACTTGCGGTACTACCGCGCGCACGGTACTACCATGATTTGACGCGGCACTAATTTTTTAGTTCCGCGTGACCAAGCGGTGCTACTGTTGTTGTCAAATCTATTGTGTGGCAATTATTATGTGCGAATTCTACTTGTCTCTCTGTTTTGCTGAGTTCTTTGCACTGATCCTTCTCGCGTTTCTTGCGTGGTTGTGACGTGTGGCTCAGGTGCTCATGCTCGCCGGTCCAATCCAAGCCGTGACACGGGCTCCAAGTGCCTTTGCAATCAATACGAAGCTCCTGAGGGCTCCAGTGCCCCCAACTTAGGACCAAGACCACCGCCACCAAAGACAAGGAACCCGCCATGAGTATGGATGAGATGCCGCTTGCTGGGTTCGTCTCTCGTAGGAAGATCAATCCCTACGTGAATCCTCGTGCCAACCTTCGAGGGAATGAGTTGTTCTGGACCAAGCAGCAGAACCTCATCTATTTGGATGTGATCAAGGCCAAGAGGAATATCTATGTGTATGTGCATTGGATCGACATGCATCACATGAGGGAAGAGAAGCACTGGGCATACTTTGGTGAGGCTCTAGATCTAGTGGAGCAGTTTGGCATTGAGCACATCATCTCCTTTCACAAAGACTATGATCCGGAGATTGTGGCTCAGTTCTTCGCCTCGATGTACTTTCACCATAATGAGGACAGGATGATGACTTGGATGACCAATGGTCGGCGGTTGACGGCTACATGGAAGGAGTTCATGACTTTGCTTGGTGTTTCGGATGAGGGGCTCGCCACACCCCAAGGTGTTCGTCCTCATGCCAATACCGAGTCTGCCAACAAGAACAAGCTTCAGCCCTTCCTTGTTGAGAAGAAGCTCTCCAGTGGCAAGTCTTCATGGGTGCTCAACTCTTTCCTTGACATCATGTACCGGATCTTCCGCAACTCTCTCTTCCCACGCATTGGGGATAAGGACAAGGTACACGCTTATTTGGTGGACATGTTGCTCCTATGTGAAGAAGCGCGCAAATCTCAGACGTTACCACATGATGTCTCACACATCATGTGATGTCAGCTTCGGTTTGCTATCTTCAACCACAAGGTCCCCATTTATGGACCATATCTGTTTCTGTTGATCATTGCAACTTGGGAGAAGCTCTACCCTCAGGATGACTTTGAGGCCCCTGATTGGATTCGACATGATTCCATCCGGCTCCGTGTCAAGCCCCAGTGGGCTAACACCACTTCTCGTGCTGAGGCTGCGGCTGCCATGGATGTGGATGCAGATGAGAATGAGGAGGAGCCAGTAGATGAGGTCAGCTCTGAGGATTACATCCCTACTTCCTCTGAGCCATCTTGGGCTAAGAGGCTTAATAAGAAGATGAATACCTTGTTCTGCATGCAGGCCAAGGGTCAGTACAGGTCTCATGTTGCCACCAAGGAGAGTCGCCGTCGGGACAAGAAGATCTTGAGGCTGTATGGAGAGGACGTCTCAGGCGGTTCTGAGGATTGCATCACTCTGGAGGCTGAGTGGATGGCAAAGCAAGGCTACAAGTGGACCGATTGTGAGGAAGATGTCGAGGAGACCATTCCTGCTGTCGAGTCTGACGAGGACCATGACTCTGACTACTCCGCTTGAGCCACCACTTGTGTGTAGGTGTCCTCTCTGCCTTTTTGGCGTCTCGATGTCAAAGTGGGGGAGAGTGTAGGGATTTGCAAGAGTTTTCTGTTTGCTTTGCTCGTGTTTGTTCCGTTGAACCTTGCTTTGCTTTGGTTTAGTTTGCTCATGAGACTTGGTCTATCATATGGTGTCAGACATATGCACTCCATTGTACCTTATTTAGCCTATGCTATTTCGTGCTATTGTTGTTATGCTCTTAGTTACTATCTTGTTTAGTGTTAGCCCTTCTATTGCAAGATATGCTTTGTCTCTAAAATATAGGGGGAGCGGTGATCCTAGATTCGTGCCGTGCAATCCAAAGCACTTTACTCTCTAGCACGAATCTAGGGGGAGCTCGTCTATATTCTAGAGATGTGGGGTTTGCCCATGCTTCATTCTTTCCCTTCGTGCAAATCCTGTATTGTCATCAACCACCAAAAAGGGGGAGATTGTAAGGGCATGTTTATCCCTAAGGTGTTTTGGTGATTGATGACAATGCTTTTGCAGTCTAATCGGGTGCCTTGAGTACTTCAGTCTCTTCGTCGTTAGGCACAAGACGGTTTTGTACCCCTCGAAGACTATGGAAGACGGTGGTGCTCTACGTCTCTTTTGGTGGATTTGAGTCGTAGGATAGCCGTACTATTAAGAGGGGGTCCGCGATGGAAAGTTTTGGGTGGAATCATCATGTACACGTTTTCTCCCTTTTCCCCGCCTTTCCCTTTGTGCTTTGGAGCATCCTCCGTTATCTCCTCTTTGTGCAAAAAGAAGGATGCCTAAGTGCTGCTTTTTAGGCATGCGGTAGTACTGCTCCTAGGAGCGGTAGTACCGCAGGCCCCTGTGGTAGTACCGCAAGCCCTTGCGGTAGTATCGCATGCCCTTGCGGTAGTACCGTAGGCGCACACAGTAGTACCGCTCCTGTGGAGCTATAGTACTGTGGCCTCAGGCCAAGCTCAGTCTCTCCTGCGGCTGTAGGGGCGGATGTAATTTTTTACATCCGCGCCCTACGCGGTAGTACCGCCCCAGGTGTGCGGTAGTACCGTGAGTCCTGGTCCGGTTCAGCAGCACGAGCGGAAGTAGGAGCGGATGTAATTTTTTACATCTGCTCCCCGCACGGTAGTACAGCAAGCCACGCATGGTAGTACCGTGTCGGACTTTTGCACTGTTCATTTTTCAGCGGAAGTAGTCACGGATGTATTTTTATTCATCCGTGCCCTTCCCAGCCTAGTCCATCCTGACCTTGCGGTAGTACCGCAAGGGGGAGCGGTAGTACCGCCTCAGCGGCAGTACCGCTCTCAGCCTTGGCGGCTCTGGCATGGACTAGCCCATGCCGCTACAGCGGTAGTACCGCGACCCACCACGGTAGTACCGTGAGCCCTTGCGGTAGTACCGCTTGTCTGGAGCGGTAGTACCGCAGGTCGCAGGCTGAGTAAGTGGATAACGGTTGAATTTGTCTCTCCACTATATAAGGGGTGTCTTCTTCCTCTAGTTGACCACTTCTTCTATCCCTAAGCTCCATTGTTGCTCCAAGCTCCATTTTCGCCCGATCTCTCTCCCTAGCCAATCAAATTTGTTGATTTGCTCGGGATTGGTTGAGAAGGCCCCGATCTACACTTCCACCAAGAGAAATTTGATTCCCCCCCACTAATCCCTAGCGGATCTTGTTACTCTTGGGTGTTTGAGCACCCTAGACGGTTGAGGTCACCTCGGATACATAGTCCTTTGTGGTGAAGCTTTGTGGTGTCGTTGGGAGCCTCCAATTAAGTTGTGGAGATTGCCCCAACCTTGTTTGTAAAGGTTCGATCGCCGCCTTCAAGGGCACCAATAGTGGAATCACGGCATCTCGCATTGTGTGAGGGCATGAGGAGAATATTGTGTGAGACCGATTACACAAACTCGGTGAGACCGATTTTGGTAATAAGCTAATCAGAGAGTTGGTCAGGAAAACTCGGTGGTACCTATTACTCAAACTCGGTGGGACTGATTTTGATAATAAGTTAACCAGAGAGTTTGCATTGTAATCTCGGTAGGACCGATTATTCAAACTCGGCAAGACCGATTTTGATAATGGACATACATAGAGAGATTACAATCCCATCTCGGTGAGACCGAGATCCCTATTGGTGAGACCGATTTGCCTAGGGTTTGTGGCAGTGGCTATGACATCTGAACTCGGTGGCGCCGGATAGAAAGAATCGGTGGGGCCGAGTTAGACTTTTTGGTTTAGGATATATGTGGATGTGAGAAAGTAGTTGAGGGCTTTGGAGCATATCACTAAGCACTTTGAGCAAGCAAGCCATTAAGTAACACCTCATCCCCTCTTGATAGTATTGGCTTTTCCTATAGACTCAATGTGATCTTGGATCACTAAAATAGAAAATGTAGAGTCTTGATCTTGGAGCTTGAGCCAATCCTTTGTCCTTAGCATCTTGAAGGGGTTCCACATCCTTTAGTCCATGCCACTCCATTTTTGAACTTATCTGAAATATAGTAGGTAAAACTATTAGTCCAATAAGAGATATGTTGACATTAATCACCAAAACCACCCAGTGAGCACTTGTGCTTTCAATCTCCCCCTTTTTAGCAATTGATGACAACATACATCAAAGCTTTATATAAAGATATAGATAATAGCAAGTAAAGCTTTGGAAAGACATGTAACAAGCATAGGCTTCCCCTACATGTATGCAATCATGTGAATATGGAATATAGAAGCATGTGAGAGCATAACCATGATAGAGTAGGCAATGTGTTACATGTATCTTGGCTATATGCAGTAGAGCAAAAGATAGCAACATATGTGTATGTGGGAAATGTACCTTCATGCTCATGAGTCCTTCTTGCAAACAATATGTACATCAACAAGAATTCCTCATACACATGACTGTGATGCATATACTTACCTTGTGGTCTTGAGTTGGCTTAGGATGGAATGAACCTGTGTAAACAAGGTTAGATAACACAGATACACCTACTAGCCAGAGCAAACAGAAGAAACCACAAGAATACCAAGACTGGGATGACAAGTAGAGAGTGAGTACTAAGTACCACGTTGGATTAGACATGTCCCCAAAAGTAAAGATATGCAATGAATTTAAGGAATTTCTTTCCCTTAGAGGTCTTGCTCCCCCTGAATCTAGCATGGGATACTAGGAGAAGATAGGGAACAGAAAATCCGAGCTCAAGAAAGTAAAACAACAAAGCTAAGGAAATAAGCACATATGAACATGTATTTCCCCTCAAGAAGACATGTGGCATCTCTCCTCTTGAACACCAAGCATCTGGGATCCTTGAGGATTACTCTCTTCTTGAGTATTCTCTCCCCCTGTGGAAGTGATAAGCTTTGACGTGATCTCTCTCTCCCCCTTTGACATCAATTTCCAAGAAGGGCCTGCTGGAATTTGTCGTGAATGGGTTTGATCCTTGAGTCACAACACAAAGCATTGATAAAAAAATGTGATGCCTGTAGAGGACAAGATTCATTGAGTGGAGTTGGATCAAAATTAAAGCAGGAACAAGTGGCAAAATGTTTTTCCTGTAGTGAAATCGGTGGCACCGAGTGGTATGCTTCGGTTGCACCGAAAGGATTCGGTTGGACCGAAAACAACAAACCGGTGAGACCGAGTTCATCGTAGAGAAAACACTTGTCACCTCAGCTTACTAGACAAGTAAGATCTCACAAGGATTTGCAAGGAATTAACTGAATGATTTGCAATGAATTGGATGCAGGGAATGCAGAACAAATAGAAAAGAAAGAATCTAGATGAAGTTTTTTTTAATATTTTGAAAGGGGAAACAAACATGCATGAGACAAATGCAAGAGCACAGAAAAGAACACAAGTAAACTTCATCTAGAGATGGTCGGCGACAAGGTCACCTATGTTAGAGTATATTGACTTAGGAGTCAAGTGAGATCACTTGATCATAGGTCATAATCATTGTTTAAGCTCAAAATGGGGTTACCATTTATCATTTAAGCATCTTGATGTATTCACAATTTGTTGAGTTGCTTTGACTCATGTCTTGGAGCAAAGCTTCTCTAGGATGGAATGATATACCTTGGGTGGTGGTGTTGATCATGTAGTTGAACTTGTGTGGGTTGCTCAAGGTTGATGTAGCCCATCAAGAGTTGGGAGCACCACTTGTAATTTGAGCTCATCTTACTACATGGGTTAGTTTTTTGCAAGGAAGAGGACTTGTGTGTCCAAAATGACAATCATGAAATTCAACATAAAATTTGACAAAGGATATGTTTGAATGGTTCCGTGCTTCCTTGTCTTCATCCACCATAGTGTAGAGACTTGGTGATGTAGAGATTGCTCAAGATATGAGTAGGTTACAATCTCATGGAATTCGATTCAACCAAGTACCTACATGGGTTAGATAACATGCAAGGTGCAAATATATCCAAGACATAAGATTATCATCATAAGAGAAATATCAAGGATTTGTCATCAGCTCAGCTCTTGCATGTATCCAATGGAGTTTCTACTCCAAGTTTGAAGCATCAATGATGTTCAATTCACCTCTTAACCTGCAAAACACTTTCTCATCAAGTGGTTTAGTGAAAATATCCGCTAATTGTTTTTCGATGCGAACATGCTTAAGATTAATGTCACCCTTAGCAACATGATCTCGAATGAAATGGTGACGAACTTCAATATGCTTAGTTCGAGAGTGTTGCACGGGATTGTGAGCAATCTTGATAGCACTTTCATTGTCACAAGGTAATGGAACATGTTTCACATATATCCCATAATCTTTAAGAGTTTCGGTCATCCAAAGTAACTGAGCACAACATGAACCAACGGCAATGTATTCCGCTTCGGCGGTGGATAAGGATACCGAGTTTTGTTTCTTGGAAGACCAAGACACAAGAGATCTACCAAGAAATTGACAAGTACCCGAAGTGGACTTTCTATCAACCTTGTCACCGGCATAGTCCGAGTCGGAGTAGCCAACAAGATCGAATGAGGCCCTCTTAGGATACCAAATGCCAAAATTTGGTGTATGAATTAAGTATCTCACTATCCTTTTCACGGCCTTAAGATGAAATTCTTTAGGAGCATCTTGATATCGTGCACACATGCACACACTTAGCATGATATCGGGACGTGAAGCACATAGATATAACAATGAACCAATCATAGAGTGATAAACCTTTTGATCGACCGTTTCACCATCTTTGGTCAAATCAAGATGTCCACTAGTAGGCATGGGTGTAGTCATACCTTTGCATTCTTGCATATTGAACTTCTTGAATAAGTCCTTGGTGTACTTTGTTTGAGATACAAAGGTACCATCCTTAGTTTGTTTGATTTGCAAACCAAGAAAGAATTTGAGTTCACTCATCATAGACATCTCAAACTTCTCCGACATTAGCTTCCCAAACTTTTCACTAAGATGAGGGTTAGTAGAACCAAATATAATATTATCAACATAGATTTGGCACACAAATAGTTCTCCATTGACCCTTTTAGTAAAAAGAGTAGAATCTATTTTTCGAATTTCAAAGCCTTTTTCAATAAGGAACTTGGTCAAGCATTTATACCACGCTCTAGGAGCTTGTTTAAGACCATAAAGAGCTTTGTGAAGTTTGTAAACATGATTTGGTTTCTTAGGATTGACAAAGCCGGGAGGTTGCTTAACATAAACTTCCTCCTCTATTTCACCATTTAGAAAACCACTTTTAATGTCCATTTGGTATAAGGTGATATCATGGTGATTAGCATAGGCAAGTAAGATGCGAATGGACTCAAGTCTAGCAACGGGAGCATAAGTCTCACCATAGTCCATACCTTCGAGTTGTGTGTAGCCTTGGGCGACGAGACGTGCTTTGTTGGGAACTACTTGTCCATCTTCATCTTGCTTGTTGCGAAACACCCATTTGGTACCGACGATGTTGTGGTTGTTGTCGGGCTTCTCAACCAATGTCCAAACTCGATTTCTCTCAAAGTTGTGTAGCTCTTCGTGCATGGCATTTATCCAGTCCGGATCTTCCAATGCTTCTTCAACCTTCATAGGTTCAATGCTACAGATGAATGAATAGTGTTCACAAAAGTTAGCTAAACGAGTTTTAGAGCGATTTATTCTCCCGGTTTGGATATCGTTGTAGATTTGCTCGACGGGATGGTCTTTAGCAATTCTAGCTCGAACTCATGAAAGCTTTTTCTTGAGTCTTGGTTGAACATCTTCTTCATCTTGTTCTTCTTCTTGGCCTTCTTCATTGTTGGCGTTGTCGTTCTCTTGTCATGGTGGAGAAGGAGTTTGTTGATGTTCTTGGTGTACTTCCTCGTTTTCTTCATCTTGGTGTGTCCCACTTGTGGATACTTCCGTATCAACTCTTGGTTAACCTTGTCGTGAGGTAGATGCTTCCACTTGGACGGACGAGGTACTCTCCTTCACCTTGATTGGACGAATCTTGCCAATAGACAAGTCTTGAATTGCTTCCGAGGGATCTTTGTCTCCTACATCAATTGGCAATTGCTCTACTTGCAAGCCGTTAGATTCATCAAATTTCACATCTATGTTGCTTCAACCTTTTGGGTGAAATTGTTATAGACACGGTATGTGTGAGAGTTTGAGCCATAACCAAGCAGGAAACCTTCATGAGACTTAGGAGCAAATTTAGAACGACGATGCTTATCAAGAATGTAGCACTTTGAGCCGAATACTCGAAAGTATACAACTTGGGGTTTGTTACCGGTGATGAGCTCGTATGCCGTCTTGCTGAGTGGCTTGTGAAGATACAAGCGATTTGTTGCATGACAAGCTGTCTCAACCGCTTCCGCCCAAAAGTGCTTTGGCGTCTTGTACTCATCAAGCATCGTTCTCGCCATTTTGATGAGCGTCTGGTTCTTCCTCTCAACAACTCCCTTTTGTTGAGGTGTGTACATAGCCGAGAACTCATGTGAAATCCCTTCTTCGTCAAGAAAGGTGTCCACATTTGCATTCTTGAACTCCGTTCCATTGTCGCTGCAAACCTTCTTGATCTTCACTTCAAATTGATTTTGGGCCTTCCTAGTGAAGTTTTTGAAGATCTTTTGGACCTGCGATTTGTCATCGAGAAAGAACACCCACGTAAATCTTGAAAAATCATCAACTATAACTAGACCAAAAGAATTTCCGCTGAGACTTTTGTAGGCGTTGGGACCAAAAAGATCCATGTGAAGTAGCTCAAGTGGCCTCCTTGTGGTCATGATGCTCTTCACGGGATGCCTTTCCTCCAACCTGTTTACCTGCTTGACAAGCACTGCAAAGTCTATCCTTATCAAATATGACATCGTTAACTCCAAGGATATGATTTCCATTAATAAGCTTGTCAAGGTTTCGCATACCAACATGACCTAATCGTCTATGCCATAACCAACCTTTAGAAGATTTAGCAATAAAGAATGTTCTAGGTTGAGCCTTTTTAGTGAAATCAACAATGTATAGATCACCTCTACGAACACCGGTAAAGACCATTTTATGATTATCTCTATGAAACACTTGGCAATCTACTTCAGTGAATAGGACATTGAAACCGAAATCAGCAAGTCTAGATACTGAAAGTAAGTTGTAGCCAAGAGATTCAACGAGCATAATATTTTGTATGGAGCTATCATGTGATATGGCCACCTTACCGAGGCCAACCACCTTACCCTTTGAGTTGTCACTGAAAGTGACATACTTTCGAGGACCATCGTTTCTAGCAAGCTCACGAAACATGTCTTTATCTCCGGTCATGTGATCGGTACATCCACTGTCAAGAACCCATTCCTTTCCTCCTGCCATATATCCCCGAAGATTTGCCATAAGACCAAAGTGTCTCATTGCATCATCAAGATCAAAGTCACTATCCTCATCCTCATCATAGTATCCATGTTCAACATCGTCATGTGGTGGATCAAATCCTAGAGAGGGTGATTCGTTAGAGTGAGTTTGACAATGATCTTGCTTATGAATTTTTATAGCTTCGGAAATAATATCACTAATAATTTCAACATTTCCTTTGGCACGCATAAGGTTTGTAAGCTCAAATAGACAATCACCAAACATAGGATCACTAGAATTCATCTTACTCAAGGCAATAGACTTATGGAGAATTTCATCTAGATTTTTCAAGGAATAATTTGGAAAGCGTTCCTCAAAAAAATTCCATATAGTGTAGGCACACTCAAGAGTAGGCAAGTTTCTAATCAAGTTTCTAGGCAAGCCTCTAGTGATAAGATTAACAGTTCTAAGATTCCTAATCATATCAATTGACTCATCAAGGGTAGGATGCATAGGATAAACATGAGGTGCACAAGGGCTAGCAATGTACTTGTTCAAATGATATTGACTGAAAATCATAAGCATCTCATTTTTTCACTCATGAAAGTACTCTCCATCAAGTATATGCACTCTATGTCTACGACTCCCAATAGTAGACTCATCCATCTTTCTCCAATGGTGTTTAAACCAAAGCAATGGAGACCAATGCTCTGATACCAATTGAAAGGATCGAGAAGAGGTGTCTAGAGGGGGGGTGATTAGACACTAAGTACCAAAAGTTGCAGTTTTTAACTTCTTTAATTTGGAGTGGAGTTTAGGCACAAGTTTAACACTCACAATACATAACAAGCAAGCATGCATAGAGTATATGAGCAGCTGAAAGTAAAGCATGTAACTTGCAAGAATGTAAATGGAAGGGATCGGAGGATTCAAACGCAATTAGAGACACGAATGTTTTTGTCGTGGTTCCGATAGGTGGTGCTATCGTACATCCACGTTGATGGAGACTTCAACCCACAAAGGGTAACGATTATGCGAGTCCACGGAGGGCTCCACCCATGAAGGGTCCACGAAGAAGCAACCTTGTCTATCCCACCATGGTCGTCGCCCATGAAGGACTTGCCTCACTAGCGGTAGATCTTCACGAAGTAGGCGATCTCCTTGCCCTTACAAACTCCTTGGTTCAACTCCACAATCTTGTCGGAGGCTCCCAAGTGACACCTAGCTAATCTAGGAGACACCACTCTCCAAGAAGTAACAAATGGTGTGTTGATGATGAACTCCTTGCTCTTGTGCTTCAAATGATAGTGTCCCTGTCGGTGTCAAAACCGGTGGATCTCGGGTAGGGGGTCCCGAACTGTGCGTCTAGGCGGATGGTAACAGGAGACAAGGGGCACGATGTTTTACCCAGGTTTGGGCCCTCTTGATGGAGGTAAAACCCTACGTCCTACTTGATTGATATTGATATTGTGGATGTTTACAAGAGTGGATCTACCACGAGATCAAGGAGGCTAAACCCTAGAAGCTAGCCTATGGCATGATTGTAATGGTTGTTGTTGTTGTCCTATGGACTAGAGCCATCCGGTTTATATAGACACCGGAGAGGGCTAGGGTTACATAGAGTCGGTTACAATGGTAGGAGATCTACGTATCCGTATCGCCAAGCTTTCCTTCCACGCCAAGGAAAGTCCCATCCGGACATGGGACGAAGTCTTCAATCTTGTATCTTCATAGTCTTGGAGTCCGGTCGATGATGATAGTCCGGCCGATGATAGTTCGGCTGATGATGGTAGTCCGGCTATCCGGACACCCCCTAATCCAGGACTCCCTGAGTAGCCCTGAACCAGGCTTCAATGACGATAAGTCCGGCACGTATATTGCTTGGCATTGCAAGGCGGGTTCCTCCTCCGAATGATAGAAGATTGTGAACACCAGGATAGTGTCCGGCTCTGCAAAATAAATTCCACATTCCACCATAGAGAGAATAATATATACACAAGTTCAATCTGCTGACGTTTTTTGCGGCATGACGTCACGCCACTACCAAGCCATTACTTGAATCGTTTTTTACTCTACCACCTCAGCGCATTTAGCGAAGCGGTTTCCTTGGCACGTCTTGTCGAAGCAGAGATCGTGTTCCCCCTTAATCCGGGATTCTCATCAATATGGACGTGGGTAACCCAACCGCGCCCGTCGCCATGCCCCCTCTATCGAAGGCGAGTCCCAAACGGTCACGGAGACGGCTCTCGGTATTCTCCCTCTTTATAACGGGACCAAGGCTCGTTTCTTTTCTTCAATCCTCCATCGAATCCTCTCCCCGCTCCAAGTTCCAGCACCTAGAGCTCCAGATTCGAGCGCTTCGGACCTTCAACGATGTCCGGTTCCGACCTCTAGGGCCGGTGGATGCCCTCCTCCATTATGGAGGAGGACGTGCTAAAGCTACGGGAGGCCAAGTACCTGGCTTATGAGATTTCGCATAGGTTGCTGCCGAAGGGCAGGTCATCCCCACCCCCGAGCCCGGCGAGTATGTCATTTTTGTATCCCACCTCCGTCGGGGTTTAGGCTTCCCGATGGATCCTTGTGTGAGAGGGCTCATGTTTTACTATGGGTTGGAATTCCACGATTTGGCTCCGGAGTCCATCCTCCATATTTCCGCATTTATTGTCGTCTGCGAAGCCTTCCTCCGCGTCACCCCTCACTTCGGCATGTGGCTGAAGACCTTCAATGTGGCGCCGAAGATGATCGGGGGGCGTCAAGCGGAGTGCAGCGGGGCGGCCATAAGT
Organism: Triticum aestivum; assembly: GCF_018294505.1. Taxonomy (NCBI): domain Eukaryota; kingdom Viridiplantae; phylum Streptophyta; class Magnoliopsida; order Poales; family Poaceae; genus Triticum; species Triticum aestivum. The sequence goes on along the minus strand of NC_057813.1, from coordinate 482,246,306 downwards.
AGGAGGGCCGATGCCCCGTGGCCCGCTGGCTCCTTCCAAGAGGAGCTCGGCCCGTGGCAGCAAGAGTGGTTCTATATTACCGTTCCGAGGGGCCGCAGACAAAAGCCGCCGCCCTCATTCCGCCCGGGACCTCCACGACGGTTGATGTCGTGGATCAACCAAGCGCTCAACTAGGGGCCATCAAAGGACGAGCCCCTACTGCAGGGTCGGATTCGAGATCTCCAAACGAGGGAGGTTGATATGGTGGTGGTAATGCAGGTTATGCTGATTAGGCGTCTCCCGCCCTGCAAACGCCGCCCTCTCCAGCTGTGGGAGTTCAACCCGGAGGGCCCACGGATTCTTCAACACTTCATGGGTATGACACCCCTGGAGATGTACAAATTATTCTTCAGATCGCAAGAGGCGCATCCAGAATTGACCGAGGATGCTGGCCTAAGCTGCAATCGCCTGGATACTCAAGTAAGTAGTTCCAAGTCCGGACATACCGTTTGTTTGCCTTTCGATGATTCGCCTTATGACCAACTTCCTTCTAAACAGGAGTGGATAGCGGAAGCAAAATTGATATGGTGTTCGGCCCCCCTCCCCGAGACCGCGCTGGATTCCATGCTGGTCCGGATGCTTGAGGTTGCGCCTCCATAGGAAGGCGAAGGGGAAAGCAGGAAAGCTATTGCCTCGCCTAAGGAGGCTCTTCAAAGAGGGGGGATCGAGAATCCCTCCCTCCAAGGGGAGAAGAGGACTGCCTCCGAGGACCCGGGGGCAAAAGCCCCTAAACGGGGGAAGAAATCTTCGCCAGAGGGTCCTGCGTCCGGGGAGGCCCCGGGCGCACAATCTCCCTTAAAGAATCAGCCCTCCAACGAGCCGTAAGTAGAAAGAAAGGAGTTTTATAATAAGGGACATCCCTATTTGTGCTTCTGAGGATAACTAAAGTTTTTACCTTGTAGTTCGGATCTTCGTCCTTCGCAAATGAGCTCGTCTTTGGGGGACCTTCGTCCGGAGATGATGGAGAGCGAGACGCCTCCGTCCGGGGCGCCGTCGGATAGGGCGGACGGGCCTGAAGTGTCGTCACGGAGGGAGCCCCCTGGTTTGGCAAAGTCGGATAGTTCGGCGCCAACAGGTGTACGGCTAAAGGATCTGCTTGAGAAGGCGTCTATCTCAGAAGATCACCACGCATTGATGAGCATGGTGATTGAAAGGATTTCGTCCGCCGAAGGCGGGTTACATAATGCCATCAGGAGTTTGCTGGCAGGGTTTGAGGTACGTAAAAATGACACACCTTTTAACAGTTTTGCATATAGAATGCGCCCTGTATAGATAGTAGCCCCTGAGACTCGGTAGGTTGTCGAAATCGACAGCGTGCCGAGGATCAAAATCGCAAGTTTAAATTTCCGCCGTGCCGATGTAGGTGGCGGGTCATCCGGGGGCCACCCGGACTAATGGAGTTGCTGAACTAAAGCGGCAACTCACTGTTGTGGATGCGGACATCACGCTGGTCAACAGGCGACTTGATGAGTCGCAAGGTAAGTGTTTCTGTGCGGTCACTTGGTAAGGGAGCCGAAGCCAGCTCCTTACAACATGTGTGTGAAATGCAGATAGTGCCGCTGCTGTGGAGAGCCTTCGGACCGAACTTGCTCAAGCCAAGGAGCAGGCCAGAAGGAGTAATGCGGCGGCCTCGAGGGCGGCCGAGGAGTTAGCGGCCGAAAGGGTCGCACACTGCCGGAGCAGGGAAGAGATGGCCGAAATAGCCGTAAAGTTAAAAGATGCTACCGACCGCAATGAGGCTCTTGGGAAGGAGCGCCTAGCAGGGCAAGAAGACCTGGGGAAGGCCACCGCCGAAGCCAAGGATGCCCGCTCTGCAATGCGGGCTATAAAGGAAGAGTTGCGCCAGGCCGGAGATATTGTAGCTGGCAAGCCTTTTTTGCTGCGCCGAAGGTTTATGGATCCAAAGTATGCTCAGCTGGGCCAACTGTGGGGTCCAGAGGAACCTTATATGGACTTAGCAGCGAGCGCGGCGGATGCCGTTGTGCATTTCGAAGTCAGAAGGATCACAAGACGGAAGAGCTGTTTTGGTCTCAATTCCATAGTCCGGAGTGTTCACTTCCGCTGACCGACCGTTTGGCCGAGTGGGCTGAGCTAAATAGGTTGTCCGGGCTTGTTATGACGGATATAGTGACCCATGTCTGGCCGGATAGGCCCGAGCCGAAGAGTTATTTTGGCTTATTGCAGCAATTTCTTGGGGCGGTGCCGCATATCAAGGCGATGAAGCGGTCGGCCTGTATAGAGGATGCGCAGATGGCGCTCACCTGTGTGAAGACACATTGGACAGAGATGGATGCCACCGCTGTTGCGACCCCGGGTTCGGACGATAACCGGTTACCCGCCGAGCACTATTTTGGCGAAGTGCTGTGTGGTGCTCGTGTAATAGAGTCGCAGTGCTAAAAAAATGTTACGTTCGAATGAATGTTTTTATGACGTAAAACAATATTTATGATGTAAGCGCCTTTTATACTTGTGCGTTCAAGTAATAGAATATCTCCTATGCGGCCGTTCATGTATACGTGTGTATAACCTGAAAGATGGCAGTCGTCGGCTTCAGCCCCCACGCACAAGGTGCGGGGGTGTTCGCAAAAGATAGCGCGTTTTCACAAAAGATAGCACTCGTTCCTGTAAAGGAGGTGGTAGCGTAGCAAACGAGGCAACTGGACTATAATGCTTTATCACTTTCACTTAGCCATGGAGTTCGAGGGTGGGGCTACGACACAGCCCCTGGGGGCACCGCGCTCTCCGAATTTGGGGCGCGTATGTGCCTGACCGGGAAACGGCCCTTCGTCAAAGCGGAGGAATTCTAAACATTCCCATGGTCGATCGAGTGGTTGACCAGTCTCTCGCTGTATCATGACAGTCAGTTTTCGGCTTTCTCTACTGAGGTGCTCGCCCAGCCGAACTGGGGCACAATCGCAGTAGTTCTCCTGGTGCCGCATTAGCCGATGATACGGAACGTAAGGCAGCAAAACACAGGAGCCGGGCAAACCCAACATTTGACCAAAGACATGATTCGGAGCTGATGCATATAAGGCCTAACTCGAGACGCCGAACACTCCCGAAGGTGTTCGGTCTTTACAATAGCGGGCAAAACAATGCCCTAAGCCCCTTGTGTCCAGGTACGGGCAAGTTCTTCTGGCACGGCCGATGCCAAAACGCCAGTTTCCACTCTGGTTATAATGAGAAACCAGGGGATTATAGCAACAAGAGACAGTAAGAAAGGTTTACGTAGGGTCTTAGTCTGAAAAGAGTCCTTGCAACGGGTCCCTACTGCACGTCTGCGCCTGTGTCTCCGTTGTGCCGTATCCTGGACGGGTGTGCACGCTGTTCATCTGTAAAAAGAGAGGAACTTAGTTTGAAAAGAAATCGTGCGAGAAAGTGCATAAAAAATTGAAATATAGATTAATAAAGTTGAGCCTATGCTAGCTCATTATGGCTTATATGTACAAACCCTTGTGAAGGGGTGTGCGGCTAGGTAGCCCCTAGCTTATTTATTCCAGACTCGTCCAGCCGTGTCCGGGGTCTCAGGCGACCTTTAATGAAATGATGCCACGTGGACCGGGCATTTTAAGCGTAAGAGACGCGTAATGTGGTATTGTATTGAAGCGGACGAAAGCTTCCCGTCCCAGTGATGCTTGATAGCTACTTTTAAATGGGGTGACATGAAAGGTTAGCTTTTCTCGTCGGAAGTTGTCAGGTGACCCGAACACAACATCTAGTAATAATGAACCTGTGCACCTGGCGTAAGGGCCTGGCGCCACTCCTTTGAAGGAAGTGTGGCTATGCCGAATTGTAGTAGGGTCTATCCCAACTTGCGGATTGTGTCCGGATATAGCAGGTTTGAGTCACTGCCGCCGTCCATCAAAACCTGCGTGAATTGCAGTCCGTCTATTATGGGATCCAATATCAGGGCAGTCTATCCTGCGCTCCGGATACTTCTGGACTAATCCAGATGGTCGAAAGTGATTGGTTTTGACATCCAACCATACGACACTTGTCTTAGCGAGTGCCGTGTTGGTTTTCCGTACTATCACATGAAGCGAGTTTACTGTTTTGACTTCTTGTGGGAAAGTATTTTGACTTTCGGTGCTCTGCTGGTGGGGTTCGTCATCGTCCTCGCTTGGCGCATCGAGCCCCTTGTGTCCGGCGTTGAGTCTGTCGGACTGTTTAAAAACCCAACAATTTCGGTTGGTATGGTTTGCAGGCCTTCCGGAGGTACTATGGATTTGATATATCCGATCTAAAATTTTGTTTAAATTTGATAGCTCATCGCTGTTGTCCTTAAGAGGCAGTGTTTTATTGTTTGGCCGCGAGCTTTTGAATCCGGCATTGACCGCCGTGCCCTTTGGGCTTTTTTCTTTATTCCGGCGCTGATCTTTCCTGCGCCGTGATTTTCCGTTTCCATCTCTGATCTCGGATGTACTCGGGTCGCTGGTGCTGCATCTTGCTAGCCAGTTGTCTTCTCCTGCGCAAAAGCGCGTCATGAGGCTTGTTAGCGCGGCCATTGTTCTTGGCTTCTCTTGGCCGAGGTGTCTGGCGAGCCATTCGTCTCGGGCGTTGTGTTTAAAAGCTGCTAAGGCTTCTGCGTCCGGACAGTCGACTATTTGGTTCTTTTTGGTAAGGAACCTGTTCCAGAATTTGCGCGCTGACTCTCCGGGCTGTTGGGTTATATGACTCAGATCGTCTGCATCCGGAGGGCGGACATAAGTCCCTTGAAAATTTGCTCTAAACGCGTCCTCAAGCTCTTCCCAACTTCCAATAGTGTTTTCTGGGAGGCTTTTGAGCCAATGCCGAGCTGGCCCTTTGAGCTTGAGGGGTAGGTATTTTATGGCGTGGAGATCATCTCCTCTAGCCATGTGTATGTGTAGTATGTAATCTTCTATCCAGACTCCGGGGTCTGTTGTGCCGTCGTATGCCTCTATGTTTATGGGTTTGAACCCTGCTAGAAATTCATGATCCAACACCTCATCGGTAAAACATAGCGGGTGTGCGGCGCCCCTGTATTTGGGTGTGCCGCTGTCTTCGAACACTTGTCGTGTTGTGTTACTTCCTGGGGCCCTCTTTTTGGCCCGTAGATGGACCTAGTTGGGCCGTCCGTTTTCCCAGGATCATAAGTCGGCTTGTGTGCGGCGCCGCTTGTCGCTTTTGGCCTGTCATCTGGCCATCTATCCGGCCAGGCGGCCTCTTTATTTTTTGACTGTGAGGGCTCTACGGCTTCCTCGTCAAATTCTGGCAGCAACTTGCGCTTCGGGTAGCTCTTTGTTTGATGACCATTGCCTTATTTGTCTGCGGTCTTGAGTACTTTGCTCCACTTCATTCTGAGTATGTCTTCCGCTGTTTTGAGCTTCCATTTTTCCTTCTTCAAACTTCTTGAAGTGGCAACGAGTCTTTTGTGAAGGTTCTTATGCTCTGGTGGTGTGTCCGGACTGTTGATTGCTCCGTGAAGGGGTTGATTATCCCGGTTCGTCCTGTTCGTCGTCCGCTGGTTTGCCCTGCTCTATTGCTCGGTCGTTAGAAATGCTGCTTTGCTCGAGGCGGGACTTAGGGCGGCGTCTACGTCGCCATTTTGGTTCTTTATCGGTGGGATTATCCTCTGCCGCGTCCCGTTGTTCCTCGTTATCGCTTCCCTTTGGGGTGTCCACCATATGTATGTCATGTGACGAGGTGGCCTTCCAGTGCCCTGTAGGTGCTGGTTCTTGATTGTCTCCGGCATCGTCGTCCATACCGTTGATGTCTTCAGAGTCGTAGTTTAGCACGTCGGTTAGATCGTCGACGGTGGCTACGAAGTGGGTGGTGGGTGGGCTCTGAATTTCTTCATTGTCCGCGTCCCGACCATCCTGGCCGTAGTTTGGCCAGGGCTCTCCGGATAGTGAGAGATGCTTCAGCGATTTTAAGATATCGCCGAAGGGTGAGTGCTGAAAGGTGTCCGCAGCGGTGAATTCCATGATCGGCGCCCAATCGGATTCGACTGGCAAGGGCGCAGGAGGTTCGGAGTCCGGCAGAGGAGTCCGGCACCTCGGAGTCATGAGCTTTATGCGGGACAAGGTAAGTGTTTGGCTCCATCGCCATAGAAGTTGCAGCTCCCGAGGCGGTGTCCAGCCATCCGTCCTCGATCTGAAGCGATCGGCTCCGGACTATGGGTCGGAGCGGATTCGTGTGCGGCCTCCAAGGTGCTGTCCGGCGGCAGAGTTAGGTCATGCCCATCGTGACAGCGCGGCACGCTCGGCTGTGGCTCAGATCCATCGAAGATCAAGTCCCCGCGGATATCGGCCGTGAAGTTTGGGCTTCCAAACCTGACCTGACGGCCAGGGGCGTAGCTTTCGATCTGCTCCAGATGGCCAAGTGAGTTGGCCGCAGTGCGAAGCCACCGAATACGAAGATCTGTTCGGGGAGAAAAGTCTCACCCAGGACTGCGTCGTTGTCGATTGAAGAGGCCATCAAGCCTATCGGTGACGACACAGAGGAACTCTCAATGAAAGCACCAATGTCGGTGTCAAAACCGGCGGATCTCGGGTAGGGGGTCCCGAACTGTGCGTCTAGGCGGATGGTAACAGGAGACAAGGGACACGATGTTTTACCCAGGTTCGGGCCCTCTTGATGGAGGTAAAACCCTACGTCCTGCTTGATTGATATTGATATTGTAGATGTTTACAAGAGTGGATCTACCACGAGATCAAGGAGGCTAAACCCTAGAAGCTAGCCTATGGCATGATTGTAATGGTTGTTGTTGTTGTCCTACGGACTAGAGCCATCCGGTTTATATAGACACCGGAGAGGGCTAGGGTTACATAGAGTCGGTTACAATGGTAGGAGATCTACGTATCCGTATCGCCAAGCTTGCCTTCCACGCCAAGGAAAGTCCCATCTGGACACGGGACGAAGTCTTCAATCTTGTATCTTCATAGTCTTGGAGTCCGGTCGATGATGATAGTCCGGCCGATGATAGTTCGGCTGATGATGGTAGTCCGGCTATCCGGACACCCCCTAATCCAGGACTCCCTCAGTCCCCAACACTCAACTCTCTCTCACAGGATTTGGATTTGGTGGAAATAAGATTTGACTGGAAAGCAACTTGGGGAAGGCTAGAGATCAAGATTCATATGATAGGAATGGAATATCTTGGGGATGTCTCTCTCCATGAATGAAGAGGAGGTGGAGGTGTATATACAACCTCCACACAAAATCTAACCGTTACACACAATTTACCAATCTCGGTGGGACCGAATCAACAAACTCGGTCAGACCAATTTAGTAAACCTAGTGACCGTTAGGATTTTCGGTGGGACCGACTTGCAACTCGGTAGGACCGATATGGTTAGGGTTAGGGCATAACGTAATCTCGGTGAGACCGATTACAAAAACTCAGTGAGACCGATTTTGGTAATAAGCTAACCAGAGAGTTGGTCAGGCAAACTCGGTGGGACCGATTTTGATAATAAGTTAACCAGAGAGTTTGCATAGTAATCTCGGTAGGACCGATTATTCAAACTCGGCAAGACCGATTTTGATAATGGACATACACAGAGAGATTACAATCCCATCTCGGTGAGACCGAGATCCCTATCGGTGAGACCGGTTTGCCTAGGGTTTGTGGCAGTGGCTATGACATCTGAACTCGGTGGCGCCGGATAGAAAGAATTGGTGGGGCCGAGTTCGACTTTTTGGTTTAGGATATATGTGGATGTGAGAAAGTAGTTGAGGGCTTTGGAGCATATCACTAAGCACTTTGAGCAAGCAAGCCATTAAGCAACACCTCATCCTCTCTTGATAGTATTGGCTTTTCCTATAGACTCAATGTGATCTTGGATCACTAAAATAGAAAATGTAGAGTCTTGATCTTGGAGCTTGAGCCAATCCTTTGTCCTTAGCATCTTGAAGGGGTTCCACATCCTTTAGTCCATGCCACTCCATTTTTGAACTTATCTGAAATATACTAGGTAAAAGTGTTAGTCCAACAAGAGATATGTTGACATTAATCACCAAAACCACCCAGGGAGCAATTGTGCTTTCACCCCCCCCCTCTAGTCAACTATATCGATCCTTTCACTAATGACCTCGTGAACATTTTTCTGGACTTATATGCCTAAACTAAAACAAACTTTACAGTTCTAATTACTTAGCTAACTAATAATTAAACTAGCGAATAAAATCAAATAAACTCTCAAAAATTCAAAATTCAATTTTCAATATTTTTCTACTGATTTGAAGAAGTCATTTTATCTTCTCTCATTATTTTTAAAATAGTTGGAAGAGAATTTTGAAAAAAAATTTGATCCAATTACCAGATTTTGATAAATCAAAATTGGATTTTGTGAAACCTCCAACTCTCTCAAAATGGTCCTTGAGTTTCTTAAGGCCTCTTGGATCAAAAAGCAACCAAAACTAAACAACAAAATGCAATAAATCATGGATGCATATGAATGATCTATGTATAACATCCAAGTTGAAAATTGGGATGTTACAAACCTACCCCCCTTAAGATGACTCTCACCCTCGAGATTCGGGTTGGTCAGCAAAAAGGTGTTGGTGGTCCTTGCGGAGGTATTCTTCGCACTCCCAGGCGGCTTCCTCCTCGGTATGGTGGCTCCGCTGAACTTTGCAAAACTTGATGACTCTGCTGCGAGTAACTCAGCTGGAAAACTCGAGAATCTTAACGGGTTTCTCCTCATAGGTTAGGACACTATCCAACTGAATCGCTTCCAGTGACACTGTATCTCTTAGAGGGATGTCGGCCATCTCTGCGTGGCACTTCTTCAACTGGGAAACATGAAACACATCGTGAACTCCTGACAAACCTTCGGGTAATTCCAACTTGTAAGCAACTTCTCCCATGCGTTCCAAAACTCTGTATGGTCCCATAAATCATGGTGCTAGCTTTCCCTTGACTCCAAATCGCTTAACTCCTCGAAGTGGGGACACACGAAGATATGCTCTGTCTCCGACTTTGTAGGCTACCCCTTGCGTTTGGTATCTACATAACTCTTCTACCTGGATTGGGCTATCTTGAGCCTATCTCGAATCAACTTAACCTTCTCCTCAGAAACTCGGATTAGGTCTGGTCCAAACAAATGTTGATCTCCAACTTCATCCCATGACAATGGTATCCTGGACCTACTTCCCTACAAGGCTTCGAAAGGGGCCATCTTCAAATTGGCTTGATAATTGTTGTTATAGGAGAACTCTACATAGGGAAAATTGTCATCCCAACTAGATCCATAATCTAGCGCACAAGCTCTCAACATGTCCTCCAAAATCTGATTGACTCTCTCAGTCTGTCCATCTGTCTGTGGATGAAAGGCTGTACTAAACTCTAGCCTGGTACCCAAAGTTTCGTGCAACTGATTCCAAAACTTTGAAGTAAACTGTGTTCCTCTAACTAAGACGATGGTCCTCGGAACTCCATGCAAACATACGATCATGGTCATGTATATCTTTGCCAACTTAGCACTCGTATAAGTTGTCTTCACAGGGATGAAATGGGCTACCTTCGTCAAGCGATCAACCACAACCCAGATAGAGTCATAGCCCGAACGAGTCCTGGGTAATCCGGTGATAAAATCCATGCCAAGTTTATCCCACTTCCATTCGGGCATCGACAAAGGCTGAAGTAACCTTACTGGTTTCTAATGCTCTGCCTTAACTCTCTGACATACATCGCATACTGCTACATACTCGGCAATATCCTTCTTCATTCCTGTCCACCAGAAACTCTCCTTCAAATCCAGGTACATCTTGGTGTTGCTTGAATGAATCGAATAAGGCGAATAATGAGCCTCCTGAAGAATCAACTTCCTTATCTCGAGGTCATTAGGCACATAGATACGATCCTCAAAGCATAAGGTTTCGTGCTCATCCTCACGAAAACCTTTAGCCTTTCCTTTACTCATCCTTTCGTTTATCTCTGCAATCTCCTTGTTTGTATTTTGGGCTTCTTGGATCTTTCCTAGTAAAGTGGACTGGATTTCCAATGCTGCAACATAACCTCTCGGAACTATCTCCAAGCGAAGTTCTCGAAGGTCGTCGGCTAACTCCTGAGGTAATCCTCCGGTTATGAGTGTGTTAACATAACTCTTGCGGCTCGACACATCTGCTATGATATTGGCCTTTCCTGGATGATAATGCAATCTCATATCATAATCCTTTATAAGCTCCAACCATCTCATTTGCCTGAGATTCAACTCCTTATGCGTGAAGATGTACTTCAAACTCTTATGATCCATATAAACATCGCAACGGTTTCCGATGAGAAAGTGTCTCCATGTCTTGAGCGCATGCACTATGGCTGCTAACTCCAAATCATGCGTAGCATAATTCAACTCATGAGGTCGAAGCTGTCGTGAGGCATATGAAACAACTCTTCCGTCCTGCATAAGCACACCTCCAAGTCCTCTACGTGAAGCATTGCAATATACTTGGAAATCCTTGCATATGTCTGGGAGAATCAGCACTGGGGCTGTAACCAAACGTTTCTTAAACTCGTGAAAACTGGCCTCACAATCCACAGTCCATTTAAACTTGGTGTCCTTCTTCAATAACTCCAACATGGGCTTCGCTATCTTGGAAAAATTCTCAATAAATCTCCAATAATAACCTACGAGTCCAAGAAAACTTCTGATCTCTCCAACTGTGGTGGGTGCCAACCACTTACTGACAGATGCACCCTTGGTAGGGTCTACTGTTATTCCTTCTCCTGATATAACATGTCCGAGAAATCCAACTTCCTTCCTCCAAAACTCACATTTGCTGAACTTGGCATACAACTGATGTTCCCTGAGCTTCTCAAGAACCAAGCGCAAATGTTCCTTTTTTTCTTCTTCATTCTTCGAGTAGACAATATGTCATCAATGAACACCACAACGAACATGTCCAAGAACTCCATGAACACCTTGTTCATCATACTCATGAAATAGGCAGGGGCATTAGTCAAACCAAATGACATAACTGTATACTCATATTGCCCATACCTCGTGGTAAAAGATGTCTTAGGTATATCCTGCTCTCGGATCTTCAGCTGGTGACAACCTGACCGAAGATCAATCTTGGAGAAAACCTTAGCTCCCTGCAGCTGGTCAAACAAATCATTGATCATCGGTAGAGGGTATTTGTTCTTCATAGTCACCTCATTCAGCGCACGATAATCAACAACCATCCTTAAATATCCTTCCTTCTTCTCAACTAGAAGCACTTTGGCTCCCCAAGGTGATGAACTTGGTCGAATATAACCTTTCTCCAGTAACTCCTTAATCTACTTCTTAATTTCCTCCAGATTATTTGAGGGCATCCGATACGGTCTCTTGGATATTGGTCCGGTGCCTGGCAATAACTCGATCAAAAACTCAATATCTCGATCTGGTGGCATGTCTGGTAACTCCTCCAGAAATACATCGGGATAATCCTTCACAACTGGTACTTCCTCATGCATAACTCCCGACAGGGTATTTACCCGAGTTCTCCTCGGTGCATGCCTAGACACATACTTGATCCTTTTTCCTTCTGCGATGGTGAGAAGAATTGATTTACTGGCGCAATCGATGTTTCCCTCAAACTTGGATAGCCAATCCATGCCTAGGATCACGTCCAATCCTTGTGACTCCATGACAATAAGGTCAGTGGGGAAAACATGTCTACCTATGGTTATTGGCAACTGATAACATCCCCTACTAGCCATATACTCTGCTGCTGGGGAACTCACTAACATAGGTGACTTAAGGGCTACTATTGGCAACTTAAACTTATCCAAAAAAAACCTTGATATGAATGAATGAGATGCACCGGCATCGAAAAGAACAAGGGTTGTAAATGCATTAATCAAAAACTTATCGACAATTGTGTCGGGCTGCTCCTCAATCTCCTCCACATTGACGTGGTTCACCTGACCTCTGGTTAAAGGGTTGGGCTTCTTTCCAGAACTTCTGTTGCCATTTCCATTATTTGCTTTACAACATTCAGTGGCGTAGTGTCCGGTCTTCCCGCACTTGAAACAAGTAATGTGACTCAGATCCTTCTTGGCGGGTGTTGCGGGGTTGGAACGGTTCTGATTGTTGCTTCCTCCATTCCCATTGCCATTCTTAGGGCCACTGTGGTTGTGTGAACTTCCTCCATTGTGCGAATGTCCTGCATGGTTATGAGTGTGTCCTCCTGAGTACGGGGAATAGCGAGGCTTCTGCTGAGCACTAGAAGTGTACCTCCCATATCCATACTTCCTCTTGCGATTATGTATCTGCTGCTTCTTGCCTTCAATCAAGAGGGCCTTGTCTACCAGGTCCTGGTACTTGTTGAAAGTTTCCACCATCAACTGCATGGTTAGTTCATTGTTGAGTCCCTCAAGAAACTTCTCCTGCTTCGTGGCATATGTGGCCACATCTTCTGGGGCATAGCGTGCTAACTTGCTAAACTCATCCACATATTGTCCCACTATATGACTCCCTTGGCGCAAGTTTCGAAACTCACGCTTCTTCAAACTCATGGCTCCAGCTGAAACATGTGCGGTGCGGAAGGCCTGCAGAAACTGATCCCATGTAACTGTAGCTATGGGGTAAGTGGTGGTGAAATTCTCCCAAGATGTTGCGGGTCCATCAAGCTGATGTGCGGCAATGCGCACTCTCTCTGCATCCATGCATCCGGCAGTGGTCAGCTCTCTTCCAATCTTGTGGAGCAAATCATCTGCAACAATGGGCTCGGTGCTGCTAGAAAACACCGGCGGATTCAACCTCTGAAAACGGGCTAGGTTGTCAACAGGGGGTAGTGGCGGTAGGTTTTTGTTATTGTTGTTGTTGCCTTGGTTCTGGTTCTGGTTTTGGACTAACATATGCATCAAGGCATTCTGCTGCTGGATCAACTGGGTGAGCTCTGGCGGGAAAGTGAATCCGGGGTCACGTCTCGGAGGCATCTGATGGGTTAGAGGTGGTGAGAAAACAGAATAGAATGAGGTCTATGAGAGATTTCACTACCCATATGCATATGAGGCAAATACATTCAATTCACACCACTCAACATCAAACAAGGTTCACACAACGATCTAAACTACTGATGTGTACTACACAACCTTCTTCTTGTAGACGTTGTTGGGCCTCCAAGTGCAGAGGTTTGTAGGACAGTAGCAAATTTCCCTCAAGTGGATGACCTAAGGTTTATCAATCCGTGGGAGGCGTAGGATGAAGATGGTCTCTCTCAAACAACCCTGCAACCAAATAACAAAGATTCTCTTGTGTCCCCAACACACCCAATACAATGGCAAATTGTATAGGTGCACTAGTTCGGCGAAGAGATGGTGATACAAGTGCAATATGGATGGTAGATATAGGTTTTTGTAATCTGAAAATATAAAAACAGCAAGGTAACTAATGATAAAAGTGAGCGTAAACAGTATTGCAATGGTAGGAAACAAGGCCTAAGGTTCATACTTTCACTAGTGCGAGTTCTCTCAACAAAAATAACATAATAGGATCATATAACTATCCCTCAACATGCAACAAAGAGTCACTCCAAAGCCACTAATAGCGGAGAACAAACTAGGAGATTATGGTAGGGTACGAAACCACCTCAAAGTTATCCTTTCTGTTCTATCCATTCAAGAGTCTGTAGTAAAATAACATGAAGCTATTCTTTCTGTTCAATCTATCATAGAGTTCATACTAGAATAACACCTTAAGACACAAATCAACCAAAACCATAATGTCACCTAGATACTCCATTGTCACCTCAAGTATCCGTGGGCATGATTATACGATATGCATCACACAATCTTAGATTCATCTATTCAACCAACACAAAGTACTTCAAAGAGTACCCCAAAGTTTCTACCGGAGAGTTAAGACGAAAACATGTGCCAACCCCTATGCATAGGTTCATGGGCAGAACCAGCAAGCTGATCACCAAAACATACATCAAGTGGATCACGTGATATCCCATTGTCACCGCAGATAAGCACGGCAAGACATACATCAAGTGTTCTCAAATCCTTAAAGACTCAATCCGACAAGATAACTTCAAAGGGAAAACTCAATCCATTACAAGAGAATAGAGGGGGGAGAAACATCATAAGATTCAACTATAGTAGCAAAGCTCGTGATACATCAAGATCGTGCCATAAAGAGAACACGAGAGAGAGAGAGAGAGATCAAACACATAGCTACTCGTACATACCCTCAGCCCCAATGGTGAACTACTCCCTCCTCATCATGGAGAGCGCCGGGATGATGAAGATGGCCATCGATGAGGGATCCCCCCTCTGGCAGGGTGCCGGAACGGGCTCCCGAGAGGTTTTTGGTGGCTACAGAGGCTTGCGGCGGCGGAACTCCCGATCTATTGTTTGCTTTGATGTTTTTAGGGTATATGGGAATATATAGGCGAAAGAAGTCGCTCGGGGGAGTCTCGAGGGGCCCACGAGAGTGGAGGGCGCGCCCAGGGGGGTGGGCACGCCCCCCTATCTCGTGGCCTCCTCGAAGCTTCCCTGGCTTGCACTCCAAGTTCCCTGGGTTGCTTCCATTCCAAAAATAACGCTCCCGAAGGTTTCATTCCGTTTGGACTCAGTTTGATATTCCTTTTCTTCAAAACACTAAAATAGGCAAGAAAACAGCAATATGGGTTGGGCCTCCGGTTAATAGGTTAGTCCCAAAAATAATATAAAAGTGTATAATAAAGCCCATAAACATTCAAAACAGATAATATAATAGCATGAATGCTTCATAAATTATAGATACGTTGGAGACGTATCAGCATCCCCAAGCTTAATTCCTGCTCGTCCTCGAGTAGGTAAATGATAAAAGAAAGAATTTATGAAGTGTGAATGCTATAAGGTGCACAAGTTTGATCAATGATAATTTTCAATCACCTTTTCTAGCATGATTATATGTCATAACAGTAGTTCATCTCATAAAACTTCTCAGGATCAAGTAACAAGCTATTCACATGTTAAAGCATAGACCATAAACTTTCTTGAAAACTAGCAAACTTCATTCTCAGTCATCAAACAATTACAATTCACCCTATTTTTGGGAAGGGTCTATGTCAGAGCTTTGATTTAGCAAACTCCATTTATTCAACTATCATATAGTCTTCTACAATTGCTAACACTCACGCAATACTTATGGTTATGGAGTTTTAATCGGACACTGAGAAAGATAGGGGCTTATAGTGTTGCCTCCCAACGTATTCACCTTTGGGTGATGTCAACAATAATATGTCATGCTAACTTACATCCAATTGGATACATATATCAGGATCTTTCCAACACGAGGTGCTTGCCAAAGGATAAAATGAAAAAGGGAAAGGTAAAGATCACCTTGACTCTTGCATAAAGTAAAGGACATAAAGTAAAAGATAGGCCCTTCGCAGAGGGAAGCAGAGGTTGTCATGTGCTTCTAGGGTTGGATGCACAAAATCTTAATGCAAAAGAACGTCACTTTATATTGCCACTTGTATATGGACCTTTATTATGCAGTCCGTCGCTTTTATTGCTTCCATAACAAGATCGTATAAAGCTTATTTTCTTCACACTAATAGATCATACATATTTAGAGAGCAATTTTTATTGCTTGCACCGATGACAACTTACTTGAAGGATCTTACTCAATCCATAGGTAGGTATGGTGGACTCTCATGACAAAACTGGGTTTAAGGATATTTGGAAGCACAAGTAGTATCTCTACTTGGTGCAAGGAATTTGGCTAGCATGAGGGGGAAAGGCAAGCTCAACATGTTTGAATGATCCATGACAATATACTTTAACTGAGATGTGAGAAAACATAACCCATTATGTTGTCTTCCTTGTCCAACATCAACTCTTTAGCATGTCATACTTAATGAGTGCTCACAATTATAAAATATGTCTAAGATAGTATATTTATATGTGAAATCTCTCTTCCTTCAATATTCTTTCATGAATTGTTCAAATGACAAATACAATGCTTGCTAACCTTTAATAAATTTCCAACCTCTAATTCTTAGATGTGAAGTCATTACTCCCCATGGGATAAGCAAATGAAACATTTATAATATCAGATTTATGACATTCAACTCATTCAACCACTCATAGGATAGAAGTGAAGCACACGAGTAAATGACAAACTACTCCAAAAAGATATAAGTGAAGATCAATGAGTAGTTAAATAATTATGTAACTATGCGAAGACTCTCTCCCATTTAAGAATTTCAGATCTTGGTATTCTATTCAAACATCAAGCAAAACAAAATAAAATGACATTGCAAGGATAGCACAACTCATGTGAAGAAGCAAAAACTTAGGCTCAACCGATACTAACCGATAATTGTTGAAGAAGAAAGGTGGGATGCCTACCAGGGCATCCCCAAGCTTAGATACTTGAGACTTCTTGAAATATTATATTGGGGTGCCTTGGTAATCCCCAAACTTGAGCTTCTGTGTCTCCTTAATTCCTTTTATACCTGGGTTTCCTAAATCTCGAAAGCTTCATCCACACCAAACTCAACAAGAACTCGTGAGACAGGTTAGTATAAAACAATACAAAACCTTATCATTTTCTACTGTAACAAATCACTAAAATTATTATTTAACATTGCATACTAAATTCCTCTGCATATTTAATACTCCTATCCTCAAATAGAATCATTAAACAAGCAAACATATGCAAACAATGCAACCATAACAGCAATCTTCCAAAACAATATAGTATGTAAAGAATGCTATATTCATCATACTTCCCTAATTCAAAAAATTATGAGAAAAATACCTTACTATAGAATATTTATCAGATGTCATTATGCAAAAAGTTTCAACATTATATCATTCTCTGACTTTTCTAGGGAATTTTTTCAACAGTGGTAAACTTTCTGTTTTCAAAGAGCAACATGTATACTAGCAAAATAAGCATGGTAAAGGCTATCCTTGACATTTTTATTGAAAATATAGATACAAAACATTATTCTAAATAACAGCAAGCAAATACTAACAAAATAAAATGATGCTCCAAGAAACACACATATCATGTGGTGAATAAAAATATAGCTCCAGGTAAAGTTACCGATGAACGAAGACGAAAGAGGGGATGCCATCCGGGGCATCCCCAAGCTTAGGCTCTTGGTTGTCCTTGAATATTACCTTGGGGTTCCTTGTGCATCCCCAAGCTTAGGCTCTTGCCACTCCTTATTCCATAGTCCATCGAATCTTTACCCAAAACTTGAAAACTCCACAACACAAAACTCAACAGAAAACTCGTAAGCTCCGTTAGTAAGAAAATAAAACCACCACTTAGGTACTGTAATGAACTCATTATAAATTCATATTGGTGTAATATCTATTGTATTCCAACTTATCTATGGTTCATACCCTTCGATACTACTCATATATTCATCAAAATAAGCAAACAACACATAGAAAACAGAATCTGTCAAAAACAGAACAGTTTGTAGTAACCTGTATCAAATGTATACTTATGGAAGTCCAAAAATCCTACAAAATTAGGATGTCCTAAGCAATTTGTTGGGGGTTGGGTGCGACATATGCCAAAGGATGGCTTATCATGGTGGGAGTGAGTAGGACATCGCCGGTGCCTGGAAACGGGATGAGGCGAAGGCATGCACGCCGGCAAATCTTACCCAGCTTCACGGCTCTCCGTGGAGATAACACCCCTACTGCTGCTCTGCGGGGTCTCCGCATGATCACTATGGCAAAGTGAGTGCAAGGTTGCTCCTTGAGCTGTTTCCTGGAGGTAGGAGAGGGCAGGGCTAGCTCCCTCCTTCCTATATGATCTGGTCTAGTGCTAAAGGAGAGATCTCTCTTGCATGGGTGCCCTGGGGGGCTTATATAGGCCCGCCCCCAGGGATACAATGGTAATCCGGCTGGATGCGGGTCCTAGTCGTCTGTCTCTCAGGCCACCATCTTCTCCGCCGACTGTTGGGGCCCGCCGACTGGCGGGCCCCGCCGACACGCCTGGTACTGTAGTCGTGCTTCTAATGACGCTGGCTTGGTCATGGGGTCGTGGCAATA
Source organism: Triticum aestivum (assembly GCF_018294505.1). Classification (NCBI taxonomy): domain Eukaryota; kingdom Viridiplantae; phylum Streptophyta; class Magnoliopsida; order Poales; family Poaceae; genus Triticum; species Triticum aestivum. The sequence continues at coordinate 482,228,302 of NC_057813.1, read as the reverse complement.
GTGCCGCCGCCTGACGGACGATCACTGTTGCCATTCCCCGTCTTGTCTGGTTAATGGCGCGTAGGGCCTGTGGGAGGGGCTGGCCGACTTCTGGGGGCCGACTCCCAATGGGTCCGTCTTGTGGCGCTCTTGTCGTCTTCTGTACCCCCGTTGATGGGCGGGACCCGCCGTCCCTAGGCCATATAGGTAGGCCGCCGTGGGCACAGTGCGCTGCACACGGGGGCTGAGGTCAGGGCAGGCATGGCAACGGTGCCACGCCGGATGGAGATCTCCAGCGGTACCGCGCACTATAGCCATGCCAGCCCTTCATAAGCGGGGCAGGGACGGCCACGCGGTGACCGTACCCCGTCCCGTCCATCGTGGAGAAGGCAGGAGGTGGTTGGAGTCGTGGGCCGACTCCCCATAGCCGGCTTCTCTGGAAGTTGTCAGCTAAGAGTCGGCTTGTCTCGAAGTTGTCCCTGGGACTCGGCCGTGAGGGGCAGTCGGCGGCCTTGCCGCCGACTCCCAGAAGGCGGCTCTTTATCACGGAGTCTTGAGGGGCACAGCCCACCCCGATGTCTTGAAAGGTTCAGGGGCTCGGGTTAGCCTACCCATGGCCCATTACTCCGACAGTAGTCCCCAAAGCTGGTGAGGCACTGAGGGTGACATGTCGAGGAGTCTCAACAGTTTCCTCCTTCTGGTGGTGGAATCTGGACCTGGCTCTCCGTCTTCCTCTAGGCCGTCTGGCTGGAGCCGTACTCGTGGAAGGCCGTCTCGCCCCGTGAAGAGTTTGAAGGTCGCAGCGGGATCTAGGCAGCGTGCCTGATAAGCTTCCGGGCAGCAGCCCGTTGCGGATCCGTCGTGTGGCGCCATGTGGCAGGGTCAGTCTGCCCACCCACACGCGTGACGGGACAGGGCCTCGGGCGGGGCCCGCCACTACCGCGCCTCGGCATGCGAATGGATCTGTTGCGGCCGTGCGTACGGTTGGGATTCCCACGTCGTAACCGCGCGTAGTTACTTCGTGTGGTAAATTATGTGGGGCATGGGGTGCTGGGCACAATTAATCCCATGCCCGCCCCATCGGCTTCTCAGCCCACGAGCCTATAAGTAGGCGGGAGGACGGGGGCAGCGGAGCACGCGCGCCCATCTCCCCTACTCCCCTTGCTTCCTCTTGCTTCTCCTTCCTCTCGCCGCCGCCGCGTCGAACCACGCCACGCCCGCAGCGATGAGTTCTTCCTCCACCGCCGCACCTCCTGTCGTGCGCTCCGGCGTGTGGGACGGCTCCGAGGTGGACGACGACCACATCGAGTTCCTCCGCAAGATGTGTCGCCTCCCCGGTGTGGACCTAGTGCGAGCCCGCGCCGTGCCGGAGAGGGAAGTGTCGCCGGCGCCGGAGGAGGGCGAGCGGGTCGTATTCCGCTCGCACCTCATGCGCGGCCTGGGGCTGCCGACGAGCGGTTTCTTCCGCTCCTTCTTGGAGTTTCACGGTCTCCAGCCGCACCACCTTACCCCAAACACGGTGGTGCTGCTGGCTGCCTTCGCCACCTTGTGCGAAGGCTTCCTCGGTGTTCTCCCCACCATCGAGCTGTGGGGGGAATTCTTTCAGTCCAAGCTCGGCACGCACGTCACCGGCGTGCCGGCCCAGTGCGGCGCTTTCATCGTGATGCGGAGATCGGTGGCCGACAACCCATTTCCCACCATTCCGCTGATCAAGTCGGTGAAGATGTGGCAGAGGTCGTATTTTTATGTGAAGAACGTCGCCCCAGACGGCGACTGGGTCAATCTGCCGCCTTACGAAGCCGGCGCACCGGCTGGGAGGCTTCCTAGCTGGTCCCACCGGGTCAAGACGCTGACTCCTGCCGCCGTCGGCGCCGTTGCGTGACTCCGAGTGCTGACGCAGTCGGAGGGTCTGACCGGGGCCGACTTGCTGGCCGCCTTCGTGGCGCGCCGAGTCCTCCCGCTCCAAGGCTGACCTCATCTAATCTGTCAGATGAGCGGCCACCGGGATCTGAGTCGGATGTGCTTCAAGGACATGCCCCACGCGGAGGTGGTGGACACGGTGAATTACATCGCGAACTGCAGTCTCACGGCGGATTGGCGGTTCGGCAAGGAGCCGTACTCACGCGCCAACCCCCCGCCTATTGTAAGTCGTCTTTCTTCTTCTTCTGTCTTCTTTTGCAGCTAAATCCGACTTCTGATCTTTTTGGTTTTCCTCGAGGCAGAACCCCCTCATCCAGCCTTCAGTCGGCACCGCGGGCCCAGCCCGTCAGTTCATCTCCGACCGAGCGGAGAGCAACGTCGACGACCCTGACTTGGGGGCCGTGGCGATGGAGGCCGACGCCGAAGGAGGAGGAGGAGGAAGAGGAGGAGGCTTTAGGCCCTCAACCACCTTTGCCGACTGGCCGGATGACGATGCCGTGGGGGAAGTCGCCCCGCGCCATCAACCAAGAGCCGGCCAGCCGAGCGTGAGTTCCTCCGCCGACTTGGATGGTCAAGGCGGCGCGAAGAGGTGCCGGGCCGGGCCGAGCTTGCTTGGCGGCCGGTCGAAGAAGTTCAAGGGGGCGGCCGCCGCGACCAAGCGGGAGGAGGCGATCGCGAAGGCCAACCACTTCCGTAAGGAAGTGAATAAGCCGCCGCTGGTCTCCGCGTAAGTACTTCCGCCTTTTGTCTTGTTTTCTACTGGTGAATCTTGTCCAAATCTTTTACACGCCTTCTTCGCTTCAGGGCTCCCCTCACCTTTGAGAGGGTCGCCGCCGCCTCCGTCATGGGGTCGGCAGAGACGTCCGCCACTACTCGGCAGATTGACCCCGCCACCGACCTCTGGGAGGCGACGGAGTGGAATGCGCGGGAGAAGCACGACGTGGACGAAGCCGCCCGTCTGGAGAAGGCGGAGGCTGAGAAGGCGGCGGCCTCCGCCCAGAGGAAGCTGGATGAGGCCAAAGCCACCGTCGCGGCAAGGCGGCGAGCAGAGGAGGCCGTGCACCACCAATCGGCGCTGCTTGTCATCCCGTTGAACTCTGCGCTGCCACCCCCGGAGTTCACGGGGCAGACTGGGGAAGCCGGCAGCGAGAACCCCTTCATGGAGAGGGAAAGCGGTGAGGCCTCCATATCGGACACGGCCGTGCCGCCACCACCGCCTCCGCCGCTATTCGGGAGTGCGCAAGGTAAACATCTGGCAGGCCCGCCGGTGCCGCCGACTGAGGACAAGTCCGTGGCGAGGCTACTCCTTCAAGTCGCCTCGCCAGCGCGCCGCCGCCTTGAGAAGGCGACTTCGGCTCCACGCCCCTTAGTGACCGGCGCCGCCAGCTCGGCCATCCCAGATGCTGAGGCGACAAGTGCCGCGCCTGTTGGGTGGGTGCGAGGAGGCGGCACAGGCCCGCTGAACCAGTCGCTTCTGGACATTCAGGCGAAGCTGCAAGCCGAGGGCGACGCCATCCAGTACTGCACCAAGGCACATCTGGCGTCGCGAGCAGCCGTCCGGGTATGCTTTCATTTTCGACTGTTTTTTCCTTGTTCTTCTCTGTGGGGGCGCGCTAGCGCACCCACTGGGTGTAGTCCCCGAGTTTCGGGCCGGCTGCTGAGCAGGCGGCTCGGAACTCCTTCTGGCGAGTTCCAATACTTATCTTTGTCTAAAATTCTTATCACAGGAGTATCACAACCTCCGCGTCACTGCCTTCAACCGCAACATCGAGGAGCTGGGCAGGCGGACTGCCAACTTGTCGGAGAGCCGGAGTGAGTCCTCCTTCTTCTTCGTGGGGGCGCGCTGGCGCACCCGCGGGCTGTAGTCCCCGAGATTCGGGCCGACTGCTGAGCAGTCGGGCCGGATCTTCCCGGTGACCTTCTTTGTTGACAACTTAACGCCTTTTCCTTTTCATTCTTCAGAGGCCAACGCCACTCTTCAGCAGCAGCCGGGCGAAGCCAACACCGCCTTGCGCTCCAAGGGGGAGGAGTGCAGCAAGCTTGCTGCAGAGCGCGACCTGCTGGCTGTGCAGCTGGCGGAGCAAAGGGAGCTGCTCAAGAAGGTGCAAGACGAGGCAGAGAAGAGAGAGACTGCTCTCCTGGCCGAGTTCGAAAGCGAGCGCTCCTCCTGGACCCACAAGGAGGCACAGCTGACCTCCGGCTTCCATGAGATTGAGACATTGTCGACAGTGAGTTTCTTTTCTTCCTTTCTTTCTTTGAGCCTCCGACTATGGGTTGGGATGACTCCTGATTTTTTGACTTGCTTCTTTTCCGTCTTGGCAGACTTCTTCCCTGGTCACTCATAGGCGGCCACACAAGCCATCAAGGCTGATCGCAAGGCGTGGAGGGCAGATGGTGCGGAGATTGCCGCCAACGCCCCCCGGACCCTCGATGAGCAGCTTCTGAGCATCGAAGCTCATCTGTGGCCGGCCCATCGGATGTTGCGCTGGCTTCAATGTGCCGGTGCCCAGGCGATTGCCACCTTGTGGCCAGACATGCCGGTTCTGTGCACTCCCAGTCGAACTGTCGACTGGCTGGAGGTCGCAGGTGGTCGTCTTGAGGCCTGGAAGGGTTCCTCGGCCCGGGCTGGAGCGCGCCGGGCCTTGGAATTCGTCAAGGCGTGGTATCCAGGGCTGGACCTGGACCGGCTGGCCGCGTTCCGGTCAGAGGCCCAGGCAGAGCTGGTAGCTGTGGAATACGCCCTCGTCGCGCGTGCCGCGGCGATCACCGACTACACAGATACCAGCGTCTTTGTCCCTGATCGAGCTGAAGACGGCAGGAGGCGCCGCAGGAGTGGTTCAGGATGAACCCGGATTATGACGAGGACTCGGCGGAGGTGATCGGTTCCAGCGCCGAGGAGGAAGGCGAGGAGGAGGACGGAGGTGAGACGGAGGTGCCAGAAGACGGAGCGGGCGACCAGCCTCCGCTCGACCGCGCCTCTAGCAACGACCGGCGCCCAACCAAGACGGCTGCCGCCGGAGACGATCAAGCCGAGACTATCCAGCCAACCGCCCCGGCGCCTGACAACGCCGTCTCTTCTGACCCTCCGAACCCGTCTGCCGCTTCCTAGGCTGCCGTCTTGCCTTCATTTTATCTGCTTTAGTAGTCTTTGAAAAACTTGTTAATTCGAACAATTCCACCCGCGGGGTGTATTTTGAACTTCTGCTTGAAGATTCGGCCAAGGGCCTATGTTATGTAAATATTTATCCGAATTCTATCTTTCCTTGATCATTGCTCTTTTGGCTTTTTCCTTTGCCGCCTTCCCTTAGTCGCCGCCTTGCCAGTCAGACAGCCGCTCTGCGGACCACCTCTGGATCAAATGCTTGGCTACTTTGGGAAGGCAAGTACTTGGCCATTTTTTAGAGTCTTCTTAACAAGTTGGATAGAAAGCGGCAAGCCGACTACTCAAGAGTCGGCTTTGCTAAGAGAGGCTGGAAGCCAGCTTAGGCTATGTTTATGCTTTGAGTCCTTAGCCATTTTTCATGCGGGCGCCCATTCTTCCTTATTCCTGCCCACCAGACAGTCGCTCTGTGAACTGCGGCTTTGACAGGAGACGGCTTAGGCACCACACACTACTTGTCCGACTGTAGGAAGCATTCCATAGCGCGAGGCGGCGAGTCCCCGGGCCGACTAGTCGAGCCCAGTGCCAAGCAGCATAATAAAGAGTAGCATACTCGAAGGCATAATTCTTATCATACAGATAACAAAAAAGGTCAGTCCCCGAGCTCGTCTCGGGGGGCCAAAGTCTTGGTACTTTAATACAAAGGATAGCGTGATACATACTGCATCAACTGTAAAATCTTCGGAGAAGATTTGCATTCCATGGGCATTCCGTCTCTTTTCCGGAGTCGTCCCTCTTGCGTGCTCGGGGCTTCTGAGCGTAGATCAGGTAGTAGGAGTCGTTGCCCAGCACCTTGCTGATAATGAAGGGGCCTTCCCAAGGAGCCGACAACTAGTGGTGACCGGCTGTTCGCCGGGATCAGTCGGAGCACAAGGTCGCCTTCTTGGAAAGATCTCGGCCTGACCTTCCTTTTGTAGTATCGGCGCAGGCTCTACTGGTAGATGCTGGACCGGCTGAGTGCCAATAGCCGGCCCTCTTTCAGCAGATCGACACCGTCTTGACGTGCTTCTTCTGCTTCCTCCTTGGTGTACATGGTGACTCACGGGGAGTCGAATTCTATGTCTGTCGGGATGACGGCTTCAGCACCGTAGATGAGGAAGAAAGTTGTGAAGCTGGTTGACTTGTTTGGAGTCATGCGCAGACTCCAGAGGACGACTAGCAACTCGTCAAGCCAGCAGCCGGCCGAACGCTCTAATGGTTCGACCAGCCGAGGCTTGATGCCGGACAGGATGAGGCTGTTTGCTCGCTCTACCTGGCCGTTTGACTGCGGATGGGCAACGGATGCTAAGTCCAGTCGGATGCCCTGTGTCGCGCAGAAACGGGCCAAGGCACCTTTGGCGAAATTTGTGTCGTTGTCGGTGATGATGCTGTGTGGTATGCCGTACCGAGTCGTGATGTCAGCGATGAAAGTCACTGAAGTCGGACCATTCAACTTCTTGATGGGCTTTACTTCTATCCACTTGGTGAACTTGTCCACAGCGACAAGTAAGTGAGTTAGGCCGCCTCGTGCTATTTTGAATGGTCCCACCATGTCCAGGCCCCAAACCGCAAAGGGCCAGGCGATGGGGATAGTCTTGAGTGCGGAAGCCGGCTAATGTGGCTTGGAGCGGAACTTCTGGCAACCTTTGCACTTTTGGACCAATTCCTTGGCCTCTTCTAGGGCGGTTGGCCAGAAGAAACCGTGTCGAAAGGCTTTGGCGACGAGTGCTCTTGAAGCCGCATGGTGGCCGCACTCGCCTTGATGGATGTCTTTGAGAATTGCTTGGCCTTGCTCTGGCTCGATGCAACGCTGGTAGACACCGGTGACGCTGCACCTGACCAACTCTCTGTTGACTATGGTCTAAGCTGCCGCTCGGTGTTGCACTTGCCGAGCTAGGATTTCATCAGTTGGCAGCTCTTTGCTCACTAGGAACTTGAGGATGGGCTGGGCCCATGAGGGTGCTGCTATTTCTTCAACTGCCAGTACTGCAACTTGGACGAGGGCGGCTGGGCTGGGAGGCGGCGGGCTGGAGTCCGTGGCCGCTTGCTGGATTGATGAAGTCCCCGGGCCGACTGGTGCAGTCCCCGGGCCGAGTTCTGGAGTCTTCGGTTTGGTTGCCGCAGTCCCCGGGCCGGGTTCTGAAGTCCCCGGGCCGGCTTCGACTGCGGTGTTCTTGGAGTCATTTGCAAGAATTCTCGTGCCGCCTGGTGGGGCTCTTGAGTCGGATCCGACTTCTTCGGGGGGAGCCGGCACAAAGATGGAGTCTGATTCTGGTGAAGGCTTGACACACGGCTTGAGGAGGCGCCGAAGGGCGACGCCAGATGGTATTGCTTGGCGGGTGGAGCCGATTCGTGCCAGGGCGTCTGCTTGGTCGTTGTCATTTCTTGGCACATGAAGGAACTCGCACCCCTCAAAATATCCGCTGAGTTGTTGTACAAGGAAATGGTAGCTCGCCATGTTTGCATCCTTGGCGTCCCAATCGCCAGATGACTGCTGGACCACCAAGTCGGAGTCGCCATAACACAAGATCCGGCGAATGCCAACTTCTTTGGCAAGCCGGAGCCCATGAATGAGCGCCTCGTAGTCAGTGACGTTGTTGGAGGCGGCGAAATGGATCTGCAGCACATATCTGAGCTTGTCGCCTTTGGGGGAAGTGAGGACAACACCGGCTCCCAAGCCGGTGCGCATCTTGGAGCCGTCGAAATGCATCCGCCAATGGGTGGAGTCGGGCGCTGGCGGCAGGTACTGGGTCTCAGCCGAGTCGACGAGGAAGTCGGCCAGTGCTTGCGACTTGATGGCGGTGCGGGGCTGGTAGTAGATGGTGTAGGGAGCCAGCTCAATGGCCCATTTTGCCACTCGGCCAGAAGCATCTCGGCTTCCGATGATCTCGGCTAATGGGGCCGTGCAAACCACAGTGATTGGATGCTCCTGAAAGTAAGGCTTCAGCTTCTTGGCGGCAAAGTGCATGCCGTAGCACATCTTCTGGTAATGGGGGTAGTTCTGCTTGGAGGTCAACAGTACTTCACTCAGGTAATATACTGGTCTCTGGACAAGTAGCGCCTTGCCTTCCTCCTTGCATTCAACTACAATGACTGTGCTGACTACCCGGCTGGTGGCGGCAATGTATAGGAGCATGGGCTCTTTAGGAGTCGGAGCCACCAGCACGGGGGGATTAGTCAACATCTTCTTCAACTGGAGAAAAGCTTCGTCTGCCTTGGGGTTCCACTCGAAAAAGGTCGTCTTCTTCATGAGCTGGTATAAAGGGAGAGCCTTCTCGCCCAGCCGACTGATGAATCAGCTAATGGACGCCAAGCAGCCGGTGAACTTCTGCACATCTAGCAGTCGGCTGGGTACCTCCATCCTCTCGATGGCCTTGATCTTTATAGGGTTGCACTCTATGCTGCGTTCAGAGACCAGGAAGCCAAGGAGCTGGCCGGCTGGTACTCCGAAGACGCACTTCTCAGGGTTGAGCTTGATCTGGAATCGGCGCAGGTTCTCAAAGGTTTCCTTGAGGTCTTCCAACAATGTTCCATGCTTTTCCATCTTCACCACCACATCGTCCACGTAGACGTGGGCGTTTCTGCCAAGTTGCTTGTGGAGGCACTTCTGCATGCAACGCTGAAAGGTGGTGCCGGCATTCCTCAAGCCGAACGTCATGGTCAGGTAGCAGAAGGCTCCAAACGGTGTGATGAAGGCGGTCTTCAGTATATCAGCCGGGTTCAGCTTGATCTGGTGATATCCTGAGTATGCATCTAAGAAGCTCAACAGCTCGCATCCGGTTATGGAGTCTATCACCTGATCGATTCTCGGTAAAGCGAATGGGTCCTTGGTGCAAGCTTTGTTGAGGCTTGTGTAGTCAATACACATCCGCCACTGCTTGTTCTTCTTCAGCACCAGGACCGGGTTTGCTAGCCACTCTGGGAAAAATACTTCCATAATGAAGTCGGCTGCCAGGAGCCGGGCTATCTCTTCTCCAACAACTCTTCTGTTCTCTTCTGACAGGCGGCACAAGGGCTGCCTGGCGGGCTTTACATCAGATCGTACATGTAACTTGTGCTTAGCGAATTCCGTCGGTACACCTGGCATGTCTTTAGGGGACCATGCGAAGATGTCTCGATTCTCACGGAGGAAATCGACGAGCTCGCCTTCCTATTTGTTGTCTAGGTTTGCACCTACGACAGCGTACCTCTTTGGGTGTTCCGGGTCCAAGGGTATCTTCTTTGTTTCTTTGGTCGGCTTGAACGAGCCTTCAGCTTCGGACTCCTTGGGGTCGGGCGACATCTCGGGCTGCTTGCCGGCCATCACCACAACCCGATCAAGAAGCCGCTTCTCAGCTGCGATCACCAGGGACTCGGCTAGCCGACTGCTTTCGGCCGCGCAAGCGGACGACTTTCTGTAGTCGCCGGCTACGGTCAGAATCCCCTTGGCACTCGGCATCTTCATCTTGAGGTAGGCGTAGTGGGGGACTGCCATGAACTTGGCCAAAGCGGGTCGGCCAAGCAACGCATGGTACGGGCTTTCGAGGTCCACCACTTCAAACCAAACTGGCTCTCGGCGGAAGTGATCTTTGTCCCCAAAGAGGATGTCTATCAGGATCTTGCCGATTGGTGAGCAGGAAAGGCCAGGAACAATGCCATGAAACACAGTCCAGCTGCTCTGAAGCTGTCTTTGCTTGATTCCTAACTTCTCCATGGTATCCTTGTACATGATATTGATGCTACTGCCTCCATCTATCAGCACTCGCGAGAAGCGAGCGGCCTGCCTATCCGTGGCAAAGGTGGCACCTAAGACCAGGGCGTAGGAGCCTGGACTCGGCATCACCTCTGGGTGATCAGCTCTGCTCCAACTGATAGGCTTCTCGGACCAGTGCATGAACTCTCGAGTACTTGACGCTAATGCATTCACCTCTTGCTGCTGCAGCCGTCTGCTGTGTCGATCGTCAGCCACACTCGTGAACACCACATAGGCTTCTTTCTCTTCTGGGTACTCGTCTTGTACTACGCCGACTGGCCTGAAGCCGGCTGCTGGGGCGACGGTGGAGGCGGCGGCCCAGCAGGTGGGGGAGGCAGGAGACCGTCTCCCTTGGCAATTCTGGTGAGCCAGTGGCATTTCCGGGTGGTGTGATTCGACGGCTTCGCGCCACTGTGGAACTTGCAGGGGCCGTCTAGAGTCTGCTCGTAAGAGAAGGCCGGCAACCAGTTGGACTTGCCGCCTTTCTGTCGCTTGGTCGGAGGCTGCTCCTCCGGCTACTGGTCTTCGACTGTCGCAACTTGCCGGCTGCTGAAAGCCGGCTGTGGGGCTTTGCGCTTGTGATTGTTCTGCTGTTGTCGCCGACTAGCGTCCCCAGCTGGAGTTCTGGGAGCCTGTGGGGCGACTTTGCCAGTCGCGCTAACTTGGATCTCCGCCTTCATGGAGGAGTCAGCCGTGGCGTATTTGTCTGCTGTGATCAGCAGCTCGTCGAGGGTCTCCGGATCATCGCAGAGGAGCTTGTGCTTGAGGAGGGTGCCTTCTCTACACCCGGCAGTGAAGTACTCGATGGCCTGCACCTCGTGCATGCCCTCGCAGGAGTTCCGAAGCTCGGCCCAGCGCGTGAGGTAGTCGCGAGTGGACTCGTCGGGGCCTTGCACGCACAAGGAGAGTTGGCGAGGCTTGGGGGGTCGCTTGTACGTGCTTGTGAAGTTGCAGACGAAGGCTTCGGTGAAGTCGACCCAGCTGTTGATGCTGCGGGGCTTCAAGCTGTTCAACCATGTCCGGGCAGTGCCCTGGAGCATGTGTAGAACATACTTTATGGCAACATGCTTGTTGCCGTTCGCTATGTTGACGGCCGTGGAGTAGTCAACCAGCCAGTCTTCCGGCTTCACGGAGCCGGTGTACTTGGGCGTGTCTCGGGGGAGCGTGAACCCTTTGGGAAAGGGCTCGTCTCGGATGCGAGGTCCGAAACAGGGCGGACCCAACTCGTCTTCTTCTTCCAGCACCAGGGATCGGTGGAGTCGGTCGATCCGGTGGCGGGCGTTGTTTTCTCTGACTCCCTCTCGGCGGCGAAGGCGGTCGCCAAGAGTCGGATGCTCAACGGGTGGCAGGGAGACTCGCCTTTCTTTGCGAGGAGGAGGAGGCAGATAGTCATCCCGCTGTTCCACTGCTTTGGGGCGGCCGTCTTGGTCGCGCTCGATGGTGATGCGAGTCGACTGTGGCTGACAGCCGGATCCTTGTCTTTCCTTCTGTGAACAACGCCAGTTGGTGTCCGAGACATCGCGCCTTGATCTCGGCGGGGAGGTAGGTCGTCGTTTTGTTGTTGCGGCGCCTCCATGCAACAGTCGGCTTCGTTCTGCGCGCCAGCCGCGTCAAGGAGCTGCTGGACTCGCTCCGTCATCAAGCGGCGCTCTTCACCCTCGAAGTTATCTAGCTCGTCCGCCACCGCCTGGGCAGCGCGGATGTTCTCCGCAGGTGTGGCGTACACGGGGCGATTAGCTCCGAACAGGTTTGCGATGGCCACGCCGCCCTGCCGGACCGCGCCTAGGCGGCTAGGCCCAGTTGGGGTCGACGAGCCACCCACAGCACGATCCATCTCACGTTGGTAGGCTTCTGACAAGCGTCTTATGCTTGCCAGCTTCTTCGCGCCTTCGACGAGCTGAAGGCGGCGCGCCTCCAGCGTCTCGGCGTCGGCGTCTCCCGGAATGGGGCGGTCAGGTCTCGCAGAGCCGCGTCAAGTGGATCATGAGCTTCTTCACCGAAACGCTCGCCGTGATCGAGGACGAGAACCTCTGTGACGGTGCTTCCGCCATTCTCCGCGCGAGGGAGCGGCTCGACGTAGACCACCACGTTGGTGGGGAATGCGTCGAGCGACGCGGTGTCGGAGTCGACCAGCATCGGGTCGGTGGAGCCTATGGACTCCAGGTCCACGGCAGGCTCACCGGCAACGTGGAGTTGGTTGAGGAGACACACGAGGAGGCTCTCGGGGCCGCCCGTGCCTGCGTCGGATGCAGGCTCGTCGGAGAGGCACACCTCGCCGACAAGTTCGGCGAGGCAACTGGCCGCGCAGGCGATCTCAGCGCCGTGCAGCTCATCGGTGCAGACTCTGTCCGGCGTGCCGGGCTGGCTGCGCTCTCCAGGGAGGAAAAGGGTTCCCGTCTAGAGCAGGTCTCTGGACGACGGTGCACCTCGCCCCACGGTGGGCGCCAAATGTCGAGGGTTGGGTGCGACATATGCCAAAGGATGGCTTATCATGGTGGGAGCGAGTAGAACGTCGCCGGTGCCTGGAAACGGGATGAGGCGAAGGCATGCACGCCGGTGAATCTTACCCAGCTTCAGGGCTCTCCGTGGAGATAACACCCCTACTGCTGCTCTGCGGGGTCTCCGCATGATCACTATGGCAAAGTGAGTACATGGTTGCTCCTTGAGCTGTTTCCTGGAGGTAGGAGAGGGCAGGGCTAGCTCCCTCCTTCCTATATGATCTGGTCTAGTGCTAAAGGAGAGATCTCTCTTGCATGGGTGCCCTGGGGGGCTTATATAGGCCCGCCCCCAGGGATACAATGGTAATCCGGCTGGATGCGGGTCCCAGCCGTCTGTCTCTCAGGCCGCCGTCTTCTCCGCCGACTGCTGGGGCCTGCCGACTGGCCTGGTACTGTAGCCGTGCTTCTAATGACGCTCGCTTGGTCATGGGGTCGTGGCAACAGTGCCGCCGCCTGATGGATGATCACTGTTGCCATTCCCCGTCTTTTCTGGTTAATGGCGTGTGGGGCCCGTGGGAGGGGCTGGCCGACTTCCGGGGGCCGACTCCCAACGGGTCCGTCTTGTGGCGCTCTTGCCGTCTTCTGTACCCCTGCTGATGGGCGGGACCCGCCGTACATGTAGGCCGTTGTGGGCACAGTGCGCTGCACACGGGGGCTGAGGTCAGGGCAGGCATGGCAACAGTGCCGTGCTGGATGGAGATCTCCAGCGGTACGGCGCATTGTAGCCATGCCAGCCCTTCGTAAGCGGGGCAGGGACGGCCACGCGGTGACCGTACCCCGTCCCGTCCATCGTGGCGAAGGCAGGAGGTGATTGGAGTCGCGGTCCGAGTCCCCATAGCCGGCTTCTCTGGAAGTCGTCAGCTAAGAGTCGGCTTGTCTCGAAGTCATCCCTCGGACTCGGCCGTGAGGGGCAGTCGGCAGCCTTGCCGCCGACTCCCAGAAGGCGGCTCTTTATCGCGGAGTCTTGAGGGGCGCAGCCTGCCCCGATGTCTTGAAAGGTTCAGGGGCTCGGGTTAGCCTACCCGTGGCCCATTACCCCGACACAATTTGTGTACCAATCCAGATCAAAAAGAATCAGATCAGAAGCAAGTTTCTGTGAATTATCAAAACTAATTTACTGAGTGCAAAAGTTTCTGATTCGCAGCGGGATCAACACAACTATCACCGTAAGCTATCCTAAAGGTCTTACTTGGAACTTTATTGAAATAAAAGCTGTAAAACATGATTACTACAGTAGCATAATCATGTGAACACACAAAAACATTAAAGGTAAATATTGGGTTGTCTCCCAACAAGCGCTTTTCTTTAATGCCTTTCTAGCTAGGCATGATGATGACAATGATGCTCACATAAAAGATAAGAATTGAAACATAACGGGAGCATCATGAAGCATATGACTAGCACATTTAAGCCTAACCCACTTCCTATGCATAGGGATTTTGTGAGCAAACAACTTATGGGAACAATAATCAATTAGCATAGGAAGGCAAAACAAGCATAGCTTCAAGACTTTCAACACATAGGGAGGAAACTTGATATTATTGCAATTCCTACAAGCATATGTTCCTCCCTCATAATAATTTTCAGTAGCATCATGAATAATTTCAACAATATAACCGACACCTAAAGCATTCTTTTCATGATCTACTTGCATACAAAATTTACTACTCTCCACATAAGCAAATTTCTTCTCATTTGGAATGATGGGAGTATCATAAGAGACTTGAATACTATAATTTGTTTCCACATTAAAAGAGTAATTTTCAGAAAAAGGGGAAACATAATCATGACAAGTTTTATAAATATAATCATCACTATTTTTATATCATAAGTTCTATCACAATAATCATCATAAGTAGCAACTTTGTTCTCATCATAATCGATTGAAACCTCTTCCAAGGTAGTGGAATCATCACTAAATAAAGTCATGACCACTCCAAATCCACTTTCATATTCATCACAATAAGATTCAACATCCTCCAAAATAGTGGGATCACTACTTCCTAAAGTTGACACTCTTCCAAACCCACTTTCATCAATATAATCATCATAGGTAAGAGGCATGCTATCATCATAACAACTTTGCGTATCAAAACTTGGGAGGCTAAAAATGTCATCTTTATTAAACATAGCATCCCCAAGCTTGGGACAAACATTAATTGCATCAAATATATTCTCAAATATTTCATCCTCATCAAACATAGCTTCCCCAAGCTTGGTCCTTTTCATATCATAATCACTCTTATCATTAGTAGTATGGATAGCACCAATAGTATAGCAATTATCATCATCACAATGAGTAGTAGGAGCAACATCATTTGGGAGGGATACCTTTTTACCTTTGTTGCTCCTCCTTTTGTTTTTCTTCTTCACATTTTGTGTGGGTTCAACCTTCTTCTTTGAGCTCCTTATTGATGAGATTGGTTGAATAGAAAGCTCCTCCTCGTTACCTGATTCATCATAAGAAATAATAGGAGGATATTGGGAAGTATCTTCCCTTTCATTAGTACTCTCTTCATCTTCTATTTGCTTTCTTTTCTTTAGGTAATTGGCAATATAAGGTTTTTCAATGCAATTCACCGCACAATACAAATAAATCTTTTCTAGATCAATATCAAGAAATTTCTCAAGGGCAAATTCTGGAAGATTCTTAGTTAAACATTTCAATTCTTGATAACCCAAAAGCAAACTAAGTTCATTATAATGTGCAAGGGAAATAAAATCATCACAATTTTTGGACACGATTCGATCATGAAATAATTTGCATCGGAGATGTAAATGACCACGTTCATTGCAAAGTTCACAAGTACGGCAAAGGAAATGTAAATTTCCAGCATTCTTATCTAGCCTTTCTTGCAACAATTTAGTTTCTAAATGCTTATGCCTCTTGCAATATCCATTTTCCCTATTTGGTGTGTCCATGCAAACCCAATGCTCTCCACAAAAATCGACATGCTTATAAGAGACATTTTTATCATAACTAGTGCAATCATCATTAGTACTATGGATATTCAAGGAGTTCATACTAACAACATTGCAATCATGCTCATCATTCAAAGATTTAGTATCAAACATTTTATAGACGTATTCTGCTAACACTTGAGCACAAGTTTCCTTTTCATCATACTTACGAAAGATATTAAAAAGATAAAGCGTAAGAGGCAAACTCAATTCCATTTTTTTGTAGTTTTCTTTTATAGACTAAACTAGTGATAAAACAAGAAACAAAAAGATTCGATTGCAAGATCTAAAGATATACCTTCAAGCACTCACCTCCCCGGCAACGGATCTAGAAAAGAGCTTGATGTCTACTACACAACCTTCTTCTTGTAGACGTTGTTGGGCCTCCAAGTGCAGAGGCTTGTAGGACAGTAGCAAATTTCTCTCAAGTGGATGACCTAAGGTTTATCAATCCGTAGGACGTGTAGGATGAAGATGGTCTCTCTCAAACAACCCTGCAACCAAATAACAAAGATTCTCTTGTGTCCCCAACACACCCAATACAATGGCAAATTGTATAGGTGCACTAGTTCGGCGAAGAGATGGTGATACAAGTGCAATATCGATGGTAGATATAGGTTTTTGTAATCTGAAAATATAAAAACAGCAAGGTAACTAATGATAAAAGTGAGCGTAAACGGTATTGCAATGGTAGGAAACAAGGCCTAAGGTTCATACTTTCACTAGTGCAAGCTCTCTCAACAATAATAACATAATAGGATCATATAACTATCCCTCAACATGCAACAAAGAGTCACTCCAAAGGCACTAATAGCGGAGAACAAACGAAGAGATTATGGTAGGGTATGAAACCACCTCAAAGTTATCCTTTCTGTTCTATCTATTCAAGAGTCCGTAGTAAAATAACATGAAGCTATTCTTTCCGTTCAATCTATCATAGAGTTCATACTAGAATAACACCTTAAGACACAAATCAACCAAAACCCTAATGTCACCTAGATACTCCATTGTCACCTCAAGTATCCGTGGGCATGATTATACGATATGCATCACACAATATCAGATTCATCTATTCAACCAACACAAAGTACTTCAAAGAGTGCCCCAAAGTTTCTACCGGAGAGTCAAGACGAAAATATGTGCCAACCCCTATGCATAGGTTCATGGGCGGAACCCGCAAGTTGATCACCAAAACATACATCAAGTGGATCACGTGATATCCCATTGTCACCACAGATAAGCACGGCAAGACATACATCAAGTGTTCTCAAATCCTTAAAGACTCAATCAGACAAGATAACTTCAAAGGGAAAACTCAATCCATTACAAGAGAATAGAGGGGGGAGAAACATCAAAAGATCCAACTATAGTAGCAAAGCTCGCGATACATCAAGATCGTGCCATAGGGAGAACACGATAGAGAGAGATCAAACACATAGCTACTAGTACATACCCTCAGCCCCGAGGGTGAACTACTCCCTCCTCGTCATGGAGAGCGCCGGGATGATGAAGATGGCCACCGGTGAGGGATCCCCCCTCCGGTAGGGTGCCGGAACAGGCTCCCAAGAGGTTTTTGGTGGCTACAGAGGCTTGCGGCGGTGGAACTCCTGATCTATTGTTCGCTTCGATGTTTTTAGGGTATATGGGAATATATATGTGAAAGAAGTTGGTCGGGGGAGTCTCGAGGGGCCCACGAGAGTGGAGGGCACGCCCAGGGGGGTGGGCGCCCCCCCCTATCTCGTGGCCTCCTCGAAGCTTCCCTGGCTTGCACTCCAAGTTCCCTGGGTTGCTTTGGTTCCAAAAATAACGATCCCAAAGGTTTCATTCCATTTGGACTCCGTTTGATATTCCTTTTCTTCAAAACATTGAAATAGGCAAGAAAACAACAATAGTGGATGGGCCTCTGGTTAATAGGTTAGTCCCAAAATTATACAAAAGTGTATAATAAAGCCCATAAACATTCAAAACAGATAATATAATAGCATGAATGTTTCAGAAATTATAGATACGTTGGAGACGTATCAACTACTATTACAATTCGATTGATTCTAACTACTTGGAAGAATGCTACTAATAACATGGGGGTCGTCTAGAAATTTTGATCGGTGGAATACTCCATAATATCTGCTCCAGCTTCGTCTTCATAGTCATCATCGCTGTCATCATTTGCATCACTGGTCGTGTCGCTGTCGTCCAATATGATGTAGTCCTCCGAATGGATATCCACTTCAGGCTCTTGCTTCGGGTTCACCTCGTGCATTTCTAGCTTCTTCTTCACGTATTCATGCTTCTCCAGTAGCACAACAATTTCTTCTTCATATCCATCGCGAGTTGACTTGAGTTCCTCTTCTAGCTCGATATTCCTCTTCATCAGGTTCTTGGTCTTCTTCACGATAGCGCACATCTGGTTCTCGTATCAACGAATGTGTTGATCCATCTCCTGAATGTATGCTGCAATTGATCCATCCTTCCTGATGCAGATCATCTCCCATTGCTCATCTCAGCGTCCACATATCTGATAGAAGGTATCTTCGAGCTCCTTGTGGTACACCTCACAAATGCGTCCAGAACTGATGTGGGCTGCCATGCTCTTTCCCAAGTTCCAACTTGGTGCATCCAAGGTAAAATCAATGGCCTCCATTGTTAGTGCAAACGTCCTCCCAGTTACATGAACTTTGATCCTTTAACGCTCCTGTTTCAGTAAAGTTGCAGTGAAGGCTCCAGTGAAGCTTGGTAGTCCAATGTAGAGGTACTTCGTGACTTCCTTCAAGTGTCGTCCGAAAGGGGTGTCGTCATCCGGCTGAGTGAACTTGTTCCTGAGGTCCGCCATCTATAGAGTAGAATTAGAGGAGGATTAGAAATGAGCAGAGAAGAGTATCATGCGGCTTTTCCTAGTGGCCGCGTCCTACAGTCAGCGTGTGCTCCGATACCATCTTGTAGCGACCACGATCCCAATGGCCCGAAGTCTCTATGCTTAAGTGTCATCCATGGATTGGTATGCTGACACACACAGTACTTCAGGAATTATAACAGAGTTTCAATCACACACTTATTACATTGAGGTCCTCATAAAGAGTATCTGTTACACAAATAATATGGCTGAAGGCCATCTAAACAATATAAATTTGGAAGCTTCGAAGAGAAATGAGTCCAAAAACTCGAATGGCATAGCTGAGTGCATGACAACGACCTATCACACCTTATTCTTCCTCGGTAAAGTCTGCAACATGAGATGTTGCAGCCGTGTAGGTAAGCACATGGAATATGCTGGCAGAGTTACATTGTAGAGAAAATGAATGCAAGAAACTATATCTGCATGCATATTTGGCTGGTGGTGGCTCTAAGTTTAATGTTTTGCATAAAGCTAATTTTTCCCTATAGCAAAGGAATAAATTTTATTTACTACCAAGTTATACCAATATTTGAGAAGGTTCCTGCAACTCAAATCCGACCATTAACCAAGTATCATCATTAAACCCAATCCATTGATTTAAGAGTGATGAGATCAACAATAATATCCACTTCTAGATACTCAAGATGTCCATAACCGGGGACACGGCTAACCATGATTAGTTTATACATTCTGCACATGTTGCACACTTTTCCCCACAAGACTCGACTGCATCCATGATCGGAAGATCGAGACATAGTCTTTCTGAAGCATAACTCTCTACTCTGGGTAGATCGGTACACCTACTTTCCCCTACATCTTCTAGTCCACCTCTTCAAGAGCTCACACAACTTACTCAACTATGCCAAAGCCCATAATGGCTTGTGGCTGCACAAAGAAGTTTCTAGGCATGAAATATCGTATGATCCCTTTGAGCCTGGGTGGAGAACCGAGGGAAAATCACACGGGTACTCCGGGATACCCAATTGGCAAGCACTGGTTTCTCCAGGTGCCCCAACCAATCCACCCAGATGTGTATTAAAGTTGCTACCTTAATGTTATCCAAAAATTATTAGCTCTCACAACTTCCATGTACATCACGATCCAATCCTCGTCTACAAGAATGGCTAAGCAATAATTGAGCATAACGTATATTCTCGGGGTGATCAAAGGTAATAGGTTCCTACCTCAAGTACTATAACCAAACCACATGTTCCCAATCCTACTCATGCAAATATTTGAGGGGCAAAACTAATGCATAGTAAAAACTGGGTATAGAAGAGTATTATCAAAGTATAACTTGCATTGCTGACGATTGGAAAACTCTAGAGATTCATAGTAACGAGCTTTGCACTTAGGAAAATCTAGCGTAGACAAACAATAGCCTACATAAGCAATCAAGCAAACCATGCAAAGAGAAATTGAGAAAAGAATCCAAATGAAACTCGAAACAATCAAATAACTAATCTAAACTGAAAACAAATTCTAACAGCATTATTTTTATGTGGATTAGATCTTAACAGTAGGTACATGTGATTAGCTATGATTTGCAAAAAGAATCAACTGAAATGGAGCTACGAAACTCAAGATACAAACAAAACAAGATCAAATACTAATCTGAACTAAACTCAAATTTTAAATTATCAAATCATGTTCACGTTGGTTTACTGGATAGATGAGCTTGCTCTGAATATTTAGGCGTTGGTTTCATCGAATTTGGAAAAACGAGCTAAACGTTATGCTAGTTTGAAGATCAAGGGCTAACTACGACAAAACTAATCGCAGATAGTACCCTGGCCGAAAATAAACAGAAAAAGAAAAATCTATCGGACGAACGTCCGCTAATAGAGACTAACAAACAAATACGTTCGTTAACCGATCTAAACGGGTGAATGTTCACTAATTAGTCTAACTAATAACATAAACTGATCTAATCTAAAAACCAAAAAGACCGATCGGGCCGGCGGTTCTACCGGTTCGGTCAACGACGGCGACGATGTTCAACGGTGGCGGCGGTCTTCGGCTCGGCAGGGTTCCAGCGAGGCGGGGTGTCGGCGGCGGGGCTCGTGGGCGGTGGCACGGGTGGCAGCTGAAAGGATTGATATAGTTGACTAGAGGGGCCGTGAATAGGCAACTAACAATTTTTAAGCTTTTCTTTACCAATTTAAAATTTGCAACAAGATAGGTTGTCTAGATATGCAACTATGTGAACAACCTATATGATGCAATAACAACTAGCACATAAGCAAGCAATGGATACAACACAAGTAAGCTTGCAAAAGTAAAGGCACGAAATAACCAAGAGTGGAGCCGGTGGAGACGAGGATGTGTTACCGAAGTTCCTTCCTTTTAAAGGCAAGTACGTCTCCGTTAGAGCGGTGTGGAGGCACAATGCTCCCCAAGAAGCCACTAGGGCCACCGTAATCTCCTCACGCCCTCACACAATGCGAGATGCCGTGATTCCACTATTGGTGCCCTTGAAGGCGGTGACCGAACCTTTACAAACAAGGTTGGGGCAATCTCCACAATAATTGGAGGCTCCCAACAACACCACGAAGCTTCACCACAATGGAGTATGGCTTCGAGGTGACCTCAACCGTCTAGGGTGCTCAAACACCCAAGAGTAACAAGATGCGCTAGGGATTAGTGGGGGAATCTAATATCTCTTGGTGGAAGTGTAGATCGGGGCCTTGTCACCCAATCCCGAGCAAATCAACAAGTTTGATTGGCTAGGGAGAGAGATCGGCCGAAAATGGAGCTTGGAGCAACAATGGAGCTTGGGGATGGAAGAGGTGGTCAACTAGAGGTAGGAGACGCCCCTTTTATAGTCATGGAAGAGATCCAACCGTTATCCACATATTCAGCCTGCGACATGCGGTAATACTGCTCCAGGAGCGCGGTACTACCGCAAGGCCACGTGGTACTACCATGGTGGACCATGGTACTTCCACGGCAGCAGCAGAGGCTGGGACTTGCCTGACTGAGAGCAGTACTTCCGCTAGCGCGGTACTACCGCTCCCCCTTGCGGTACTACCGCAAGGCAGGAAAGTCCAAGCCTACAAAGAGCGCGGATGAATAAAAATACATCCGTGCCTACTTCCGCTAAAAACGAAACAGTGCAAAAATCCAACGCGGTACTACCGCTACGACGCGGTACTACCGTAAACTAGCTGAGCCAGGCCGCGTGCGGTACTACCGCGCACGAGGCGTGGTACTACCGTTGAGGCACGGATGTAAAAAATTGCATCTTCTCCTACTACCGCGATGCAGCGGTACTAGGTATAAGGGCCACGGTACTACGACTCCAGGGGAGCAGTACTACCATGGCCTCCCGCGGTACTACCGCGCTGGACGTGCGGTACTACCGTGTGGCCGCAGATGTAAAAAAATTACATCCGCCCCTACTACCGTACCGGAGCAGCACTAGGCCTAGGAGCCACGGTACTAAGGCTCCAGAGGAGCGGTACTACCGTGAACCCCAGCGGTACTACCGTAGGTGCTTGCGGTACTACCGCTCCATAGAGCAGTACTACCGCAAGTACAGCAGTAGCCGTCAGAGCAAGCACAAAGAGGATAACGGAGAAACGCTCCAAAGTGCAAGGGAAAGGTGGAGGCAAGGAAGGAAACGTGTACGTGATGATTCCACCCGAACCTTTCTGACGCGGACCCCCTCTTAATAGTACGGCTCTCCTACGACTCAAATCCACCAAAGAGAAACGTAGAACAACACCGTCTTCAATAGTCTTCGAGGGGCACCGAATCATCTCGTGCCTAGTGATGAAGCGTATCAGAAACTCAAGGCACACGATTAGTCCGCAAAAGCATTGTCATCAATCACCAAAACACCTAAGGAATAAATATGCCCTTACAATCTCCCCCTTATTGTTGGATTGATGATAATACGGGATTTGCACATAGATGAGATAATATAGGGCAAAGTCAAACCCCTCCTCTCTAGAATATAGACGGGCTCCCCCTAGATGTGTGCAATCTAGATAGATGCTTTGGACTGCATAGCACACAAATTAGGATCAACACTCCCCCTGTATTTTAGAGACAAAGGCATGATAACTAACATCTAAGCAGAGCATAGCACAAAGGTAGCACAATATATCACAAGCTTGCTAAGTTAGATAGAGTGCATATGTCTTACACCATATGAAGTAAAGCAACCCAAAGCACCTGAAACGAGGTTCAAACGAGGAAGCAGCAAACACACACCGAACACGAACGACGACACACGACTCGCAAATCCCTACACTCTCTCCCCCTTTGGCATCGAGATGCCAAAAAGGCAGAGAGGACACCTACACACAAGGGGTGGCTCAAGCAGGGAACTCATCCCAACGCTCCTCGTATGACTCCTCGGCAGTAGGGATGGTCTCCTCGACATCCTCCTCAGAATCAGTCCACTTGTAGCCTTGCTTATCCATCCACTCGGCCTCTGGAATGATGCGATCCTCAGAACCGCCAGACACATCCTCGCCATATAGCTGCAAGATCTTCTTGTCCTAGCGATGACTCTCCTTGGATGCCACGTGAGTCCTGTACTGGCCCTTAGCTTGCATGCAGAAAAGAGTCTTCATCTTGTCCTTCAGCTTCTTGGCCCACGAGGGCATAGAGGAACTATGGGAAGACCTGGCAACACGGTCCTCAGCAACATCCTCTGCGCTAGCATCCTCCTCATCATCAGCAGCCCTAGTAGCAGACGCCTCAGCACGAGTAGTAGTGTTGGCCCAGTTTGTCAGGCTTGACACGGAGACAGATGGGATCATGTCGAATCCAGTCTGGAGCAAGGAACTCCTTACTAGGAAACATCTTCTCCCAAGTCTTCGAGATCAGTAGAAACAGATAGGGCCCATAGATAGGCACCTTGCGGTTGAACACTGCAAACCGAAGCTCACACCACATGATGTGTGAAACATCAAGTGGGTGAGTCTGAGACACACGAGCCTCCTCGCATAGGAGCATCATATCCACCATATAGCATGAACCTTGTCCTTGTCACCAATGCGAGGGAACAAAGAGTTGCGGAAGATGCGATACATGATATCCAGAAAGGAGTTGAGCACCCACCCTGACTTGCCATTGGGAAGCGCCTTCTCAACATAGTATGGATGAAGCTTGTCCTTGTTAGCAGACTCAGGATTAGCATGGGGGCGAACACCCACGGGAGTGTCGATCCCGTCATCAGGAACATGGAGCAAATCCATGAACTCCTTCCAGGTAGCAATCAACATACGTCCATTGGTCATCCAGGTCATCCTCCGCTCATCATCGGGGTGAAAGTAAACCGAGGCAAAGAACTGACAAACAAGCTCATGGTCATAGTCAAGGTGAAAGGAGATCACATGTTCAATACCAAACTACTCCACCAAATCCAGAGCTTCTCCAAAGTACTGACAGAACTTGTCCTTCCTCGGGTGATGCAATTCTATCCATTTGACATCCACGTAGGTATTTTGCTTGTTCTTGATGACATCCAGATAAGTGAGAGTCTGTTCCTTGTTCCAAAACAGTTCACAACCTCTAACAGTAGCACGAGGATGCACATACGGGTTGAGCTTCCTGAGACGGACAAACTCAGATAGGGGTATCTCGTCCATGCCCTTGTTGGGTTCCTTGTGCTTACTAGCGGATGTCTTGACATGGCGCCTGGGGGTAGTGGAGCCCTCTGGTGCTTCACCTGGATTGCGTAGACGCTTGGAACCAGTGTCATGACTGGGATTGGAACAACGAGAGCCACCACCTGAGACACAAACGCAAAAAACACCCACGACAAGCAAAAAGGATCAATGCAAAGACCACGGAAAGCACAAGAAACACATAGAAAGTATACTTGAAAGTTGCCATGAGATAGATGTGATCCACGGTAGTACTGCTAGAGCCTGCGGTACTAAAATTTTAGTACCGCTCCAAGTCGCGGTAGTACCGTGCGAGGTCACGGTAGTACCGTGATGGGAGCGGTAGTAAAACTTTAGTGCCGCAGCGAGTGCGGTAGTACCGCGCCAGACGGGCGGTAGTACCACACCGCGTTAGATCCAAACGACGGTTTGAATCTGAAAAGAACTGCGAAACCACGGCGGTGCTACGGTGATCAAATCTAGCACAGGATAAAAAGACAAGTATAATTCCTACGCAATACTACACTCCTTCATCCTACTCTTGCATAGATTAAGCCTAAGAATCTCTAGAACACACAAGTCTCCCCCCAAAACCTAGAGGAAAAGAACACAACAAAAACGAGAGGGAGTTGGGGAAAGACCTTGGTCCATGGCAAGAGCATGTGGTGGGGAACAATCCCACTGGACGGAATCACGGGAGGGCAGCCGGAGGCGGAGATCCGACGACGGACGTCGGCCCCGTTCTTGAGCGTGGGAGAGAGAGAGACGATGTGGGGGAACAGACGAATTGGTATGGGGGAGTTAGAACTCCCCCTGCCCGTCCTTATCCCCATGCGTCTATGACGGCGCGGTAGTACCGCATGTCATCGCGGTAGTACCGCTCAGGCGGAAGTACCGCACCGAAGCGGTAGTACCGCTCTCCCAGGCGGCAGTAAAAAATTACTACCGCGTGGGGGCGGTAGTACCGTGCTCCCCACACGCGGTAGTACCGTAGCTGGCTGCGGTAGTATCGTGAGCTCAAGAAAAAGCAGGTTTCGACACACGAAAAGAGGTCTTTGCAAAGAAACTTTTAGCACAAGAGACACCACAAGAACACACACAACCCAAGGCAGAAGGACAACAATGAGCAACCACGCGACACTACCTCTCAAAAGGATAGGGCGGTGGCCGGAGCCACCTATGTTTGAGTTAGTTGGTATGGCACCGCGAAGAATTATCCTTGGGCCCATGACCAAAACTCGTCTTTGAAGCACAAGTACCACCAAAAATGGCTAATGTGAAAGAGTTGATCGATTTATGCATAATGGGGGGAGGGAGAGTTCATTGAGAGAACAACACTCCCCCTATGTCCATGCCTACACCTAAACTAGACAACAAGTTGAGTGTGGTGGGGGTGCAAGGGTTCAAGTCACATTGCTCGAATCAATGATATTTAGCTCATGCCTTAACTCGCGAAATCTTGCTTCATCCAAGGGCTTCGTGAAAATATCTGCAAGGTTATCATGAGTGTTGACATACTTGAGCTCGATCTCCCCTCGCCTAATGTGATCCCGGATGAAGTGATACCGAATCTCAATATGCTTCGTCTTGAAGTGTTGCACCGGGTTGAGAGAAATCTTGATGGCACTTTCATTATCACACCAAAGAGGCACTTCGTCACAAATGACACCGTACTCCTTTAAAGTTTGCCTCATCCATAAGAGTTGAGCACAACTACTACCGGCCGCCACATATTCCGCTTCGGTGGACGAGAGAGACACACAACTTTGCTTCTTGGAAGACCAACTCACCAAAGAGCAACCAAGAAATTGGCACCCTCTGGAGGTGGACTTCCTATCCACTTTGTCTCCCGCCCAATTGGAATACATATATCCTTCAAGCTTGAAGTTAGCTTCTCTTGGGTACCATAGGCCAAAGTTTGGGGTATGAGCCAAATATTGAAAGATTCGCTTGACCGCCACAAAGTGGCTTTCCTTTGGTGCGGCTTGGAACCGTGCACACATTCCCACACTCAACATGATATCCGGTCTAGATGCACAAAGGTAAAGCAAGGATCCAATCATAGAGTGATATACCTTTTGATCCACCACTTTACCATTGGGATCAATGTCAAGTTGGCACTTGGTAGGCATTGGAGTAGAAGACGTCCTGACATCACTTAGCTTGAATCTTTTTAGCATGTCTTGAGTATATTTGGCTTGGTTGATGAAGGTTCCTTCTCTTCTTTGTTTGATATCAAAACCAAGGAAGAACTTCAACTCTCCCATCGAAGACATCTTGAACTTGGAGGTCATGAGAGCGGCAAATTCCTCATTGAAAGCTTTGTTAGGGGAACCAAAGATAATATCATCAACATATAGTTGGCATACAAACAACTCCCCTTTGACCTTCTTAGTAAAAAGAGTGGGATCGATTTGCCCCACCTCAAATCCACGATCTTGTAGCAACTCGGTAAGGTGATCATACCACGCACGTGGGGCTTGTTTAAGGCCATAGAGTGCCTTATCAAGTTGATACACATGATCCGGGAAGTAGGGATCCTCGAACCCGGGGGGTTGCTTGACATAGACCAACTCATTAATAGGACCATTAAGAAAAGCACTTTCACATCCATTTGGTGCAACTTAAAGTTGTGATGGGAATCATAAGCAATCAACAAATGAATGGATTCAAGGTGAGCAACGGGAGCAAAGGTTTCACCGTAGTCGGTACCCTCAACTTGGGAGTAGCCTTGTGCTACCAATCTTGCCTTGTTGCGAATGATGTTCCCATGAGCATCTTGCTTGTTCTTGAAAATCCACTTGGTTCCAATGACGTTGTGGTTCCCCGATGGCCTTGGCACCAATCTCCACACCTTGTTGTACTCGAAGTTGTTAAGTTCTTCATGCATGGCATTGAGCCAATCCGAGTCTTCGAGCGCCTCATAGACCTTTTGGGGTTCAACACAAGAGACAAACGCGTGATGTTCACAATAGTTTGCTAATTGTCTACGAGTGCTTACCCCCTTTCTTAGGCTTCCAACCACATTCTTCATGAGATGGCCTTTGGTGGTGAGTTTGGAAGCAATCTTCGCGGCACGACGCTCTAATTCCTCCTCGAATGTGGAAGGAGGAGGGTTAACTTGATTATCTTGAGCGCCGTCTTGAGCTTGTTCTTGATCTTGAGCTTGCTCATGATCTTGAACTTGCTCGAGGGGGAGAACTTGACCTTGGGCATCATTTGGAGGTTCACCACCATCTTGAGATTGATCTTGCCCTTGGTCTTGTTCACGAGGTTGAGGGCCTACACTTTGTTCTTCGGAAGAGTGTGGGTCTTGGGGAGGTGATGGCTCCTCTCGAGTGGAGCATTGTCCTTCTCCTTCGGCCACAAGGGGTTTCTCAATGGGTAGAATATGACCAATACCCATTCTTCTTATGGCTTGGGGAGGAATTTCATCACCTACATCACAAGTACCACTTTGCTCCACTTGGGAGCCATTATTTTCGTCAAACTCCACGTTACACGTCTCCTCAATGAGTTTGGTGGACTTGTTGAGAACACGGTAAGCATGAGAGTTTGTGGCATAACCAACAAATATGCCCTCATAAGCTCTAGCCTCAAATTTAGACAAACAAACACCTTGCTTGAGAATGAAACACTTACACCCGAACACCCGGAAGTACTTGAGATTGGGCTTGTTGCCGGTGAGTATCTCATAAGGAGTCTTGTTCAAGCCTTTGCGGAGATAGAGCCGATTGGATGCATGACATGCGGTGTTGATGGCTTCGGCCCAAAAGTTGTATGGAGACATGAACTCCGCCATCATGGTCCTTTCCGCATCCATCAACGTCCGGTTCTTCCTCTCTGCAACACCATTTTGTTGAGGGGTATATGGTGCAGCATATTGATGCTTGATCCCCTCATCAGTAAGAAACTCATCCAAGGTGTAGTTCTTGAACTCGGTACCGTTGTCACTTCTTATTGTCAAGATCTTTGCATCATGTTGTCGTTGAGCTTCATTTGCAAAGTTGATGACGGTTTGTTGAGTTTCACTCTTCCTCTTGAAGAAATATACCCATGTGTATCTTGAATAATCATCCACAATTACCAAGCAATACTTTCTTCCCCCAAGACTATCAAAGGATGGAGGCCCAAAGAGGTCCATGTGAAGGAGCTCCAAGGGTCTCTTCAAGTATATGATAGTTGTGGGAGGGTGAGCCGTCTCATGAAGCTTTCCTTCGATACAAGCACTGCATGCACAATCTTTGGAAAAACTAACATTTGTTAGTCCACGAACATGGTCCCCCTTGAGAAGACTTTGCAAAGATCTCATATTGACGTGGGCTAAACGGCGATGCCAAAGCCATCCCACATCAACTTTAGCCATTAGGCATGTCGCGGTCTTAGTGGGTTGTTCCGAAAAGTTAATCACATAGAGACCGTTCTCGACATGCCCAACAAAGGCTACTTTAAGAGTCTTGCTCCACAAGAGGGCCACGGTATCAATATCAAAGAAGGTGGAAAAGCCCATGAGTGCAAGTTGACGAACGGAAAGTAAATTGAACGCAAGGGACTCAACAAGCATGACTTTCTCGATCGTTAGATCATGAGAAATGACAACCTTGCCAAGACCCAATACCTTAGAATGTGAGGCATCACCCCACTCGACATTGGTGGGCATAGATGGGATCTGTCGGAGTAATGGGCCACGGGTAGGCCAACCCGAGTCCCAGAACCTTTTAAGACATCGGGGCAAGTCGCGCCCCTCAAGCCGAGTCCCAGGAGCGACTCCAAAATATGTCGAGTCCCAGACGGCGACTTCACGACAAGCCGAGTCCCAAACGGCGACTCCGAGATAAGCCGACTCCAAGACCGGCGACCTCTAGAGAGGCCGACTATGGAGAGTCGGCCCATGACTCCTCCCTCGTCTCGAAGTACAATGCGGGGTACGGCCACGGCATGGCCGTCCCCCCCCCCCAGCTTACGAAGGGCCGGCATGGCTACAGTGAGCCGTATCGCTGGAGATCTCCGGCGAGGCGCGGCACTGTTGCCATGCCTGCCCTGACCTCAGCCACAGTGCGCAGCACACTGTGCCCACGATGCCGGCCTGTACGACCTGAAGGCGGCGGGGCCACCCGTCAGTGGGTGGGCCGAAGGCGGCCAGAGCACCCCGAAGACGTACCTGGGGGAGTCCGCCTCCCTGGAGTCGGCCGACCCCTCCCCCGGGCCCCACGAACCATTAACCAGACAAGATGGGGAATGGCAACAGTGATCGCCCGATAGACGGCGGCACTGTTGCCACGACCCAATGACCAAGCCTGCGTCATCAGGAGTGCCGCTATAGTATCAAGCCTGTCCGCGGGACCCGCCAGTCGGCGGGCCCCAGAAGCCGGCGGGAAGGACGGCGGCCTGAGAGACAGACGGCTGGGACCCGTGCCCAGCCGGATTACTATTGTACCCCCGGGGGGTAGGCCTATATAAACCCCCCGGGGCACCCATGCAAAGGGTTCGAACCTAGATAGAGATAGACCAGATAGCACAGGGAGGAGAGAGCTAGCCCTGCCCTCTCCTACCTCCAGAAACAGCTCCAAGAGCACCATTGTAGCCACTTTGCCTTAGTGACCATGCGGAGACCCCGCAGAGCAGCAGTAGGGGTGTTATCTCCTAGGAGAGCCCTGAAGCTGGGTAAGTTCCGGCGTGCATGTCTACGCCTCATCCTGGTTCCAGGCACTGGCGACGTTCTACTCGCTCCCACCATGATAAGCCATCCTTTGGCATATGTCGTATCCAACCCCCAACATTTGGCGCCCACCGTGGGGCGACGTGCACCATCGTCCGGAGATCTGCTCTGGACGGGAACCCTGTTCCTCCCTGGTGAGCACAGCCAGCCCAGCACGCCAGATGGCATCTGTGCCGACGCGCTGCACGGCGCTGAGATCGCCTGTGCGGCCAGTTGCCTTGCCGATCTTATCGGCGAGATCCGCCTCTCCGATGAGCCTGCGTCCGACGCAGGCACGAGCGGCCCCGAGAGCCTCCTTGCGGGCCTCCTCGACCAACTCCACGTCGCCGGCGAGCCTGCCACGGACCTGGAGTCCATAGGATCCACCGACCCGATGCTGGTCGACTCCGACACCGCGTCGCTCGACGCGTTCCCCACCAATGTGGTGATCTACGACGAGCCGCTCTCTTACGCGGGGAGCGGCGGAAGCACCGTCACTGAGGTCCTCGTCCTCGACCACGGCGAGCGCTCCGGCGAGGGAGCGCATGACCCGCTTGACGCGGCCCTGCGAGACCTCGTAGCGCCGATTCCGGAAGACACCGACGCCGAGATGCTGGAGGCGCTCCACCTTCAGCTCGTTGAGGGCGCGAAGAAGCTGGCAAGCATGAGGCGCTTGTCAGAAGCCTACCAACGCGAGATGGATCGCGCCGTGGGCGGCTCGCCGGCTCCAACCGGGCCTAGCCACCTAGGCGCGGTCCGACAGCGCGGCGCGGAAATCGCCAACCTGTTCGGGGCTGATCGCCCTGTGTATGCCACGCCCGCAGAGAATATCCATGCCGCCCAGGCGGCGGCAGACGAGCTCGACAACTTCGAAGGCGAAGAGCGCCGTGTAATGATGGAGCGAGTTCAGCAGCTCCTCGACACGGCTGCCGCGCAGAATGAAGCCGGCTGCCGCATCGAGGCGACGCAGCACCAAAACGACGACCCGCCGCCTCGCCGAGACCAAGGTGCGACGTCTCGGACGCCGACTAGCAGGGCCCGTGGGAAGAAGGACAAGGAGCCGGCTGTGAGCCACAGTCGGACTCACATCACCATCGAGCGCGACCAAGACGGCCGCCCCAAAGCGGTGGAACGGCGGGACGACTATCTGCCTCCCCCTCCTCGCAGAGAAAGGCGAGTCTCCCCGCCGCCCATAGAACATCCGACTCTCGGCGACCGTCTTGGCCGCCGGGAGGGAGTCGGAGAGAACGACGCCCGCCACCGGATCGACCGACTCCACCGATCCCTGTCACTGGAAGAAGAAGACGAGTTGGGTCCTCCCTGCTTTGGACCCCGCATCCGAGATGAGCCCTTCCCCAAAGGGTTCATGCTCCCCCGAGACACGCCCAAATATACCGGCACCGTGAAGCCGGAAGATTGGCTGATCGACTACTCCACGGCCATCAACATAACGAACGGCAACAAGCGTGTTGCCGTAAGATATGTCCCGCTCATGCTCCAGGGCTCGGCCCGGACGTGGTTGAACAGTCTGAAGCCTCGCAGCATCAACAGCTGGGTCGACTTCACCGAGGCTTTCGTCCGCAACTTCACGAGCACGTACAAGCGACCTCCCAAGCCTCGCCAACTCTCCTTGTGCGTGCAAGGCCCCGACGAGTCTACTCGCGACTACCTCACGCGTTGGGGCGAGCTCCAGAACTCCTGCGAGGGTGTGCACGAGGTGCAGGCCATCGAGTACTTCACTGTCGGGTGCAGAGAAGGCACCCTCCTCAAGCACAAGCTCCTCTGCGACGAGCCGGAGACCCTCGATGAGCTGTTGATCATAGCAGACAAGTACGCCATGGCCGACTCCTCCATGAAGGCGGAGATTCGGGTCAGCACAACTGGAAAAGTCACCCCTCAGGCTCCAAGAACTCCGGCTGGAGACACCAGTCAGCGGCAACATCAGAATGACCAGAAGCGCAAAGCCCCACAGCCGGCTTCCAGCAGTCGGCAAGTGGCAACAGCAGAAGACCAGCAGTTGGAGGGACCACCTCCGGCAAAGCGGCGGAAGGACGGCAAGTCCAACTGGCTGTCAGCTTTCTCCTACGAGCAGACTCTAGATGGTCCCTGCAAGTTCCACAGCGGCACGAAGCCATCAAACCACACCACCAGGAAATGCCACTGGCTGATCAGAATCGCCAAGGGGGACGGCCTGCTCCCTCCCCCTCCTGCTGGGCCGCCTCCTCCACAGCCGCCCCAGTAGCCGGTCGTCAGGCCAGTCGGCGCGATACAAGACAAGTTCCCAGATGAGCACGGAGCCTATGTGGTGTTCACCAGTGTAGCGAATGACCGACGCAGCAGGTGTCAACAGCAGCAAGAAGTGAATGCAGTCGCATCAAGTACTCCAGAGTTCATGCATTGGTCCGAAAAGCCTATCAGTTGGAGCAGAGCTGATCACCCAGAGGTGATGCCGAGTCCAGGCTCCTACGCCTTGGTCCTAGGCGCCACACTCGCCACAGATAGGCGGGCCGCTCGCTTCTCGCGAGTACTGATAGACGGAGGCAGCAGTATCAACATCCTGTACAACGATACAATGGAGAAATTAGGAATCAAGCGAAGACAGCTTCAGAGCAGCCGGACTGTGTTCCACGGAATCATCCCTGGCCTTTCCTGCTCACCAATCGGCAAGATCCTGATAGACGTCCTCTTCGGAGACAAAGATCACTTTCGTCGAGAGCCAATTTGGTTTGAGGTGGTGGACCTTGAAATCCCATATCATGCATTGCTTGGCCGACCCGCCTTGGCCAAGTTCATGGCGGTCCCCCACTACGCCTACCTCAAGATGAAGATGCCGAGTTCCAAGGGAATTCTAACCGTGTCTAGCGACTACAGGAAGTCATCCACTTGCGCGGCCGAAAGCAGTCGGCTGGCCGAGTCCTTGGTGATCGCGGCTGAGAAACGGCTTCTTGATCGGGTCATGGCGATGGCCGGCAAGCAGCCCGAGTTATCGCCCGACCCCAAGGAGTCGGAAGCAGAAGGATCATTCAAGCCGGCCAAAGAAACAAAGAAGATACCGTTGGACCCGGAGCACCCGGAGAGGTACGTTGTCATGGGCACAGGCCTTGACAGCAAATAGGAAGGCGAGCTCGTCGATTTCCTCCATGAGAATCGAGACATCTTCGCATGGTCCCCCAAGGACATGCCTGGTGTCCCGACGGAATTCGCCGAGCACAAATTACACGTCCGATCTGATATGAAGCCCGTCAGGCAGCCCTTGCGCCGCTTGTCAGAAGAAAAAAGAAGGGTTGTTGGAGAAGAAATAGCCCGGCTCCTGGCAGCCGGCTTCATCACGGAAGTGTTTTTTCCAGAGTGGCTGGCAAACCCAGTACTGGTGCAGAAGAAGAACAAGCAGTGGCGGATGTGCACTGATTACACGAGCCTCAACAAAGCTTGCCCCAAGGACCCATTTGCTCTATCGAGAATCGATCAGGTGATAGACTCCACAGCCGGATGGGAGCTGTTGAGTTTCCTAGACGCATATTCAGGATATCACCAAATCAAACTGAACCCGGCCGACAGACTGAAGACATCCTTCATCATGCCGTTTGGGGCCTTCTGCTACCTGACCATGACGTTCGGCTTGAGAAACGCCGGCGCCACCTTTCAGCGTTGCATGCAGAAGTGCCTCCTGAAGCAACTCGGCAGAAATGCCCACGTCTATGTGGATGATGTAGTGGTGAAGACGGAGAAGCGTGGAACCTTGCTGGAGGACCTCAAGTAAACCTTTGAGAATCTGCGCCGATTCCAGATCAAGCTCAACCCAAAGAAGTGCGTTTTCGGAGTACCAGCCGGCCAGCTCCTCGGTTTCCTGGTCTCCGAACGCGGCATAGAGTGCAATCCTGTGAAGATCAAGGCCATCGAGAGGATGGAAGCACCCAGACGACTGTTAGATGTGCAGAAGTTCACCGGCTGTTTGGCATCCATCAGTCGATTCATCAGTCGGCTGGGCGAGAAGGCTCTCCCCTTGTATCAGCTCATGAAGAAGACAACCTTCTTTGAATGGACCCCCAAGGCGGACGAGGCTTTTCTCCAACTGAAGAAGATGTTGACTAGTCCCCCTGTGCTGGCGGCTCCGACCCCCAAAGAGCCCATGCTCCTATACATTGCCGCCACCAGCCGAGTAGTCAGCACAGTCATTGTAGTCGAACGCAAGGAGGAAGGCAAGGCGCTACCTGTCCAGAGATCGGTATATTACCTCAGCGAGGTACTGTCGGCCTCCAAGCAGAACTACCCCCACTACCAGAAGATGTGCTACGGCGTGCATTTTGCCGCCAAGAAATTGAAGCCTTACTTCCAGGAGCATCCAATCACTGTGGTCTGCACAGCCCCACTGGCCGAGATCATCGGAAGCCGAGATGCTTTTGGCCGAGTGGCCAAATGGACCATCGACCTGGCTCCCTACGCCATCTACTACGAGCCCCGCACCGCCATCAAGTCGCAAGCACTGGCCGACTTCCTCATCGATTGGGCCGAGACCCAGTATCTGCCGCCAGCGCCCGACTCCACCCATTGGCGGATGCACTTCGACGGCTCCAAGATGCACACCGGCTTGGGAGCCGGCGTC
Source organism: Triticum aestivum (assembly GCF_018294505.1). Classification (NCBI taxonomy): domain Eukaryota; kingdom Viridiplantae; phylum Streptophyta; class Magnoliopsida; order Poales; family Poaceae; genus Triticum; species Triticum aestivum. The sequence continues at coordinate 482,194,258 of NC_057813.1, read as the reverse complement.
GTCCTCACTTCCCCCAAGGGCGACAAGCTCAGATATGCATTGCAGATCCACTTCGCCGCCTCCAACAACGTGGCCGAGTATGAGGCACTCATCCACGGGCTCCGGCTTGCCAAAGAACTCGGCATTCGCCGGATCCTGTGTTATGGCGACTCTGACTTGGTGGTCCAGCAATCATCTGGCGATTGGGACGCCAAGGACGCAAACATGGCGAGCTACCGTTTCCTCGTCCAGTAACTCAGCAGATACTTCGAGGGGTGCGAGTTCCTCCACGTGCCAAGGAACGAAAACGACCAAGCAGACGCTTTGGCACGAATCGGCTCCACGCTCCAGGCAATACCATCTGGTGTCGCCCTCCGGCGCCTCCTCAAGCCTTCTATCAAGCCGTCACCAGAATCAGATTCAATCTTTGTGCTGACTCCGCCTGAGGAAGACGGATCCGACTCCAAGAAACACACAGTCGAAGCCAGCCATGGACTTCAGAACCCGGCCCGGGGACTGCAGTGGCAAGATCGAAGACTCCAGAGCTCGGCCCGGGGACTGCTCCAGCCGGCCCCGGGACTTCATCAAATCAGCAAGCGGCCGCGGACTCCAACCCGCCACCTCCCAGCCCAGCCGCCCTTGTCCAAGTCGCGCTAGTGGCAGTCGAAGAAATAGCAGCACTCTCATGGGCACAGCCCATCCTTAGGTTCCTAGTAAACACAGAGCTGCCAACTGATGAAATCTTGGCTCGGCAAGTGAAACGCCGAGCAGCAGCCTACACCATAGTCAATAGAGAGCTGGTCAGGTGCAGCGTTACTGGCGTCTTCCAACGCTGCGGCGAGGCAGAACAAGGCCAAGCAATCCTCAGAGACATCCATGAAGGCGAGTGTGGTCACCACGCGGCCTCAAGGGCACTCGTCGCCAAAGCCTTCCGGCACGGTTTCTTCTAGCCTACCGCCCTGGAAGAGGCCAAAGAGTTAGTCCAAAAGTGCAAGGGGTGCCAGATTTTCCGTTCCAAGCCACTTCAGCCAGCTTCCGCACTCAAGACTATCCCCATCGCCTGGCCCTTTGCAGTCTGGGGCCTGGACATGGTGGGACCATTCAAGATGGCACGAGGTGGCTTGACTCATCTACTTGTCGCAGTGGACAAGTTCACCAAGTGGGTGGAGGTGAAACCCATCAAGAAATTGAATGGTCCAACTGCAGTGACCTTCATCGCTGTCATCACAACTCGGTACGGCATCCCACACAGCATCATCACCGACAATGGCACAAATTTCGCCAAAGGCGCCTTTGCCCGTTTCTGCGCGACACAGGGCATCCGACTGGACTTAGCGTCCGTTGCCCATCCGCAGTCAAACGTCCAGGTGGAGCGGGCAAACGGCCTCATCTTATCCGGCATCAAGCCTCGACTCGTCATGCCGCTGGAGCGATCTGCCGGCTGTTGGCTTGAGGAGCTGCCAGCCGTCCTCTGGAGTCTGCGCACGACTCCAAACAAGTCAACCGGCTTCACACCCTTCTTCCTCGTCTACGGTGCCGAAGCCGTCATCCCAACGGACATAGAGTTCGACTCCCCGCGAGTCACCATGTACACCGAGGATGAAGCAGAAGAAACACGTCAAGACGGCGTCGATCTGTTGGAAGAGGGCCGGCTGTTGGTGCTCAACCAGTCCAGCATCTACCAGCAGAGTCTGCGTCGATACTACAACAGGAAGGTCAGGCCAAGATCTTTCCAAGAGGGCGACCTTGTGCTCCGGCTGATCCAGCAAACAGCCGGCCAGCACAAGTTGTCGGCACCTTGGGAAGGCCCCTCTATCATCAGCAAGGTGCTAGGGAATGACGCCTACTATCTTATCGACGCTCAGAAGCCCCGAGCACGCAAGAGGGACAACTCCGGCAAAGAGACAGAGCGCCCGTCGAATGCAAATCTTCTTCGAAGATTTTACAGTTGATGCAGTATGTATCACACTACCCCTTTGTATTAAAGTACTAAGACTTTGGGCCCCCCGAAACGAGCTCGGGGACTGCCCTTTTTGTTATCTGTATGATAAGAATTATGCCTTCGAGTACATTACTTTCATTACAAGCCGCTTGGCACCGGGCCAGACTAGTCGGCCCGGGGACTCGCCGCCTTGCGCTATGAGGAGCTTCCCGCAGTCAGACAAGTAGTGCGTGGTGCCTAATCCGCCTCCTGGCAAAGCCGCAGCTTGCAAAGCGACTGTGAGGCGGGCAGGAGTGGGGAAGAACGGGCGCCCACACGAAAAATGGCTAAGGACCTAAAGCACGAACATAGCGTAAGACGGCCTCCAGTATTTCTGAAGCAGAAAGTCGACTCATGAGTAGCCGACTTGCCTTTTCTATTAGCCTCTATCAAGGACGGCCGACTCTTGGGTAGTCGGCCTGTCGCTTTCTATCCGACTTGCTAAAGAAACTCTAAATGGCCAAGTACTTGCCTTCCCGAAGTAGCCAAGCACCTGACCCAGCGACAGTCCGCAGAGCGGCCGTCCGACTGACAAGGCAGCGACTAAAGGAAGGCAGCAAAGGGAAAAGCCTAAAGAGTAGTAAGCAAGGAAAGATGGAAATCGGATAAATATTTACATAAGCCCTTGGCTGAATCTTCGAATAGAAGTTCAAGATACACCCCGCGGGTGGAACTGTTCGAATTTAACAAGGTTTTCCAAAAAAGATTACTAAGACAGATAAACAGAGCCTAGGAGGCGGCATCTGTGATCAGAGGATCGAAGGAGACGGCGGTGTCAGGCGCGGGGTAGTCGGCTCGGCGGTCTCGGTTCGATCGCCTCCGGCGGCAGTCGTCGTCTCTCGACGCGGCTCGTTGCTGGAGGCATGGTCGAGCTGAGGCTGGCCGCCTGCTCCATCTTCTGGCACCTCCGCCTCGCCTTCGTCCTCCACCTCGTCTTCCTCCTTAGTGCTGGAGTCGATCACCTCCGCCGAGTCCTCGCCATATTCCGGGTTCATCCCGAACCACTCTGGCGGAACTTCCTCGCCGCCTTCAGTCCGCTCGGGGACGAAGACACTAGTGTCCGTGTGCTCGGCGATGGCCGCCGCACGCTCGATAAGGGTGCCCTCCACAGCCTCCAGCTCGGCCTGGGCCTCTGATCGGAACGTGGCCAGACGGTCCAGGTCCAGCCCTGGATACCACGCCTTGACGAACTCCAAGGCCCGACGCGCCCCGGCCCGGGCCGAGGAGCCCTTCCAGGCCTCAAGACGGCCGGCTGCGGCCTCCAACCAGTTGGCAGTTAGGCTGGCGGTGCACAGAGCCGGCGTGCCTGGCCACAGGGCGGCAACCGCCTAGGCGCCGGCACGCTGAAGCCGGCGCATCAGCTGGTGGGCCGGACGAAGACGGGCTTCAATGCTCAGAAGCTGCTCATCGACGGTTCGGGGGGCATTAGCGGCGATCTCCTCACCGTTTTCCCTTCGCGCCTCACGATCAGCCTCGATGGGCAGAGGAACTGCCTGCGAGTGGCCAGGGAAGAAGTCTGCCAAGACAAAAAAGAAGTGAATCAAAAAAACCAGAAGTCGGCCTGACACACAGTTGGAAGCCCAAAGAAACGGAAGAAACTTACCATCGACGATGTCCTCGATCTCGTGGAAGCCGGAGGTCAGCATCGCCTCCCTGTCAGTCCAGGAGGAGCTCTCGCTCTCGAACTCGGCCAGGAGAGCGGCCTCCTTCTTCTCGGCCTCGTCCTGCGCCTTCTTGAGCAGCTCCTTCTGCTCGGCTAGCTACGCCGCCAGCAGGTCGCGCTCCGCGGCAAGCTTGCCACACTCCTCCTCCTTGGCACGCCGGGCGGTATTGGCCTTGCCCAGCTGCTCCTGAAGAGTGGCGTTGGCCCCTGAAGAACGAAAGAAGAGACAAATAAGTCGTCAGCAAAGAAGATCGTCAGGAAGATCCGGCCCGACTGCTTAGCAGTCGGCCCGAATCTCGGGGACTACAGCCCGCGGGTGCGCCAGCGCGCCCCCGCGAAGAAGAAGAACTTACTCCGGCTTTCCGACAAGTCGGCAGCCCGCTTGCCCAACTCCTCAACATTGCGGTTGAAGGCAGTGGCACGGAGGTTGTGATACTCCTGCAATAAGTCATTGAAGACAAAGTTAGTGTTTGGAACTCGCCAGAGGGAGTTCCGAACCGCCTGCTCAGCAGCCGGCCCAGAACTCGGGGACTACACCCAGTGGGTGCGCTGGCGCTCCCCCACAGAGAAAAACAAGAATCAAAAAGAAGGAAGAAACTTACTCGAACGTCCGTTCGTGCGGCCAGATGCGCCCTTGTGCAGGCTTGAAGGGCGTCGCCTTTGGCCCGCAGCTTTGCCTGGACTTCTAGAAGCGATTGGTTTAGCGGCCCGGTGCCGCCTCCGTGCAACCACCCGCTGGGCGCGACGCTTGTTGCCTTGGCGTCTAGGGTTGCCGAGCTGGCAGCGCCGGTCTCCCGAGGTCGCCCTCTCAAGACGGCGGCGCACCGGCGAGGCGACTTGGAGAAGCAGCCGCGCCTCGGCCTCGTCCGTGATCGGCGGCTCCGACGGACCCACCGGCTGTTTGCCATGCGGTCTCCCAGACGGCGGTGGAGGCGGCGGTGGCGGCATGAGAATGTTCGACATGGAAGCCTCGCCGCTCTCCTTCTCCACGACGGGGTTCTCGGTGCCGGCCTCTCCGGTCTGCCTCGTGAACTTCGGAGGCGGCGGTGCAGACGACAGTGGGGGGACGAGCATCGCCGATCGGCGACGCGCGGCCTCCTCGGCTCGCCGTCTCACCGCAAGGGCGGCTTCGGCATCCTCCGGCTTCTTCTGGGCGGAGGCGGCCGCCTTATCGGCCTCCGCCTTCTCCAGACGTTCGGCCTCCTTCTCCTCGTTGCGCTTCTCCCGCGCATTTCGCTCCGTCGCCTCCCGGAGGTCAGCGGTAGGGTCGGCCCGCCGAGTGTTGGTGGACGTCTCTGCCGACCCCATGACAGAGGGGACGGTGACTCTCTCAAGGGAAAGAGGGGCCCTGAAGAAGAATGGAAAAAGTATGAAAGAGGACTCGGACAAGATTCACCAAAGGAAAATAAAAAAGCGTAAAGACTTATGCAGAGACTAGCGGCGGCCTTCTCACTTCCCTTCGGAAGCGGTTGGCCTTCGCGGCCGCCTCCTCCCGTCTAGTCGTGGCGGCCGCCCCCTTTATCTTCTTCAACTTGCCGCCGAGCGCACTCGGCCCGGCGTGACGCCTCTTCAAGCTGCCTTGGCCGGCAGAGGCGCCGGCGCCCGATGAGCCGACCTTCAGCCGGCGGCGCGGGGCGACCTCTCCTTCGGCGTCGTCATCAGGCCAGTCGGCGAAGGTAGCCGAGGGCCTGAAGTCGCCTTCTGCTCCCTCTCCCCTGCCTTCCGCGTCGGCTTCCATCGCTGCCGCCCCCAAGTCGGGGTCGTCGACGTCGCTCTCCACACAATCAGGGACGAACTCGTGGGGCTGTCTCGTGGCGCCGGCTGCATGCTGCATAAGGGGATTCTAGTTCAGAAGAAACCAACAAGAGTCAGAAGCCGGAGTCGGCTGCAAAGAAGACAAAACAATAGGGAGACGCGACTTACCACTGGTGGGGGGTTGTCGCGCGAGTACGGCGCCTTGCCGAACTGCCAGTCCTCCTCAAACTCGCAGTGCGCGATATGGTTCACCAGGTTTGCCACCTCCTTGCGGGGCATCTCCTTGGTGCTCATCCGACTTGGATCTCGGAGGCCGCTCATCTGACAGATCAGGTGAGGCCGGCCTTGGAGTGGGAGAACTCGGCGCACCACAAAGGCGGCCAGCAAGTCGGCCCCGACGAGACCCTCCGACTGCGTCAAGACTCGGAGTCGCGTTACGGCGGCGGCTCCGGCGGGAGTCAGCGTCTTGACTCGATGAGACCAGCTGGGGAGCCTCCCAGTTAGGGGGGCGGCGTTGTAGGGCGGCAGATTAACCCGGTCGCCATCGGAAGCGAGGTTCTTCACGTAGAAGTACGAGCGCTGCCACATCTTCATCGACTTGATCAGCGTGATGGGAGGAAAGGGGTTGTCGGCCGTCGAGCGCCGCACCACGATGTAGGCACCGCACTGAGCCGGCACACCGGCGACGTGGGTGCCGAGCTTAGAAGAGAATAATTCTCCCCACAGCTCGATGGTGGGGAGAACACCGAGGAAACCTTCGCACAGAGTGGCGAAGGCGGAGAGCAGCACCACCGTATTCGGAGTAAGGTGGTGCGGTTGAAGGCTGTGGAACTCCAAGAACGAGTGGAAGAAGCCGCTCGCCGGCAACCCCAGGCCGCGCATGAGGTGCGAGCGGAAGATGACCCGCTCGCCCTCCTCCGGCACCGGCCGGATCTCCCACTACGGTGCGGCGCGGGCGCGCACGAGGTCTACGCTGGGGAGACGGCGTGTCCGGCGGAGGAACTCGATATGCTCCTCTTCCACCTCCGAGCCGTCCCACACGCCGGAGCGCGCGGCGGGGGCCGCGGCGGACGAAGAGCTCATCGCCGTGGTGTGGAGTGCTCTTGCTCAACGGCGGAGGCGGGAGGGAGAGAAGGCAAGAGGAGGCGGGGGAGCGGGGAAGAAGGGCGCGCGTGCTGT